>NC_082596.1:73805887-74115387 GCF_030936135.1 Gavia stellata
GTGTAAAGGCTAACCATGAATGCAGTAGACGCAGCTAGAGTTCATCAAGTAGCACAGAAAAAGCATGAAATTACAAGAAAAAGCACACTGAAACGAAATCAACAATTGGGAGTAAAAGAGATAAAACTAAGACCTATATGTTTTTTAGAGAAAGTGTGATATTGATAAGTGCCTTGATTTTAGCTCATGTAACTATGGCAACAGGAACTGTGTCAAAGCTCACCAAAAGAGAAAAATGCAGGATGCTGAGGGGTGATACGGTGTTTCAGAAGGTGGGGTTTTGCTTGTAACTGACGGGAGTGCAGTACAAAGCAGCAAAAACAAATGGCTCTTAAAACAATCCAGGACCAGAGGCAAAGGAAGAAGAGAACACAAAAATGAGGACACTATGCCTGGGAGAAATCAGTGCTGAGGTATAAAATTTTCCCCAGAGTGTAACAGGCAAGTCCAGACTAGAAAAATACTATTTTGCAAGCTAGTGTTTACACAAGAAAAACGTGACTGGAACCCTTCAAGCAGAAGAAACAATATAAAGAAGAAGAGATGGTAAACTGTTAAGAGAGCATAGCTCAGAAATTGCTGCTAATTGCCCAAAACACCTTCGCTACAGTCTACTGATATGGCAATGCCATAGCTTAGGACCAGGAAGGAGCTGAAAAATTTGTAAATGAAGTTTTATCCAATTAGCCTTGCAGCATGAAAATATGGCAAAAAGAAAGGAAAATGAGACTTGCAATGTGATCAAAGCAGAATGTAATACAATGTGCGTAGCAAACCTCAATATAGGCCAGTTTCTGCACAATGGCTAGCAGGAATGTTAGAGCAAACTACACA
Source organism: Gavia stellata (assembly GCF_030936135.1). Classification (NCBI taxonomy): domain Eukaryota; kingdom Metazoa; phylum Chordata; class Aves; order Gaviiformes; family Gaviidae; genus Gavia; species Gavia stellata. The sequence goes on from NC_082596.1 coordinate 73,806,722, forward strand.
AAGTAGGTTTACAAGTGCTCACGTCCATTGTATTGCCAGAACAGTCAGACAGCAGGAGAGAAGCCTTACCTGCTGCCTAAGGATACTGGACTCTTTAGAGAAACCAAGTGTCCAACACAGCATCATATATACAAGCACTCGAGTAATCATACCCAGATCACTGGGAAGAGGAATTAATCACAAAAATACTTGTAAGCCGGCTCAGAGAAGGGAGTTTCTCACAAAAGCCAGATGCACTACATTTTTACTCTCCAAACATGATCAAAGCTGACCAGGGTTGTTATGTGGGGCAATGCAGGCCAACAGGCAGCAAAGAAAATCCAGACCAACACATCAGAACACCCAGCCTCCCTCTCCGCAGCATGCACAGTATTCGTAACTAGCTGTGAAGGAAAAATGGGATATCCTCACTATAATGCACATATTCAAGCTTTGGGGAATCAGACAAGCTGTCAGACACTCCTGCAGCTACCACTAAAGAAAATATTAAAGCTTTTTCAGCCACTAAAATAGCCTAAAAAGTAGGACCCAGAGGAATGTAATTCCAGTGAATTTGTACAGTTTCCCTGTGAATGGGAATTCAATCGCATCGCATCATGAGCATGGTGGTGGTGGCTTAATGGTTGGACTTGATGATCTTACAGGTCTTTTCCAACCTTAATGATTCTGTGATTCCGTGATTCTGTGATCAACACAGTGTCTTGAGCCAACAGTAGATTCTCAAAAGAGTGCAGCAGGAAAACAGGGAGACAAAAAAAGCCACAAACGTCTTTGGTCAGTACAAGAAGGATGCAAACCCACGCCAAAATAGTCTTTGGAAGGTATACATGATGTTTTGTATGATATTATGGTGTGTACCTTCCAAAACTCTGCAGCAAATGAAGAACTAGTTAATAAAGTTTATTTTCAACTTCAATACATCAAATTCATAGGTGTACAAGATATGATAGATTTTGAAATCTACCTCTACAGGATAGAATGTTAAGTAGAATAACTGTGACCACCGTAACCCGCTCAAATACAGCAAAGGAAACGTGCCACAGACATGTTTTCAACAGGGACTCTTGCCTATGACTGTATGGGGGACTTTGGAAAACTGTACTGTTAGGAAGTGCTGGATGAGAGGGATGTGTAAATGGAAGCACAGGGCCTGGGGGACAGCTATAGTGTTTTGGGCCCAGCGTTGGTGCCAGCTGAGTTGTGTTCACCTTGCTTTGGGCTTGTCCCCTCCAGAGGGGCTGTGTCCCCTCCAGAGGGGCTGTGTCCAGCGGAGGGCTGAGAAGCAGGGAAATGGTGCGAATGGGAACAAATGAGGAATGAATGGAAGAAGGATGGAGAAAGAATAAGAAGCAGCATATGTGGAAACAGTGTGACAAAGGGAAACGACCTACTGAGCAGAACTTCTGTAGCAAGGGAGAGACTTACAGTTTGGTCGGGGATGGGAGATCAATATGCTGCAGAGCACAGCAAATGGAGCTTACTGATCGTAATGTGGGCAGATGGCATATAATCACAGCGTATTGCTGGCATGAAACACAAAACAGGGGTCCTTAGGCACTTTTTATCTATCTCCACAACCTTGGAGTGCCCATTGTGGCACTGTGTGCCAAGCCTGCCTTTCGTGTAATGCATGCCTCCAGGTTACCATGAGCCTGCTGGCTATTTGTCCTAACGGAGCACCCTTGACTACTTGTGTAATTACCATTAAGTGAATCCAGGCTCGCAGACAAGCCATGCTGAATTGAGTGGAAAAGACTTGAGCTGTGTAATGAGAACTACAGAGCATCTTCATTTTGAAAAGTTACGAGAAAATGAAAGGAGCATCTACTCCCATTTATTTTCAGCTAGTTAAAATCTAACTGTGGAAAAGTTCAGAGAACGTAATCCTGACCCAGAAAAGGGTAAATATAGGAAATAGCTGTTTTGGACCAAGAATAGAGCTTCCTGCAGAATAGGACTTTTACAGCCTGTTTTTGCTTTGTAGGAGAAAAAAGTTTGTTTCTCTCAGTAACCTTTCTTTCCAGTTATTTAAAAATTAGATACCTTCATAACAAATGTGCATGTTTGTATATGGGCCACTGCTGTTCTGCCTTTGAAGAATGTCCCAGGTAGATTAGTTCCTTTGCTGGGTTGTCTAAAAGGTGACTCATGGAGGGACCAGCCAGTGTGTTCGAGCGGAGAATATTGTGTGTTTTTTTTCTTGTTGCTCTATCTCCTCTCCTTAGTTTCTGATGAAGTGTTATCCTCTCTCCTGCTTTCTCTGGAGATGCTGTTCATTCACTATGCTCTTGAGCCTGGCAAGCTTTATCTGCTAAAATATCTTGCTTGCTCACCACACAGATTTTCCCAGGCTTTCTTTGCTCTAGTCAAAATATTTGCAGGAAAGCTGACTAGAGGTCACTTCTGCCTCCCTTTTACCTTACATGACCTAAATTAGTACCTAGTTATACTCTTCTTAGTGGTACAATGTGGTGAAGGCAATTTATGTGCCATTTTCTAGCATGTTTGGTTTCCATTAGAGAAACTAAGACCTCCGATCTGAGTCATATAATTTTACCAGGGAAAAGACCAAGAATTCTTTAAATCACATTTGTACACGTAAGCTGTTGCATATGGATACATTTAAGCCTTTAGAGGGCTAGCCATTTCTTTACAATTCATGTGTTACTATGGCAATGGCACTACTTATTCTGGTTCCTTTTGACATTCTTGCTTTGATAGCCAAAAGCGTATTGGGTGGGTTGTTGTTTTTTTTCCCCTCCATACATCAGTTTGCCTTGCTAATAACAATGAAAAACTAAGTATTGAGTCAGATTCTGTTCAGGTTTAGAGAGATGCAAACTTGTTCTCAGCTGAAGGATTGCATAATTTGATCAGTAGCAAAACTTGGCCTGTCTGAACTGTATTGGGAAAAGCCTACGATGAAGATGAACCCTTACCTTGCAAGCTTTCTGAAATGAGCAGCATCAGAGAGCTAAAAAGAAAAGGTTCTTTGGCTTTTCCAGAAAACAGGTTTATCACAGTAAAAATAGAGCTCAGCCCCGCTCTCTGTTCCTTGCAGAATGGAAAATAGTTTATGTGAAGACTTGATTGAAAATACTGTTTGGTATCATGATTAGATGTTATCATGTTAATTTCTTCATGAATTAGAACATATAGATGTTCAGAGGGCTAACTAAACAATTTGGGAAACAGCCAGATAATACTTGGCAGAACTTGATGATTAACCCAGAGAATTTGTCCCTGAAATGATGTTGATGAAAACAGTTTGGCTATGGTGACTGTAATAAGCTGCCCTTCCATACTGAGAAGGCTTAGCATTCTGCTAGAACAAAGAACAGGCTATAGAGAAATACTGTAACTTTTACCTGTGTGTATTTTCACTGTTTGTGACAGACAGGTGTATGCAGCTATATTACCCTTATAGTTAACATGTCTCTAATAATGGTATAGAAAAAGGCATCTGTAAACATATCAAATCAATACCTGTGCATGTGATATAATGTAATTTCAAGGCCTTTTATTGATAACACAGTAACTCTGTTCACGTTTCTGGCAGAGCTTTTAGAGTACATAACACAGTATAGGAAACAGGTGGGACAGTAATTTAATATTCCTAGTGGCATACTTTAATATCAGAAGAGGCCACTGATAGTCTTCAAGGAAATCTCCAAACAAGAACCATCTACTGAGATGATGTGTAGTATCCACTGTTTTGCATTGAAGGATGTTTTTAAAGACCACTTTAAAAGAGGAAAAAACCACCACTTTTATTGCAAAATCTATTTGTACAAAGGAAACAATTCACCATCATTGCATTATCTAGGCAGTAGCAAGGAAGCGTTCCAAGATCTGGGGTAAGTTTATAGAATGGTAGGTAGAACATTTAGCCGCGTAATTCACATTAACACTGATGGCTGTCGAGTGGTGCAATCACCTACCAACTTATTGGAAAGTGATCTCTCTCATTCTAAAATTATATTGACATCTTAAGATAACAAATGGAAAATTATTAAACTGATGGATGAGGAGCTGGATGCCAAATTCCTGTTTAAAAACAGCAGGACCTGTATGTGTGATTCCCTGCTGTAGTAGCAGTGCCATGTAACAATGATGACATAAAAATCTAAGGGATTCATAGGGCAAGATAATATATTTGTAGGCTATAAGGCATAGCTAGAAGAAACATAACGACTTTCAGCCTTTCATGTGTGGCTGTGTGGGACAACAACTACTGGTTACGTCACGTGAACGTGATCTTGTTGGCAACCTGGCAGCCTTGTTTGCCTTCAAAAGACAACACTAATGCTGCCTTTCAAGGCAATATGCCTCCTTTGCCACCAGATGGTTTCCTTCACCCTCAGTTTATACCCCCTTGTCTGTTCCTACACTAAAGGAGGCCAGAGTAAGGCTTCATTAAGGATCAGGACTTTTATGAAAGAAATACATTGGATTTTTCAGTTAGAAGAGACTCTCCTTCACTTCCTGTGAGCAGCTACGCAGCTGAAAGATGTGGTGGGATTCCTTTTTTATTGCCGTTCATTTCCTTCTGATTCAAATATTTTCCATTTGCTTACTCAAAGCTCTAACCAACCTTCTAACCATCAACCATGAAATATAGCTTCCCAGTCAACACTCCCCATTTAAAGAGGAAATAGGTCTGTCACAAACCCAGTAATAGAAGAACTATTTCTGTGGTCTATGCCAGTTACTGTCCTTTTTACTTGATAAACAGACATTTCTCTTGGTTTTGTCACAGAGCCTTGCGTCAAGCTGAGAGCTAAAACAGTCTCACAGTCACCGTCAAGATGGTACATACAGAGCTGCACAGGCCCCGTGATAAATCTGACATTCAAGAATTGCTATTTGTCATCAAAAATAAAAATCCTGTGACCAGTAACTAACCATGAATTGCCAATATTTCTGCTGCTGATAGGCAAAATTAGATATAGTCTAGCTCAGAATCCCAAATCTATGTTACTTTTGCCAGATTAACAGGCTTGAAACCCCATCCGCTATTACTTACCCATTTGAAAAATTGTAGCTGCTTCTGAGAATGCATAAAATAATAAATTATGAGAGAGAGTAACATTATTTTACTGGTTGCTCTTCAGGTTTGAGCACAGCTTTAAAAGACAATCAGCAGCTGAACATTATCTCTGTTAAAAGCTTAATATACAAAAAGTTAGGGCATAGCTTTATGGCTCCGTGGTCCAACTAGTTACAATGGATCTGCACTACGTAACACTGGAGTATCATAGCAATCTCTCAAGCTTTCTATTACTAAAAATATTCTATCATTAAGCAATAAGTATATGATTATGTTCCAGAAGAGCTTAAAGAGTTTAAAGGAGTCAGAAGGGACATGGAATGTGCATTATGTAGTTCTCAGGGATAACTTCTCTCTCAAAAATTCAGAGATTTCCTTAGTAAAGGTACCCCAAAATTAGCAAGTTATCTTGGCTAGTTAGTTCTTGATCATGCAAGATCACAATATTTTGGTGCTTCTAGTGTCTACTTATGCCAAAAGAAGCTTGAAAACAATTTATTCGGCGATGTTGGAGGAATTTGTTTCCAGTCTGATCAAAAATTATTAAGGAGAAGGAAAGAAGACTTTATATCTAACAAAATTTTGAAATACATTTAACTGTACGTGAATTTTTATTCATTTCCACATCTATGGTGGAGGCCATACGGTACTTTGCTTTACATGGTTTGTAGTCTTACCTGACAATTAGAGTCCTTCAGTTCTGGCACCTTTGGAAACAGGAAACTTTAAATTGGTTCAGATCCAGTAGGAGGTACTGCAGATTCACTTACTTAACTAGAGAAAATAAAAATGAGCTACATGCACTATATGTTGCATCTAATCAGAATAGATGTGAGATGAGATATATTTACATGCTGTTCTTCCTGATTACTAACGAGGGCAAAGTGAAATTTGAGTACAAGGATGGTCTGAAATGAGAAAGAAGTTTTTAATTCCTAATCCATTTCAGCAAATACTAAAGAAACAAAAGGCAGAAGGACTGAATGCAAGAATTCAGTACAGAAGAAGGGAAACAGAAACACTAAGCTCCCAAGAGCTCAAATGAACTTCTTGCATCATCAGAGATTGTATCAGTCAATGTCAAAACCAGTAGAACCTGATAAAACAGACTGCAAGTTTATGGCTAAAATAAAACCATAAGGTGATGTGCATCCCATATGCATTGTTGATTGATTCATGGATAAAGTGTATAAGAAGGAGCTGGCTGAGGGCTTGTAGGCCAGAAAGGGAGAAACTCAAGTTTTGTGGCGGCAGTAACCTGGGATCTCATTCAGGAGAGAGGAGGGAAGGAGGTAGGTGGGTAGTATCAGCAGGATGAGTAGATGAGCTATGTGGAAAGGGGTGGCGAAATCTGAAGGAAGAGGCTATCTCTGAGACAGGAGAGGACAGCAACAATATGGGGGTGACAATCAGGAGTCTCATGCTTTCACTGTTCTTCACTCAGCTCAACACTTCTCTGTTACTCCCTGTAAAAAGGACCCTGACCAACTTTCAGGATTCAGCCCCCCACGCCAACAACTCTGTAAAGTCTCCAGAGGCAACTCTCCTGTCTTCCTTCCTACCCAGTGCCCCTTACCCTTTTGTGTGATAGCAGCTGTGAAGGAAAGCATGAAGTCTGAGGAAATGACAGGAATCCCCAGATGAAGCAGATCCTTCTCCTGCTGTTGGTGGGGTTAGAGGAAAGGGCAATTGCTGCTACTGCAAATGGAGCCACCTTCTTTTATGGGGACATAGTAGCAGGTTGTTAGGGCTAGAAGGATAGGTTGATCCATGGGCTTCTGTGCTAGGCAGTAGCCTACCTACACGTTTCTTGAGTCAACACTGATTGCAAGGGAGGGTAACATAGACTTTTCATTTCCATGTCCGCTAAGAAGCTTTTATTGGGGCAGTTTGAACTCTCTCCACTTCATGAACATGAGAAATCATCAGACTGCATTTTAGTATCACATGCATTGGCTCAGTTGCCAGCCAGTGGCAAAGATACATATCTGGAAGCTTGTTTTTTCTAGAAAGTAGTCTGTTTCTCAGGCGAACCATGTAAATATATGCACTGTCTGCATACAAAATACTATGAGCTAGCCAAAACATCATCAGCGGGGATGTGGTCTGCACACAGAGCTATGTACCAAGGGAACTGGATAAATATTAAGATGTCTGTCAAACACCATTCTATTATTAAACAATAAGTATATGTTTATGTTCCAGAAGAGCTTAGAGTTTAAAGGAGCCATTGGTTAGTGTGTTGTTGAGCCATCTCAGTGACTACCCTCAGTTTATTGAACTGTGAAAGATTGGATTTACCCAAGTAATATCCAAGATATCCTTCCCAAGTGCAGTAATTATAATATGAGATAGCCACCAAAGCCTATAAAAATCTTTGGAAAAGCTCCAACGTGGGCTTGAACCTCCCATCCCTCCCCCTTCCTTTTTTGAAACCTGCTTTGTAAAAAAGATTGTAATGTAACTTTAAAATAGTAATTGTCTTTAAAAAAAATTTCCATTTCGGATTCCACATTTGAGTAACAAGTAATGGGGTGTTTTACATATTCAGAGTACGGTTCCCAGCAAGCTAATGCCAAAACACTGGATCTGATTTGCAAATGGAGCATAGCACTATGTTCATTAATGCAATTTCTATACGTTTCCGTAAGACTTCCACAAGTCTTACCTTCTGCCAATATATTGCCATTAACTCACTCTCTCAGCAAACTGTTCATTGCAGGTAAAAATGGTTAATAAACATACAGTGCAAATGATATAGACCATCTATTCTAAATTACATTGAATAATCAGAGAAAAAAAATTAAAACTTACAGCATAAAATTTAATTACTTTTGCCAGTGTAGGGCAAATCAGCTAAGAAGTCAACAGAGTAGTAACTTCTTGCTGCCTGGGAGGCATTCAAAGCATCTCTGTAATGTGATCTTCTCTGAGAAGGAGTAGCAGATATATAGACATCTTAATGAAGTCATTACCCCATCATAAGGTGGGAAACCTCCGAGGCTGACAGTGAGACAGGCCTGTATCTCTGCACCACTCACCGCAACATCACTTGTAGGGTCAACACGAGCTTTCCTAGAGCTGGCCCATCATCATGGCAAGGCCACATGGCTGATTCACAGCATGTCTGGAGTAACGTTGACTATTCTCGCCTTATGTTTGTAGCTACAATTCAGATTCGTCATTCTGTGGCAGAAAGGGGCTCTAACTCTATATTAAAGTGGCAGAATTCCCTTCTGATTTTCAGCGACCTCCCTTAGAAAGCACATTTGCCAATGCTGCATGGTACCAACACTTATGGTACTTTAGAAATGCCTGAGTGTTCCCTACTGGATGTATAAGGGCATCTTGCTGCATCTCAGCTATGCCTGCATGGTACCTGCTAGCCGGTGCCAAGCAGATCCACAGCTAGCACACGTCAAGGCTGTGCTGTTTATACCAGCTCAGCACCTGCCCTATTTGCCATTTTCATGGCATTCACAATACGATAATAATTTGCTGCGTGTTTCTTCATCACCAATTTGTCAATTGGCCTAGGCAGGGCAGGGCTGTGGGGAGCTGGAGACCGGCCCGGCTGTGGCATCACTGGGGCAGGGACTGGTGCCACAGGGGCTGACATGGGGTCCTGGGCCGTGGGAAGGCTGCGGTAGCCCTGGGGAAAGGGACAGTAGGGCCTGCGGTGCCCTCTGGGCACGGACAGTCTGGTCCATATGAAGCAGCAGAGACCTCTGAATCCAGCCTGATGCACACAGTTCAGCAGCATATTTGGGGAGTTTTAGATTTAGGTTGACAATAAGGAGAAAATAAAAAAAATCAGTTTAAATCTGAGGCAAAGGTTCATGATCAAAATGACAGCCTCCCTTGCCAGACAGGATCCTCTAATGATGTTCTTGTGCTGAACAATATGAAACATCAAACAAGTCGCTTTACAATAACATGGGTGGATCTAACTGTCTCCATATGCACATTTTTAAAGCATCATTGTTCAATTAATACTTCATATGGTAAAAAAAAAAGTAACAAAAATATTTCATCTGGAAGTATGATCAAAGATCAGTTCCTTGCTGCTGAATATTGTGAGAGTATATAATACAGGACATAAGTCAGCTGCTTTTTCCAAATGTCTTTGGTTTAATACTTTGAAAGTCTTATGGCTTTTATTGCAAAGACTATATAAAATGCCAGGGGAGGGGACATATACATATATATCTCTCAAATCATCCTGAAATACCACAAAGAGGGAGGGAAAAAATAGAAAGCCATACTGCAGGATTGTTCTGAGCTTTAGGAATGAAATGAGCATGATGTCATATTGGGTAGTTTATAGGGTTACTGTAGTAAAAAAGTTATTTTAAAGGACAAACGCCTGGATTTCTTGACTTTCAGCTGTTAAAATTATACCTTTTAGTAACAAGTAGGAATATCCTATCATCACAGCAATAATAAGCCTGTATATTGGAAACATGAAAATGCATTGTTAACATGAATTTTCAGCTATTTGTATTTCAATGAAGCAATATAGATCAGAATTATGGCAGAAAAACAACTTCTCTCTATGCAGCATTTCTTATTCTATGTCACATTTCACATATACTCAGAGTAACATCCAGCTATGCTAGTGAATGATAAAGGTTATGGCTATCTATAATTCCCGGTGATACTTCAGCAGAGACAGTGTTGGGTCAGCGGTCTCCTGCCAAGCGCAACAAAGACCTTGTGGGTTAAAGGCTGCCCTGGGATTCCAGACTTCCGCATTCAGTGCTTGGCTCTGTCACCAATGTGATGTGTTACATGGAGCCAATATACTCCATACTTTCTAACTACGAGTTGAAAAATAGGATAAGTATTTCTCTGTGTCATTGTGTTGAGCTATTAAAAAAAATCACCCACTGGGAAAACGAAGAGCAGAGAAACAGACTGAGAAAATGTAACTGAACTTTAACTGAACCCAAAGGTTATGCTCATTTTTAGATGGTTGCAAACACAGATAACCTGCAGCCTTCCTTACAGCTGCAGCCACTGAAGCAGATCCATTGGCATGCATCGCTACCTAGGCAAACACATTTGTTTTCCTCACCCCACTGTTCACCCATACAGCTACTGGCTGTGCAACTGGGAGGCAGCAACAGCTTGTGCCTCTTATACCTGCCTTTGCTGTTAGGGAAGATCTGAGGGTCCTCTCCTATGCCAATGTAGGACAAAAGCTGTACGGCTGGAAGGGCAGAGTAGCACAGTGGACCTGGACTTACCATCACCCCACCAATTCACCTTTTGTAAGTAGGGAGAATTGCTAGAGACATGTCTACTCAGTGGATTCAGTAAATGCAGGCATCTCTAACTTGAATCAGTTTCTTTCAGAGAGGTACAAACCCATGTTTGGAATAAAGAAAAGACCATAGCTTTCCAGTTCCATTTTTTTCCCTAGAAATCCACACAGAGGGGAGAAATATGGTGGGCTCAACAATGCTGAAATCAACAGAGCAAAATAAAGATGATTTATCCAAAAGTCTTACTATGGTAAAAATGAGTGAGGCAGATTAATGCTAAAAGTAAAAAAAAAACCCCAAAACCCAACAAATATAAATCTAACTTGCTTCCTTGTGTCAAGGGATAAGCATCTTTTAATACAGATATGCACACAGTATATCACTACCTCCTGTCCCACTTGGTGTCTGTCTCTAGGGAAAACTTATGTTTCTCAGAATCTTTGTTGAGTTCTCTGTGGTTTTATAATTTTTAGTTTTGCACTTTTGGGGGTTTCATTTAATTCCCATTTATTTTGCTTAAGTCACAACTCTGAATTCCTTGTAACAAGAAGTGTTTTTTGATATGTTATCAAAAATGTAATGGGAAAAGTTTTATATTCTAACCACAAGCACGATGCCAGACTTTTGTCTGCTGTGGACAAAAAGTATGGGTCTAAACAGACCTGAAGAAACATGTATTTTCTCTTCCTAGTAAGAGTATGAATTCAGCTGCATATCATCTAAGGTAGTAGAGCTGAGGTACCTTGGAAAATACCCATTTCATGACAGATGCCATATTCAGAGTACAGAGACTATGATGTGCAATTACGAAGTCCTTTGACTGTGCTCTTTTGAATCCCAGTTCTAGACATCTCTAACGCTGAAACAAGGTCAGGATGTCTAGAAACCACACGTATTCAGGATTTTTTTTAATGTTTCACCTGAAAAAGACTCCTGCATCACAAGGAAAACAATGCTGTTTCATTGCCCACCTTAGCCTAAGGTCAACTTGAAGCTGCAGCAGAGAAAAAAAATAAATTGGATATTTTTTTAAACTGAATAATAAGAATACATTTAGTATGTCAAACATTTTCTAATTCAACACTTCCCTTGAATATTTCAGTCTAAATTGAAAATTTATCCTCCCCCTCTGAACCTCCTTGGGATGGGCAACTTAAATATATGTGATATGCACTCCTCGACACATTTCAAAATGAAGACTCTATTCTTGGGCCAAGCTTTCTGGCATACAAATCTGTATTGCACCTGAGTAGATACTTTCCTCCTGCAGACATCTGTCTGCATCTCTATTGCAGTAAAGCTGGTGGTGTAAATCATGTAAATGAATGTAATGCATTTGATCTGCTTTTCAGCTGTGCATCCTCCACCACAGAACGAACAGAAAGGCCATAGGGAGGAGATGGCTGGCAAAGTAGGGAAGAAAGAAAAGTGTATAGCAATAGAACAGGCAATGCACCGGTGGCAGCAGGTTAAAGCAGCCCTTCTAAATGTTTCCAGCGAAGGGAGGCAGGTAGGTGAAAATGAAGGACCTACCATCAGCGTCATGCCAGCCTTTCTTCCCCTTCAGTAGAGTCAGGGCTTACATACTGAACTTTAAAAGTTTGAAAACTTTAAATATTAAAACATCCCTGAGCTCAGCTAAGTATGGAAAGTTGTTCTTTAGGTCATGCTAGTCTTTTCATTTCAAAGAAGGAGGAGATAATACAAGTGCAATTTAAATTTTGCTGTTTTAAATATGAATACTAGTGTTTGTATCATCATTGAAAAAAGTATCAAGTCTCTTGTAGAAATTGATGAGACTGGCACGTGGTGTGACTCATGGTGAATAATTAGTTTGGATAACTCTCTAATGGCAGAGCATGCTTGAGTTTCTCATTCACCCTGAATTAATATAAATAATAACACACACCCCCCCTCCCAAGGATTATCTGGCAGGTTTTGGAGGTGGCTGCTGCTGGTTTTCACCCCTTTTTCACACATGTGGGTTCAGATGAAGACTATAAAAGTCTTTTACAATACACTATATAATAATCACAGAAGAAAACATACAGTTTTCAAAGCAAATATGATCTTAAAGAAAATATGTTGTTTTGATAAAAACCAAGTCACCCCTGTAAGAATGACAGTTTCAACAAAACAGAAGTAGAATTGTTCCCATCACAGCAAGTTCTTCTTAAAGATAACAGTGTGCAGTGGAGTGTTGGGGAGCGTCTGGACCACCACTTCTGTATGGTCACAGAAGTGTCCGGGGCCACTTGATGAGGGACATGAGTCATTACTGACATTAATTTAACTGCTTATTAGAATCAACCAATACTCTTTCTCTCCTCATGTTATCCTTAACAGTTAAAGTCAGGATTTGCAGATGGCTTTTTATTAGCACTTTTAAAATGAGACTCTTTACCTTCTGACGGAGTAGCATGGTCTGTGATGGCCTTTACTGAATGTAGCAAAGGAAGCAGAGCAGCCCTATGGCCTGAAATTTGGTCAAAGCAGCTCTGAAATGACTTGTCTTCTGGATGAATATTTCCTGCAAATACTTCCTTCGTTATGTTGCTGTGCAACCGACTTTCCAGATGGGGCTTGTCATAGCAACAAAAATACGTGGCTATGAAATCCAAATATTGTCATTGTAGCTCTGCTGCTAGTGATATGGCAGCAGAGGTGGTACATACAAATGGTTGAGCCCTGAAGCAAGCTACTGTGTTTGAAAAATTTCTCTTCAGCAGATCAAAAATATTGCTTTGCTGTGCATTCTTAATTAATACTAATTGAAATACGACTCTCCAATGCCAAGTAGGAAGTCAGTAGGACCTTGCTTCTTCTTGGTCTAGTAGCCTACTAAGGTACTTTCCAGTGCTGATTTACACCCCTTATTTACTTTAGACAAAAGTATAATGATTATTATAAAATGAAAATAAGATGTAATCCATCTCTGAAAATATTTTTGATGGTACATCCACTTTGAGTTACAGTAAAGGAGTAACATTTTAAAAAAGTTAAATTTCCTGCATAGTATCTCATGTCATTTATTTTCAGATCTCTTCAGCTATAGCCTGTACTACAGAAATGCAGGCTTATTTATCTGTATCACTCATATGCACTGGCATGTCTTAGTTCTCAAAAATCCCTCACCAGAGAGGTAAAAAGGAATTTAAACCACTGGAAAAAAACGAAACATTTGTTGTGTTACTATGGAGTCTGATTCCTAACAGAAGCAAGGAAAATCAGAGGTGAGACTTCAAATCAGTTCTTTAGCTGTAAGTATATCAAAAGAAATAGGGAAAAATTTTAATTCTAATTTGGCACTAATAGCCTTCTGTGGAAGCGAGCTTCATTCCTCCCCATGAAGTTTGTCCTTTGGGATGAATGTGCTCACAATATCCACTTGATTGAAGCACTCTCTGGAAGTTAATCAAATTGGACTGTGATTTTTGTGTGTGCATTTTGTAGTCTTTCAATTACTTGATTATTTCTTCTGTTGTCTAACTGCCTTAATTTCTTAAGGTAGCATTCAAAAGAGAAAAGTTGAATCTGAGGTTCTTTTGGACCTATCATCACATCGCTACACATGTGAAGATTCAACACAAGAATCTGGCACAGAGTCGGTGAAGCATTTACAGCACTTCCCTACCTGTGGAGATTTAAGACACATATGGAGCCATACGTACTTTTTTTTTTACTGTATAAGACGAACTCTGCCCATTTTCTTAACATATCCTAACAAAAACTACTGTAGACCTACAGGTCATCTCTATACTAGTATATGAGCCTGTTTAAAGAGATGTTTACATGCAGAACCAATACATACCAGATCGTATGTGAGGCGGACTTCAAATGATTCTTCACCTCATCAAGTGGAGCTTATGGCTGATTTACAGCCCAAAATAGCAGGTCCCATTTTGTGAAGTATAGCTTTCCAGAGCTTTCACCAACCCTGTTACTTATGTGCTTTTCCCTAATGGCATGGCCCATGAGAAAAAAATTGGGGTTTCTTAGTCCGAGGAGAGTAGTCTTCAGATACTTAGGGGAATGCACCATCTTCATCTCTACAGTAAATAAAAATAGAATAATGTATTTAAATTTGCAGGAATCAAAGTACTTTAGTCATCGGCACAATTCTACAAGCGAGGCTAACAAAGCTCTGGAAAGACTTGTTTGGGAGGCTGTGACATCTCTGGAGACATGAGAACAGGCTAGATACAGTTCTGGCAGGGATGGTTCAGGAAAGATTGGTCCTGCTGTGGGGCAGAGGATTAGACAAGATGGCCCTGGAGGGTTTTTTTCCTATTTTCTAAGACTTTTCATCTCATGCTTCCATAAACTTAATCAGTTTTCTGTATGGCAACATAAAAGTATCTGAGTTACTTCTGCTGCATCCTAACTTACTTCATACCACCAGCCTGGAACAGGGTACACACAAAAAAAATATTGAGATGAAACTTCACAAATTTGTGTTACTTATCAACTGCTCATCTGGTGTCTCACTTCTACAACCCAGTGCTTCAGGTGCACTTTAAACTACACCTCCATCTTTTTTCTCCCCACTTCAAATATCAGTTACATGCAACTACTGCTGCTCTCAGATCTGTGATAAAAGTACCAACAAGGTGAGAGCTTGCCAAGTGCTTACATTTCCTATCCCAAAGACTTCTAGGAAAGAGAACTCTTGTCTCTCTTCAAATTCAGGATAAAGCACTGTATTGGGTCAACCCACCACCAGCACACAGGAGGTTTAAATGGGAGAGAGGTGTTTCGAGAGTGTTCTTCAAATTCTCATTCATTTTAAAGAAATGGTGCAAATGATAGAGAGAACAAGTGTGCCGAGGTATGCCTGAGCATCCCCCACCCCAATATTTTTCCTCAGAGCTTTGAAGATATGATGTGCAAGTGCTGAGCAAGGTTCCAGAAACTGCTGGCAACATGCTGCGGTGTATTTATTTCCTTTACATGGGCTTATTACCAATTTTGCACATAACTTGTGACCTGCTGTTTCCCTTCATGGCAAGCAACCAAAGGGAATGTAGGTCCTTAATGAGAAACAATCCATTTTGCAAATGGATTTCAGAGCAGCTTTTACAGGCAGCAGGATTGCAAGTGTTAATGCTGTGAAGATGCCCAGGAAACATGCCCTGCTACATAGTTTTGGGTGTTAAGTACTTTAAAAAACAAAGAGACATTTTGGCTATCATTAGGTATGAGCCATAATAAGGTTGTTTCTGCCATTTGTTGCTAGACAGCACCCTAAAGCTATTCACTGAGATTATCTGAATAACTGTGTCTTTAGAAAGCAGCTGTTCACCAGATGTTCTGCAACCCATACAGCAAACTTACAGGTAGTTATATTCCTTTCTTTTTCAGCCACAAAGACGACAGAGTACTGATAGGTTTGAAAACTGGCTTCAACTCTTCTCTGAATACCGCCTTCTATAGAAAAATAATGTCTAAGCATAGTATCCATAAATGGTCACATACAAACAACTTTGATGTGGGCATTTTTCGCTATGCACTGTAACATATTTTACCAAATACTAACAGAAAAAATATTGAAGGTATGCAAGTTACCTCAACACTATTATATGGGCTTGCTTAAAGTAAATTAATGGTTTATTAGCAATCACAAAAATTGTCAGAGCAATGATGCAGCACATAAAATTGAGAAAGGTGTTGTGGAAGACAAAAGCCTGACAGAGGTGGTCAGAGAGGTGATTTTTCAGAAACAGCAGCTATTCACCATGACGAAGCGAAAAATACCTTACCCCGGACAATTTATAAGGAGTGTATATCATGGTGTGTTAAGAAAACATATTTGTTTGCTGCGATTCAATTTTTCCCCTTATTTTAATTTCTCTTCCTTAAGATTATTGTTGAAAGTCTGAAATTTCAAAGTACATCTGCAATAAAAAGAAAGATCTGTAGCATCTAAAAAGAGGCATAAAAAGCTGAGCAGTTCCTAGAAAATGAAATTGAGAAATCCAGAGAGGATAACTAAGTCAGCTGGAGAGAGGTATCTTGAATGACATCAATGAATGAAGCTGGCACTGGGCTGAAGTAGATACATGTAAGAGAAAGGCCCAAAGGATGGTGATGAACTTGGGTTGTTCATGGACACATTAGGGACATTTCTGCAAGAATATCTAGAAACCGTTCAGAGAAAAATATTATCCTTGTGGTGGGATGATGGATGAAACAGTATCCAGCTTCAGTAAGTCTTGTGACAAGTTTCTATGATGTCACTCTCCTCTTTCTCTCCATATATTTTAGAACTGAGGACAGAGTGTCTGACACCAGCAGGCAAAATCAGGCTGGCTGAAGTTTCTAGTTCAGAAGTTTGCAAGGCAACCATGAAAACTATATACCTGATGAAATGCATCTTTGCCATCAAGAATCCTGCAGGTGAAGCTACATTGCAGTAGGAAACCTTGGTGTGGGAATTCAAGAAGAGCTCAGAAAATATTTGGTCTGTGCAAACTTTTAAGGTGCTGAGCATGGGCAAAGCTTTTGCTCTGAGGAATTCTTGGCTACCCACCTGGCACAGCCTGACGTAGCTTGAATGGGGTGACTACAGGGCCTCTTTCTCCATACTGCATGTATGTGGCTGGCAATCCTTCGGCACCATAACCAGACTCTGTGTGCGGGTGTGTGTATTAATTTTTCCTAGAGCTCTGCAAGACCCAGACATTTGGTAAAAGAGAAAGTGCGATATTGTGGAAAGGTATTTGACAAACATGTTTAATGATATGAACCCCTCATTCCTACCTTATAATGAACAGAATAACTATAGCAAGGCCCCTTTGCATGCAAGAAGGCTTTAGAATGAAACGGAAGTATGGAAAGCCCAAAATTTGGCTTGAGGTATGGTCCTTGTAGAGGAGTTTGAAGACAGCACATGGTATCAGGTATGCAGATACATGGATTTATGGTTTTCCTCAGGCTATCTTAAAAATGGAGCAGACCAACCTTCATCTTTATTACAGGCACAATATAAAAATATAAGGCAGATGAATGGCTGTATGGCCAGCTTTGGTCATGGTAGAAACAGGGAAGAATTCTGGCAGTAAAAAACCTGTAATATTCATCCCACTGGAACAATACTGCATCAACAACAGGATGAGTTGATAACACAGATGTGTGTGTGTGTGCTCTTTTCTGTCTACACACAGGTACTTAAGTACCTGCTCTAAACAAAAGTCTGCTCTCTACTCACAATGCTAGAGCTGCCTGATTAAAGTGGAACTGGAGAAGAGTATCAGGCATATGGACTTGTCACAGAAATTATATGCATTGGAAAATAACATGTTGTCACCATCTACTTACTGCCAAAAAAGAAAATACCATAATGTGAAGGGAATGAACTATATATATAAGGGGAAATCATGGACCTGATTCATATAGAGCCCAACACAAGAAAACATGTCCACATTTGCATCCTAGGTTCCATACAGGTCTGTTTTTCCAGTACTTATGTATGGGGTAAGGACTTGCCTTTCTGTTGCTGAAGTTGCATTCCAACATCTAAACAGCAACTAACTTTATATGATGTATTAATTTCCTCACACAAATGACAGGTAGCATAAAGTTGGATCATTTGTGCATCCATTTGCCATACCGCAGCTACCCTATCTTCTTCCACGGTTTGGCTCAAGTGTACTTTCTTCCAGAGCTTCTGCCTGCAGTCAGTGTCAGGATCATCAAGACAAATAGGCATTTGTCTGTGAGGTGCTAACATAGCAAAAATCAGCTTGTATGTTTGTCAACAGTCTCTGCCATCCAAAGAGTTAAATTAACAGTAGACATTGGCACTATGGACAATCCTAGCTAAAAAAGCACGTCTAGTCTAGGCAGTTTGGTTTCACAAAAGCCAGATTATAGCAGAATAACTAAGAGGACATGTATCTGTTTACTTGCCGAGGAGACAGCACTGAGATCATCCATCTGTTCTTTGAGGAAATTGCAAGGCCATTTTTCAGGGCAGTTACACAAACGTCGGAAAGCTAAATCAACTTTTATGTTAATTTTCTGCTGTTGCTGTCAAAATAGCAGAAAAAGAACATTACAAGATAGCTGTACATTTGGAAATGTATATACACACTCTGAATTTTAGTATTCTTTTCATTGGTATTTTTATTTCTTTGAGTGAGAGTTTTAGTTACAGCATTACAAGGATAGGATAGAGTTTGCTGAAGATTAACAATCCCCAGTCAGAGACTATCACAACACAACTGTAATTAAACAGGGTTCCTGAAAAGCTCCCAGACATGTACCAGTCCCCAGACTTCAGGCACTCGAGGTTCTCTATACCCCTAGCATAAAACCAGAAGCCAGTGGAAGGCTTGCACTTGTTTTCTGCTCTGAAGAGTAACTAATAAAACAACATTTTGCAAAGCGCCTGCTTCCTTTCACATTGATTGCTGTTGCAGAGGTGCTTGGTATTTTTCTCTCCAGCTGGGCTCTGGGATGCAGACTGAATTTTTTAAGTCTTCTGTATTGCTACTACGGGAACGGGTGCATCGCATTGCAGGAGAGGTTGCAGATGTGAAAACTGAGATGAGTCTAGTATACATGCACAGTGTAGATCAGGGACCAGCGGCTGGCCTTTCTTCTAGCAATTGGGCAAAAGAAGCAACTCCAGATTTTGAGCCTGATCAAAGCTTGTCAAAGAAGCAAATGTAGGCTGTAGTTCTACCTTCAGGACCCCTTTAGGACATCCTCATGAGCCTCCCCCACAGCTTGTAATGAGGTAAACAACATCCATGTGCAAACACCTGTAGTAGGGGCGGTTATCAGGTGTCAAGCTTTAACGCAAGGAACACATATGCCCAAAATGTCATTATACGCTGTATAACTAACAGTAAAAGTGTAATTAAATAATTAAATAAATGTGTTACCTGGGTAACTTTTGGTGGTAACTAAAGCAACCTGACAGAAGAATTATCATACAAAAAGAGGAAGCAGGTAATATATTTCAACTTCCAAGTTTTTATCTTATGTATAGAAACAGATTGTCTTTTATATGGAGTTTAGCAGGAAGTTGAGGTGACAGCTTCCAGGCTCCACAGCCAAAAATGAATTGTACCAACAGAGCTTTTTCAAAACTCAAACTTATTATGCCACTAAATACTGTTGCAAATGTACACAAGGGACAACTGCAGTTCAGAAATACACAGTCCTTGGGTGTTAGGTTCCCTAATACCTGAGAAACATGAGTTTACAGGTGGTGTATGTAGACAATTTTAAGTTTGTATATCTAAGCAATCGTGAAAGAGAGGTGACAAATTTCCCGGGAAACACCTTCTTCAGTGGCAGGAGAGGAAGTGGGTAGTGCCACTAATGTAGCCACAAATCACCAAATGGAGTCACATCACAGCACCGCTGTTCCAGAAACTCCTTCCATTTGCTGGTGCACTGCAGATAATAGAAGCCCCAGAAGCTTCATTACAAACAAGATTTACTAACGGAGGGGATAGAAAATGATCTGAAACCAAAGGATCTGCTTGTAGGTCACAGCAAATTAGAGACCTGCACAATGCTCCCTTAGATTTGACAGAATAAAAAGAAACCCCGCAAATTGTTTTAAAACCAGCTAAAAGTGCATGTGCATTTATGTTAAACATAGTTGATACTATGTTTATGTTCATCCTACCATCTGCTTGTAACAGTCCTTCTTTCTACATATGGGACCTTGCGGGTCTTGAGATCAGTATGATTTTCCCCTCCAATAACCATCTCCTCTCTGGAAAGAGGGACTCCTTTTGTTTTTGTCAGTTCTTGGGCTGTTGCCCTTCTAGACAAAACCAGTCCAATAGTCTCAGCAGGAAATCACGCCAGTGCTCTCAGAGCCAGTTGGTCTCCTATTATCCTATTCCTGTGGAATGGCTTATCTTGAGTCATTGTTTCCTTACAGCCTCTTTTTAGACTTAATCAATGTACTAATACAGTGACTACCCCATAACGAGGTCAGTAGTGTATTTATACATTATTATGGTCCACTCAACATCCATCACAGTAGTTAACTTGTCTGATTTCTGTCGTTGTAGAGATGACAGAAGTTCATTTAATAGTTCTTGCCTGAGGCCCATAACTTCTTGGCTGAACTAAAAAATATCTTTTAGAAAGATACTCAAAGCTTAAACAATTTTTGGAAAATATGATCAAATACTTCATAAAAACAAATGTGTAATGAGGCAAAGAAATATAACCAGAAGAAGATGAAAGACTGGGCAGCCTTTTTTCTTTGAGAGATGGGAATGTGATATTTGACACAATAAATAATATTAGAAAACAATTTCAACAACAAAGTAATGAAAAGGATCAGGAAGAATACCCTGGAGATCATCTTAGTTGTATCTGGTTTCAACATCAATTCATCAGTTCACTGATACTACTCACTCCTGTCCTAAAGCTGCCCCCTCCAAATAAGACGCAGTTCTATGTAACCCAGTAATCCACCACATCCCCTCTCTGCTGATTAGATAGCTTAAAGATGTTTATTTAGTCTCTAGCTTTCAAGATGAAAGTCCTTTTCCTCAAATACTCAAGGTTTGTAGATACAGAAGGTTCAAGCTTTGCTCCGTATACTAGCCTGGAATATCCTTGGCCAAGGACACCCTCAGAATACAATCATCAGTGCAATGGGAAGTGCTAAAATGAGATGGGACAGGATGAGGCTGCTTATATCCAGAGAAGGGCGACGAAGCTGGTGAAGGGTCTGGAGCACAAGCCTTATGAGAAGCGGCTGAGGGAACTGGGGTTGTTCAGCCTGGAGAAGAGGAGGCTGAGGGGAGACCTTATTGCCCTCTACAATTACCTGAAAGGGGGTTGCAGAGAGGTGGGTGTTGGTCTCTTCTCCCAGGTGACTAGTGACAGGACAAGACGAAATAGCCTCAAGTTGTGCCAGGGGAGGTTTAGGCTGGATATTAGGGAAAATTTCTTTACTGAGAGAGTGGTGAAACACTGGAACAGGCTGCCCAGGGAGGTGGTGGAGTCACCATCACTGGAGGTGTTCAAGGAACGTGTGGACGTGGCATTGTGGGACATGGTGTAGTGGGCATGGTGGTGTTGGGCTGATGGTTGGACTTGATGATCTTACAGGTCTTTTCCAACCTGAGCGATTCTGTGATTCTGTGATATTGACAGTTCTTTAATTCAGGTCACAGTATATTGTTCTTGCAATACAGACCTGCAAGATAACGAAGAAAAAAAAAAGTTGGAGGAAGGAAAAGGCAGCAACCTTCTGTTTGGTTTGCCAGCTTCATCCAGGGTAAATGAATAAAGATTATTCAGTCGGAGACTCCACCCTCAGCTATGGTTAAATGTACTAAGTGGCAGAGCTGGTTAGTATTTCAGTAAAATTAAGGTAGTATTAATTCAAAAGTCAAAGAAGATCTTGAATGCTATCACAGGTAGGAAATACCCTTTATTGTGCATGGATATCTCTCCAGCCTTGTGCCTTCTGGAGCATCTAGCTCCCGAAATGTAAGGCTGCTTTTTTTGCCATTACGGCAGTAAGAAAGCCTTCGATCCCCTCTGGCAGCCATGGAAACACAGCGAGACCAAGCACCCTCGTCCCTGAGAGATATTCCTTGGGTCGTATGAAGGAAGTGCACAACATCTCTGAGCGCCATGATCTGAAAAGCCCAATCCTGAACTTAATGGATGGGAGGAGAAATCAAAAGTCAGCAGGTTGTTACCAACTTGGTAATAATTAGTATGTTTTGGGCAGTCAGTGTGGTCAAAGGTAGGTGAGACAATGCCAGAATTCCCAGTCTGGTGGTCAGGGGTGCTGATTTTCTGTTTGGATGGTTTTAGAATGGTACAAAAGCAATCAGCTTATAAGCCAATTTATTCAACCCTGCCCCAAAACTGGATGCAGACTCGGTTGACTAGCTTGTCCAGAAGCCAAGGAATACACTTTCCCTCAAGCATTTCAAACTGCAGAGATGTTCACTCGGAAAATTCAGAAATGGAAAGGGGTTCCAAAGCAAGCAGTAGAGTCAAGAGAGAGCTCACAGCCCAGCAAGAAGCCAGAATAGGTGCCATGCTCCTCTCTCCCCAGAGAGGTGCACGTGTGAGCTGGCTGACATCCCGTGCATGCTTCCCACCTGCTGCACCCACATCCCCAAGAGGAGATGCTTTTTCTCTTCCAGTTGAAGGCAAGACATGCCTATTACCTCTGCCAGAAGCCAAAAGCTAGGAAAGAGTTAGAGAAGGGAGGGAGGAAGGTAGCAATAAAACCCAGGAGATGACAGAAGGAGGGGTGGGACCGGAGAGTTTGGGTTCGCTTAGATAACAAGTGATTGGTCTTGAGAGCATGCAGTGGTCTGGAAGCACGTTGGCTGCTGGTAGGTGAGTTCCCTGCCCTCCATGACTGTAGTTCAGCTGAGCAATGCAGGTCTTGAGTCAGATTTCTTGTCCGGGGCTTTGGAGCAAGGAGTCTACACCTGACCCAACTCTCACTCAGTGGAAAACCAAAGAAGGCAGGAGGCAGCCACAGCTGCATATGGCAAAGTCACCGGCTGGAGCAGGATTCCCAGCCACATTTTACATTTTTCAGACTTTTCAGAGTAGATTAAAATATTTTCTTAGGGTTTCCTTAGGTGGCTAGAAAAGTAGGACATCTGAAGAGTTTTCCAGATTACTAGGAAAAGGATTTGTAGAATCCTAAACTTCTAGGAGAAGGAGGCTTTTCTAGACTAATATAGCCTACCCAAAATGGCTAGATCTCTACGTCATGAGAAGAAAACTTCCAAAAGACTTGTCTCATCCATTTTACAGATTATTTACAAATAAAGGGAATACTGATGGAATAAGAATACTCATGAGAAGTCTTATTGAAGTACTGTTATAAACAATGCTAAAAATAAAAACATTTTGTATTAAATATTGGAAGTTAAACTCTAGGATCTGAATCAGGTAGGTATAGAGCTCACACATGAGGACTTCATCTTGTCCAGAGTTCCCTGGGCAGAGGAATGTGATCAGTGGCCTTCCTGAGTACACATGAATTTCTGCATGGGCAAACCTGGGCTATACCTGACAGGTTGGGTCCAACAGGGTGGTCTCTCATGCAGTGCACAGAAGGAAAAGCTTTACCTTGGTGATAAGCTCTGCAGTGGCATTTTTCAAGTGAAGGCAAGAGCGTGAAGTTTTAATTGGCTGCATCAGCTCAGTGCAGCTCTAACTGATACAAGACTGGTACACAGAAACAGAAACTTGCTTTTAGCATGATTTTAACCATGTCTTCTTCTGTCAGCAAGTAAGGAGCATTAAAAACAATTCTACTGTCCTGCGAGGAAACACTGATACTCCATGCGTCTTTTAAGATTTTACTTCTCTCTCTAATTCACCTTCTCCTCAAGTCAACAGGGTCACGAAATGCATGAATCTAACGGGCAGGCTTGCAAATTGACTGGACTGAAAAACGGGTAGCTACAGCATTTACGAAGACAGTATGTATGTGGAGCCATATTCAGAAAAAGTGCGCTGTGATAACTGACATTTTTACAATTTTACATTTTGCCCAATAAATCTCATAATAGATAAGTACAGGGAATTTGTTCAAGAACCTTGCCATGTTCGTTATTGACAACTATGATTTTTTTTGATGTTCACTGTAACTGAATCCTTGTTTGCCCCTATACTCTCTAATACTTTCTAACTTTTGTTTCTAACTTTTGAACCTTTTAATGACAGATAAAAACATATTAAATCACTGTGCTCATAACCAGCTTATATATGCAGGGAAAACAGCTCCATGTAATGCTATTTTTGGTATTTAAATCTGAAAAATGTGAAAGAGGAAAAAAAAATTACAGAAAATTTAGAGAGAAAACTGTGAATGAAAACTTGGAGTTCTGTGAGAGCTGTTGATTAGATAATCGGGTTTCCTGATTTTCCAATGAGGAAAGAAGATAACTTTGGCTAAAAGACCATCATTTTTTTTAGTGGTAAAATGAAATCTGTAAGGTGATAAATGTCAGATGAAAAAAAAAGATGATGGAAGAAACAGAAATTATGACTGGCAGAGCTATGAATGTTAAGAAGAAATTTGCATATACTAGACATTATTCCTTGCAATAGGATAGCTCATTAGCAGTAAAACTATTAATGCGGGAATATTGATGGAGAAAAGACAGAGGCATGGCATTAATATTTCTGTTCTAAATTTGAAAAAAAGGAGAATGAGATACTCATTTCATAAGAGAAAAGTAAAATTTTAACCACTCTGCAAAGCAGTATTCAGTAAAGGAGAAACTATGAAAAAATCATCAGGCCTGAATATCTTGAATGCAAAAGTCCTGAAAGTTTTTGCTGGGGGATCTTTAGTCCGGGGGAATGAACTTTTAATAATACTTTCAATACCAGCAGGAGTCCAGAATGCAAACACTGTGCAGGAGTCAGGGAGGGTAAGGAGGATAACCCAGTGCACTACAGCAGGCTCCTGTTAATCCCCCCCAAAATAAATGGAAAAATGAATGTGGCAATGCCCCTACTGGAGGTATTCAAGGACAGTGATATAATTAATGTGCGCTTTTTTCTAGGAAATAAGTTCATTTAAATAAACTACAGATCATTGCTTGATGAGAAAGCAAGATTGGGTTATAAAAGTAACGAAGCAGATATAATCTATATTAGGCATTCTGGAAGGCATTTAACTCTCTCAAATGCATTCCATTTCTTTTTAATATAAATGGATGCTATAAAGCATCAACAGAGCACTTCAAATTTATTAGGAACTGGTTTTCTGATGTACCATATTCCAACAGACTAGGATATCAATGCAGCAGTGATTGCCATGTTAGTGGCAAAGTGAACGCATGGATCTACACGTGACAGCAAAGCATTAAAAAAAGCAGAGCTATCTATGACCAGTGATATCTAGAGCCACCATCCTACCCACTTCACATGTGGACCCTGCGATATTCCCTACTACATCAGGTAAAGGTCCTTGTAACCTGCAAGTGGATTGAACCATCCCATCACTGCTCCACATCCCAAAACCATTTTCCTAGGCTCTTCTGGTACAGTGAGGCTAGCTGTAGTTACTTGATTTTAGGCTATCATGCAAAGCAAATGCATTATCAAATTTTTTAACTCCTCAAGGCAAGAACTATCTTTGCCTTACTTACCTATACAGTGCCATGTGCCGTTGATGCCTGTTTACAAAGGTGTTTTTATGCATGCAGATCATCTGCTGGCACATCTCAGAGGTTGAATAGGCACCAAGAACAATATTCATTTTTGCTAAGCGCTAATTATCTGTTCTGAGCTGGACTTGTCAGGCTCTGAAATTACTAGTTAAGCCCTTCCTTCAGACACACATTCTCTGCTTTCCTCAGGTTTTCGGGAGCTACTCACATACACCCAGAGCAAAATTTGGTCATCTGCTTGTCCCTGGCCAAAATATGGTCTGCAACATAAACAGAGATAGTGCTACTCACTGACAGCTTTTCAGCCTTTCAGCTTCATAAAGCCTTGCCTAAGTGCTCTAGCTTGTCTTTACTGGGTACTCCTCCAGGTGATGTCTAGACAATTTGAGATGTCCTGCCACCGGTGTGAGGTGTGGCATCAGCTCTGCTTTCCAGAACCCTCCTTGATGAGAAGTTCATCAAACATACGGTATACTGTGGTGTGAAATCACCCACAGTCCCTGGGAGAGTTTACAGGACCTTCTCCTGGAATTATTGGGTTTGGTCAGGCTGGGTTTGGTTTGTGTGGTTTTTTCATTACAGCTGTGCTGTATGAACATCTGGGCAAACAGTCATGTGCTCAAATAGTCATTGGCATATTGTATTGAGATGCAACTGGTCTACAATTAAATACTAAACCCCTTGTTTACACACACAATGAAATCGTAGCAGTTGCAACTACTCCAACTGACAGGTCAGCAGTAATCAGGCCATTATAATTTAAAAGACATACGTTTTAGATGGCAAGGTTATTTTGTGGCCTCATACACAATCTTTAAAACATCAGAGGTGACAGATAGAGAATACTATCATCATTTAAAAAAACCCAAAACCTCTCCAAAATCTCATGGTCTACTTCAACTCCGATTACCCTCTGGGCATAGCTATATTCATGAGGTTTATCACAGCCAGAAACTTCAGCCAAAAGTTCTTTCCAAAGCTGTGGATAATGTCATTTCTGTCAAGTATAAGTAAAGACTTTAAAAACACATGTCACAAAGCAGTTATCCTGCAACCACAGTCCTCGCAATTAAGAGACCTGAATTGGTTGTTTGCAACATTTGAAATGTTGACAGGGCTGCTCTTAAGGATCATGTATTTTTTAAGAAGTCATTTGCTATGATGTGCTACGAAGTCAAAACATGTCAGAAAAGGATCTATAGTGGAAAATCCACTTAAGAATAATGTAGGCTTTAATGATAGCCAGAAATTTTCTGACATTGGTGCACTCAAGATTGCATTCACATTTCATAAAGGGAACAAGCAAAGATTGCCTCTTTTCCTCGTTGCTGTAGCAACGTGCCATTTTATACTGTAGTCATACCAAATGCAAGTATCCTTCATTCTGATTCACCATTGGGCTCTCGATAAGTAACTGTGACTAAATGTTATATAAACAATTCTGTATCTAATGATACTAAAGTGTAGTCTGAAATGCATTTACATCTCCAATACGCAAAGATGTCTAATGTGGTTCAAAGCAGAAGAAAAAAAATCTCTTCTCTATCAGTTTGTGCTGTGAGGTTAAATTTCAACTTAAACCTGTAGCTTATAAAAGTGTGAGAAAACCTTATGATATCAGAATAAAGGAGTAGTAATTGAAACTCTAATTCTGTTTTCTGCTTATCTGCCAAGTCAACAGAGCTGAGTAGATATAATTGCCTACAAAATTTAATCCATCACCTACTCAAAAATTATACATCCATTTACATAGTCCAACAACATTATGTCAGAGCAATCTGTTTTAAACTCCCTTTCTCTGACAGAGTTCTTGAACTCTTACCATGAGTATGGGTATTAGCAGTAGCACCTTATACTCTTTTTGAAGCACTAGCGTTACCTGTAACTTTCCATAGTGTCCCCATCTAAATGAAGAGATGACTTATGGAAGTCTTCGGCTCACTTGATTTTGCTTCTGGATTTCAACAGCTGCAGCCTAGTGAACATAGACTTCTAAATGTGACCCTTTTTCTTCCAACTTCGGTTTTTCTATGTCTCAAATTCCCAGTGGAGATATGTCAATAAGCAAACTGTAGATAATAAGTAATTATTCCTGCATGAAATAGAAAAGAGCATCAGCTTATTTATCTTCCTCACTTGCTAGCAGTAGCTTCTGTATAAGATATTAAGCTGACATTAGAAAACGAGTATTTCAACCCAATGGGCCTGTATGTGATTACTTACTTCTGGATCCCAGGAAGGAAGCACAGAAAGGGAGCACAGTGATATTAGTTGGGAAATTGCTTATCGTCAGGGGTCTGCTCCAAGGGGTCTGTTCTTACTCCTGGGTCAGCACTCTGGCGTCAGAGACCACACAAGGAAATTTATAGCTCATGTGCAATGAATTTCTGGAACCTATTGCCAAACAGAAACAAAAACATAGGACAATGAGTAACTGGAACCTTTAAGCTGATCAAAGAGAAAGCCAACCACTACCTACTTGGAGTTAGAAACATCTCTCAAGGACTTTTATTCTCTTTGTACTCTGACTTTGCAACAAAATTACCCCTGTAAAGATGGCAAAGTTGTCAGGAACAATATACCTTTTGTAAAGCTTTTTTAGAGTTTCCTGCAAATTGTGGTCCTTATATGCAGAAAACATATACATTTTCTGCATTGCAGTAAGCCAGCTTTCTCTCCACAATTACCCCCTTTTCACTGCCAAGGAGAAAGTTAAGCTGCTAACAGTCTGACTGGGGAGACCACAGAGCTATTTGACTCTCATCTTCCTATTTCCTCTGATCAGTTTTGGCAGCTGGGGATGAATTATATTAAACTTTGCCTGTATGTGCTGACCCAGATGGTTTATTAAGAGAGAGTAACTTCATGAGGGTGGACAAAGAGTGACTGACAAAGGAGAAAACACTCCCAAGTTTAACCAGAGGTTCTGTCAATGATATTTGTGAGATCCCTGACTACAAGGAGAGCGACCAACTGCACGTTTCATTGAGTGTTCGGAACCGCCGACATAATCCCACTCTTATTTCTGCTTGCTTAGGGGAGATACACATTTGCAAAATCCTCCCAGCTGATGACTGAAATACTTCTTACCAAGGTCTTGTGCAACATAAAGCACAGTGCAGCCATCTCCACAATACTGAACCCCCCTTGAGATGAGAGGGCTCTCTGTTCTTTCTTGCTGGGGTTAAAAGACTCTTTGGCATCTTGTCTGCAGCCTCCAACTTGTTCTGGTCCTTGCCCTCATCAATTGAAGTAGCACTGCATCAATTTTATAAGCTATCCTAAGGGTACAGAATGTTACTTGAAGGGGCCGTAAGGCTACTTCATGTGAGGAAAAGGGAAGAGTATCCTTTACCAAGGAGAATTGCTGGCCATTTCTGTGCCCACTGCTGCTTTAATATAGATGTTGAAAACAGGAGTCACAGGCCGAAAAACTGATGATGCTCACCCCAGCAAGAGTTCTGTACGCTGATCCCAGAGGCTGAGGAATCCAGGCTCCTTCCACTAAAGACAGAGGTGCAACATCAGCTGAATCACAGCTTACCCCGTGTACCCCAGCCAGGATTTCACTACAGGAGGTGGTGGCCTTGCTGCCACGCAGCCACGCACTGTAGTCATTTGTGGTTGTCTGAAGGCAGCGAGGCCCAGAACAGCTCATTTCTGTGACCCTTGCCTCATTTGTGTTGCATTTCTATTTTTGGTGCTCACTGCAAAAAAGAAATCTGGGAAATTATCACACTCTTGAAACAGATTTTAGATAGCCTGTTTAAGCCAAATCCACTTAACACTCAGGAAATGTATGATGTCCCCTTTCTCATCCTGTCTCTTTGTACACACTGCCCTTCTCTCCTTATAGTCACACAGATCATAACCCATCCCCTGCTTGTTTTCATATGGGTTAATTAATACACAACTTCCCTAAAACTCAGTCTTTCTACCTTGCATATTCAGCAAAACTTCTCCTTCCCAACCTTCAAACTTACTACTGCATCAGGGCTTCACTTGAAGTGTTGCTGCTAAAATCTTCTTTTTACATACCTTCATGTAAAGCCCACCCTTAGATTAACTAATATCAAGTAATTGCAGCTTTATGAATGCCCTGATTACCTTTAGAAAAATTTATAGCATATTATTGAAGAATAAGCAATTAACACATCATTCTATATGCCAACGAACTCATTCCCACCATAGGAAAGAAAAAAACCCTAAAGATGGTCTAAGTTAACATTGCATGGAGGCTGCAGGTTTGGAGAAGGAACTAGTACATTAAGCAAAATTGCTTGGCAAGAAACTTCTTATACCAGTAGTTCTTAAGACCAGCCTTAAACTTACTGGTTTCTAGTAATCCATCTACCACTGCTTGTCTGTTAAGATGTAGTAAAGAATGTTGTCACAATGATAGTTTCTACTAAAATTTTATTTTCCTATGAGGAAATCTAATGGCTGTCATGTTCCATAGTAAAAAAAAAAAAATAATACTGCAATTGACTGCTTCAGGTTGCTTTGTTTTAAGACTTTGCAGTGTTTTGGCTTCTAAAAAGATGTAGAATTTCCAGACTATATAATTTTGGATGCTAGCTGTGTTTTGTCCCACATGCTTGTAATCTGAACACATTTGAGATAATTTCTCTGGAAACAAGGATTCACTCTTGGTTTTCAAGCTATAGTGTGCTATCTGTTCTTGAAAGAGACTTCTCCAGTGAAACTGGTGAGGTTAAAATGATTTAGGGCCTTTTTGTCAGAGAAACAATTCCATTTTCCATCAAGTTTAACATTCTAATAGTTATCTTTGGGGGCTTGATTTAACATTACTGAAGTCCATCAGGCTCTTTCCACTGCTCACAGAGCCAATAGCATCAAATTTTCATTTGGCTTTGGTCACTACTGCCTGATATTCAATATACTTTCTTTATCATTATACTCACAGCTAGCTTTATATAGCTCATCACTGTTGACACTTTGATCATTTACATTTTTATTTATTAATCTGCACAGCTATTTTTCCCTATAATTAATGCAGCATACTTGTGAGGTGTTCCAGACAACCTTATGTGAAGGCAGGCTACTTTGCGTTCAAATAGGTATCTTGGCATTTTGCAAGAAGAGTTTTCTTTCTTTCTTACTTTGCTATGAGGTCAATAATTTTCCGTAAGTTTATGTGGGGAAAAAGTTTGTTGAAACGATATCCAGGGCCTCTTTTTAACAATAATTTTCCTTTGCTGTATCTTGCCAAGATTATTTAAGCCTCCCAGCGCATATTTATAGGAAGTTTGGACAAGGATGGAAGGAGGATTCATTTTTTTGAGCTCTCGTTCAAGAGTCTGAATATTTCATTGCTTTATTAAAAGGAAGAATTTTCACCCTGCTGTAGCTTTTGGATACCTGCACAAAATGTGTTTTCACAGGTTACTGCAAGGGTTTTAGTACAAACATTTATATCCAAATGCAGTCACGGCACATGCCAAATAAATTCCCGCGCCTTTGCGGTGATGGATACACTCCAGAGCCTTTGCCACCTGTCAGCCCCTCACCTGAGCCCTGCCCGGCTCTGGAAGGGCTTTGTGCTCCCTGTACCAGGCAGGAGATTTTGAACCAGTGCTGTTAAGCAAACACAGGGCTCTTCCAAGACAGACTTGGCTAATGTTGCCTCGAGACAGATCCAGTACACTGTTTACTGGAGGCTATGACATGGCTTTGACCTCACCCTTGCCTTCAAGTTTGTCCAGTTTCAAGTGCCATTGGATTTCACTGATATTTTCTTTTTCTTTGTTGCTTGTTAACTGCTGGTCTTCGGTCTTCTTGTATTACCTGAAGTATGAATCCAACAAAGGAAAATATATATGAAAGTTAAGACCAGTCATTTTGTCTGTTGTCTAGGCAGAGAGATCTGAACACTCACCAAGAGAGGGCTATAAACTTATTTGTAAGATTTCAACATACACTTAAAGCATTTCTGGTCATCATTACAGAAATAGTGGTGCAGGATGTGCCTGGTGATCCTGGGAGTCCCATTTGGGACACCGAAAGGGTCTCACCCTCCCCAGTGCTGGTGTGAGTCATCTGTACATTGACATGCTGCATAGTGTTTTCCAGATAGACCCAGATAAATAATAAGTTAAAGGCTCTTGGCTCAGCGCAAGCAAGAGAGCAAGCTTGGAGTAGTGGGAGAGGGGTGGGCGCTGGGGAGGAGAACAGCTCCCCCTGACCCCCAGGAACTGAAAAGCAGTATTATTCAGCAGAGTACCTCGGCAGACAGATGAGTCCTGCTCAAAAATCATCCAGGAAAGGCTGGGAAGAGAGGCCCTCACTGGCATGACACCTCACGTAGACTGTGTTCCTTTCGGGATTTCCCAGCAGAGGTCCGTCTCATCAGAGAGTTGACTAATGGAGTACAGCTGTCATTCTTCATTTCCTGCGAAGAAACTCGCAAGAGGTAAAGCTTCAAGAACAGTCCTCTCCCTTTTCCAAACTGCATTCCCATCAGAAAACTTGGAGAAATTATAATAGGAAAAAAATGTATTTTTTTCTTTAGTTGTGTGGTGTGTTCTCAAACTGTTCTGAAGGGTCTATAAACCAGGGCATGCAGCTGTGCAATGGATAATCTGCATACTTACTTGTTCCCTGACTACAGGCCAGAGGCTTCTCCGTGACAACGTATGAGTTCTGACTGGGCACCAGGTCTGAAAAATATATGTACACATTGTCATTGCACATCTGGAATTTAGAATTGCTAATGGATATGCTGTGATAGAAAAGAAAAGTGTCTGGCCAATAACCTTGGTTTATATATTTATTTCAAAAAGCATTACCACATTTCTGGCTAGTAGCCTTTCATCCTCTAGACTTTACACCAGTGCATCTGGAATGCTAAGCAGCTCTTTCAGGGATGCAGCCATATCCCAAAAGGCACCTTTTTTATTTGAAATAACTTTAAAAACTAATTAAAAAGGAGGAAGGTGGTGCTTTCCCCTATGGAGGCTTACATACCTAGCATTTTATATCCGCTCCTACAATCTCAGAAACCGTAGGTGAAAATTCTCTCTCAGACTCTCTGTTAACCTACTTTATCTTCCAGGATGGCACTATAAACATGCGTAGCTGTCTTTGAATAATGTATTTTGACCTTACCACATGTGCAACTTCAAAGAGCAATTACTTGTGAGTAGCTTGTTGCAGGACTAGCAGTAGAAATCTGAGCACTTTGAATTTCCACATGGTACTTTGACCCCCCTCCTCATCGTAGTCAGTGAACCTGCGGGCAGAGCAGATGCAAGAGTCCCTGTGCTACGGCTCACCCTCTGTAGGGCCGGTGATGTCCCGTTTGTCAACTCGGTCTCTCCCAAGTGCTGGGAAATTGCAAGAAAAGAAAGAATCAGACAACAGCAAATAGAGAAAACGGCAAGATCGCTGCCTGTCCGGGTGCGCTCATAGGTGGCCACCAGAAAATCACATACCACGGTGATGCATTAAATGTATTTCAGCCAAGTTAAAGGCATGTCTCATTTACTGACCGCCTTTACAGTTATGAAGCCCTGGCAGACACAGCGAGTGTTTCACGTCTTGATGCAGAGGCAATCTGAAATGCTCCCCTGCACACAAGTAGTCTTTCGTTTTATTTGTATTTGCTTCTATAAATCTCGTACCTTTACACAATGTGGCCTGTGCACAGAGTATTTTTAAGACAGGAACCGACTCCAAGCCAATGGCAGCAAGCAGTAACCCTGTATGTTTAGTGAGGATTTGTAGGGCTGGATTACTGAAATCCTTGAGAACCAGAGACACATTTTCATTTTCTTCACTGAAGATTAGGAATTAGGCTCAAACTGTGAAACAAGGGGCAGAAGACCAGCTCTTTATGATCAGACCACCCAGAGAGTTTAATGGCAGCCGTTTCATTGTCCACATCGTGGCTTTGCAGGTATGTAGAGGATATGGGAAAACCAACCCATGATCCCCCTTCCCACCCATTTCCCACCAAAGCTCCCATGACTGGCTTCATCAACAAAACCAGAACCAGCCCAGTCAGTGCTTTATAAAGCTTTATTGCAAGATGTGTTTACATAATGCTGTAGAGGTGAGCTTTTTAACTACTTATATCAAGAAATTTTGGACACAGGTCTGCGGTCAGTTTTCCATATTGACCCTGCATGGCACAGGAAAAAAAAAAAAAAGGTGTGACTGCATCTTTCCAGACAGTAAAGTGTGGAGAGTGGGGGGAGAAGAGGCAGATGAGGGGTGTGTTAACAAGAAAATCCCTCTGGTTTACACTAAATGTGACAAAGCTTCTGAAGGATCAATACAAACGGTAGGTAAGCGTCATGTGTAATAAAATCTTAAAGAGTAATTCAAGTTCTTTATGAAATAAAACTGAAAAGCAAAAATGCAGTTTCATGGACAATAAAATTTAACATAAACCAAATTTACCTAAAACGAGAAAACAACAAACAAAACCAAAAGGACCTGTAGATAATATCTCTGACCATGCATGGCTTGTTTTTTAAATTACAATTCACAGAATAACACTGCTGGAAAGCCTATTTTACACTATGCTACACAGAACACGAAAAAACATGAGTAGTGACATTTACACAATTTTACAGTATTTCTCCTTCGTCTAAGAAACACGTCCTTTTCTACTTTACATTTTTTTACAATTCCCATCTCACAAAAAAGGACACTATATGCGCAAAGACAGTCTTTAAAAAGGAGAAACGCACCCAATGCTACAAATAAACCTTTTCTTTCACAGAAGCCTCTGTATTAGATAGTGATTAAACAAAATATATCTCTATCTGCCACTCAATGTGAAATGGACTAATTAGAAATAATTTTAATTTTCTTTTTTTTGAGTAAACAAAACTATACAACATCTCTGAAACTCCTTGAATTACTTGCTATGTAACTATTAAACTGCTTGCCAAAAACCTCTTGGGATCGCATCTGAAATGCCAGTTGAGCCAGTTGCTGCCCCAGTTGAAAAAAAGGAAGGCAGGCCTTACATGTTGTTCAAGTGTTTGCAAATCATTTTCAACAGTTACCCTTAACCAAACATCGTCTCTTTCAAAAATGCTTCAGTTTATTTTCTTTCAGAGCCTGTAAGTACCTGGCAGTTTTCCCTGCGGAGAAACATCAACAGTCGTAGTCCTTACAGCTTAGGCAAGTGTTTCTTGCATCCCAATGCTGGAAACGCAGAGCCATCATCTCAATACGGCACAGGGTCAGGGTCTCCGCCTGCGCACGCACGCACAACACGCCTTGAAGATAACGAGAGGAGCGGTACACGCGCACGTAGTGAGCGTACAGGAGTGAAAAAGAGGGAGGTATAGGCTCGTGCTTCTGTCTGGCATGGTGTCCCTGCACATCCTTTAGATAATGGCAGGTAGCCTGTACGCCTGCCTACGAGCTGTCGTGGGAGGATAAAGGATGTGACACTGGTAGGCTGCCACCATGTCCCCATTTCATCTCAGTGAAACCAAAGCGTTGTAAAACCAATAACCACACAGCATACACACACCCGAATCCAGACGACTACCATCGGTCAAACAGTTTCTAAAGCATTTTGGATTTACACTTGCTGTTGTTACACTACCAGGGATGCCGGTGTGGAGAGGATGCCTGACAAAGGGAACCATTTGCTGCACCTACAGTGGCATTGGGCCCCTTAGGTTTGCAGTAGATGTTGCAGTCCTCACTTGTGACTTTTCCATGGCTTTTAGGGTTCACCAGGGTATGTTCAGAGCATAGCACACCAGGGATTTAAAGCGCTGTCCTGCCACATTATCCAGTACCTTGAGG
The DNA here is from genome assembly GCF_030936135.1 of Gavia stellata. Classification (NCBI taxonomy): domain Eukaryota; kingdom Metazoa; phylum Chordata; class Aves; order Gaviiformes; family Gaviidae; genus Gavia; species Gavia stellata. Next base: position 73,841,983 of record NC_082596.1, read on the forward strand.
GGGAATGAAGCACCTTGCAGGAGGCCCTTGCTGTTCAGTCACATCAAGACTCTGACTCCAAATTTCTGTTAAATTGGGGCACGAACGCTTATCTAGATACTCACATGTGACTTTGTATTAAGCTAAAGCCAAAGTCTTGTCTGCCTACAAATCTGATGCCTTACTTTGCTGACAGAGTCAATCAGTACAGAGATTTACAATAAAAGGGGGTCAAAAGAGAAAAAGAAATGTATTTTGAAAACTGCTTTTGATGCTGTTTCCAGTATTTATCGGAGCAAGAAAGACCCTCATTAAAACACCACTTTTTTGTTGATTTTGGATTATGGACAGGGATCTATCAAACAGAAGGGTCACATGTAGCAGCCAAGGGGCTATAAAACATCTGGAATCCATGAGCCTGATGCTTGGCCTTACTGAAAGGTGAAGAGTGATGAAGTTAATTTTTGTGAGTGATCTTTCACTCTTGATTGTGGCACACAGCATTCCCTGAGGGTGTTTCTTCCCCACAGCCACATAACTGCTACTGAAAGTTATCCCTCAGTTGGGAGCAAGGGAATACAAAGTATTTGTATGCAGTCTGCTTTTAAACACCAAGGGAGATGAAAGGAAATTAGGATAGCTTCCCATTGGTGGACATTTCATGTGCTAAAGTTTAGCTCAGCATCCAAATCAGGAAGGCATTATGGTGGTAGACGGACAGACAAGTTATTGGCAGGAGATGGGTGCTGAAATGAACATCAGCAGCGACTCTGAGAGCTTGGTGGACATACAAGACTCTGGGCACTACATTTGCAGCTGACTGGTACTATAAGAAAGAGAAGAGAGGTAGTTATTATGGCTGCAAGTGTTTAAAAACAGCCTTCATGTATCTCTAAGTGAGAAATGGGAACATGTGTTACTACATCGTGTTTCCAAGACCTTTATATTTGTCACAAAACCAATCCATATCTCACACACATTTTAAAACAACTGTTACATCCTTATGGTGGGCTCTTTCAATGATGGAGGGGCAGGCAGCAACTCAAAACCTGAAGGTTCCAACCTGATTAGACAGACAGACAGAGGCATGCAAATATAACCAATTTCTCCATTTCATCTGGAATCCACTAGTTAGATGAAGGGGAACAAATGTCATTCCCACAGTCAGGACATGCTAGCAGACTCCAGAGGAAATATTGCCACCTTACACATTAGCACATTGGGCCGCTGGCCATTTTTATCAGGAACCAAAATGGAAATCTTTTCTGTAATTATTGCATTGCTACTGTGTTTGATGATCTTGTTGCAATAAACACTGAGGACAGTGGAATTAATCTGAATGTACACTACTGCATAAACATGACCAAGTTATCCCTCAGAAAAACTGGTACCAGTTTTACAAATAGAGAGCAAGAACAGAAAAGCAAATATAATGGAAAAATAGACAAGGAAGAATATGCTTCACATGTAAGACACTTGCATCCAGAGAATCTGAAAGAAACCGGCTTTTTTTTCTGAACTTATTCTAACCCCATTCCCCGTATTTAATTTTCTCCTCAATAAGGAGCATATGTACTTTTGCACAATTCTTGGAAAATACATACGCCCAACTATTAGTAATTCATCAGCTATGTTATGTTTCAGACACAGATGCTGTACCATGTCTAAACAAAACACAAATTTGTTTCCTGTTAGCAAGTGGTCACTAACAGCCACCTATTTTGCACATTCAACATATTTTAATTAAAATACTCAGTTTTAAAAACTTGTTTGACTTTCTCCCTCCAATCAAATATAGAACCTCTGTCAGCATAAATGCACTATGTTGCATTTTTGCTTCTTTTATCACTTAGCAAGTATCACAGTTCAACATAACCATTACATTCAGGATGTCTTCCTCTTGTTTCAGACTTCAAAGACCTCCACAAACCCCCATTACCTTCATTTCTTTGTTTTAAGCATCCTTAAGAGAGATTTAAAAAGTCTATAATGGTGAGCAGCACATAAAGATACACTTTAAAATCCAGATGCTCATAGGTCTTGCTTATTTTACAGTGAAATCAAGGATATGCCACTTCTTTCTGTTTCCTAACCAGCTTCCTCCTTTCCATAGCTTTCAAATACAAAACACATTTTATTAATTACACAACTACTGCCTTCTGCCTACTTGTAAAATTGACTTTTTAACAGTCAGAGGGGAAAACCACAGCAAACTCAATGCTGTCCTTAAGAACCTTTGCGCATTAGTGACTTTTTACCCCATGGACTTTGACACGCTAAGATCCAAGGCATCGGCAGATGAAGAATGAAATGTTACAATCAAGAGGGTGGACAGCATAGATAGGATGTTCAACCACAGATCTCATTGCAGTGTTGTCAGCTACCTAGTTCTCTCATCACTTGGATGCTGTGCTCAATGCAATGTGATGGATGACCGAGGTTTCAAAGGTTTATTGTGCTTGGTTCCACTATCCTGAACAATCTTCAGTGATTATCCTGTCCTTAATGAGAGCAGAGTAGAGTAACTTGAAGTACCTGACATAGCTTAGGTGCCAGAAGCAACATAGCTATGGCATTAGGAGACCAGCATAGACTATTAATTAACCCTACTTTTCAAGTGTGTTTTGCAGTCAAAATCAAACCCTGTTACCATGACTAAACTGCTGCAGTTCCCCAGTTAAGTAGCTTGAAGGAAACCTCAGCTGCTACTGCTGTGCAGACACACCCTTAATCTTAGAGGCTAAGGCAATGGAAAGAGATAATCTTGTGAATCCTTGAGGATCAATTGGCCATATACAGACTTCGGCTTAAAAAGTTCCCTTCTATGCTATTGCTGTTTGCAGTTCTCTTCAAAATGCTTCAGCACTGGCTAGGGTGACTGGGTTCAATTAATCTTCACTGCTGTGTATGTTCTCCACTTAAAGGCAGATGAGTTGACTAAAGGTTCTTCAAACACACATGCTGAGGGCAGTTATAAAAGTCAGTTATAATACAGCCGAGGTAAGGGCAAACATTGGAGTGTTCACTGTGGTACCCTCTCCACTTGCATCAAGGATAATCACAAAAAAGAGTAAAGAACAGCAAAACCACAGCAGGCTTTTAGCAGGGCCATTTCATATTCAGATCCATTAATCTGAAATAAAATCACCACCACGTTATCTTGCAGCAGAGAAAAGCAGCATGAAGGGCACAGGCAAGTGAACAAAACTTCTTGATCTTAGCATCTGAATGCATTTATCGAGTATGTAAAATTGTTGGCATAGATCTCTTTGAAACCGTACAAATGCACAGTAGAGCCATAGCTCAACAAGAGGGAGGTATTCTGTCTCCTCTCCTCCACGTGCATGCTGCTATGTACAGTATGAGTGTGTATTAATACATATGAATTCAGGATCCTAAACTTTCCACCTGTATTGCAGGCCATCTCCTGCCCCACAGGGTGAATCTCATTGAATAACACTGAGTTCCTGCAAAAAGACATTCTTTTCCTCCTGTCCAGGTAGAACAGTAAGGCCCCAGAGTGAAAATCATGGTCCAGCTAGCTTCAGCAAGAGCATGATTTCACACCATGACTGTATGTGTATAGATACACGCACACATGTCCACACATTCATTCTGTACATATACAAAGGTACACATACATTTTTACATTCTTTGGTGGCAAAATAATAAAAAAACCCAACAAACCACAGGGTTGCAGACTGTGCATCTTTGCCTAATGAATCTGCTTCAGGAAAATTGGGGTTGCTGTAACAGGAGTTATTTTGCCTCTTTAAGGACTGTTCCTTGCATTGACAAAATGCCATACATTTACAATGACTAAAACAGGGCACAAGGAAAGCCAACGTAAACACAGCTTACACAATGACAAATAACTCAGAGAAAGCCTCCTCATACCCACATCAACACACCATGAGAAGAAGCAGCCATATGCTTTCACCTACAAGCACTCAAACACTTCCTCAGTTACTGTCCAGATGTGCCGAGCTGCGGCACACCCTTCTTCTGCCCTAGCTGTGGGGTTTCACTTTTTGTTGCTTATTAAAATCGAATTAACAGAGGACGGGATGTTGGGAGCAGCAGAGGAGGCTGGCAGGTCAATGCCACACTGAAGGGTTGTCAGCCTGTGTGCTTCAGATGAACGGCTCTTCTCGTCGCCACCTCTGGGACATCAAACCTGCATCTCAGAGGTGCTGATGAGGCCCAGTGCTTTGGCTTCTTCTGGTGTCAGTCCGCTCTTTAGTGTCCTTCTCACTGGATAGTCATAAATTCCAAAAGCAGGCCAAAAAAATAAACAAAGAAAATGCAAACAATTAGAAGTGACAATTACACAAGACTTTCAGCTGAAAAAAACCCTGTTAACATGCAAGCTGAGTCAAATCAAAAGTTGCTATGTACTCAGGGCCACAAGTTCAGAAATACTGAGAAATGCCCTATGCCAAATCCATGGCAGCATCAAGTACCCAGAAACACTGAACAGTCAGGCAAAAAGACATTTGTCATTTGACATTTAGTAAACAAAAACTTCTAAGGAAAAATACCACAGCATTTCAATATTTTTTTTTTTCTCTGAAATTGTATCAGTTGATTTTCAGTCCATAGAAAGTATCATCTGCCCTATTATTTTATAGTTTCATAAAGACTTTTTAAAAGAGCTTCTGGATCTTTATAGGGCTCAATTGAATTTGTCACTATTAAATCCTATGTGACCCTTTAAAGGTGTAAAAAAACCAACCCAAAAGTTAAAAGATTAAAAATGTGACTATTTTATAGTCAATTCAAATCATTAAAACTACTGTCTTCATACATGCTACCCTTTCTTCTATAATGTTCCCCCATCCTAGCCCCATTTATGTCATCTTTGCCATTAGTAGTCTGCAGCATTTTAGTTGAATCTAAATGATAAATCTAGGCCAAAATATTTTTTCTTAATTTTCTATGAAGTGTTCTGAACACTAGCCCTGACATAAAACTTTTAAAATTTGTGATTGCATTTTTTATTCAGAAACAAGTGACTATGTGACTGCACACACTGAGCATTGGTGTCCTCCTAGTTTTACTGGTGCCATGATTTTCAGGTGGATGGGCTTTAGTTCAAGACACAAATGGGGTGTTCAGTCCACACTTTGAAGTTCCTCAAGTACAAAAAGCACATTCAGAAGTTTAAGCTGCATGCAAAGCATAAACAATGACTTTATGTTGAACAAAATATATTCAGAGCCCCAAATTAATGAAGTCTAGAGCAGACTCTTAGAGAAACCCATTGCACAGTGGTTAAGGACTTCTTGCATCATTACCATCTAGCACAATTATGACCTCTAACTTATTGAGCTATTCAGTCCATGTAACTGAAACTGGGTGGTCACACTCAAGGGTCTACCACGAGTGAAAGGAGGGAATGGACCAGTATAGAAAACAAGAGGATAAGAGAAAGGGAAAATACAGCATAGTTGAGCATTTGATACTATGCAGGTAGAACAAATGTGATCTATGTTTGATAGTCAAACCGCTTTCATCAGTTACTGAGGTTAATCAAATGATCTGGGAGTGCCACATGTGTAACTGTTCCTCCACTATCAAACCCTTACTTAAAAGTTTTTTTTCAAGGCTCACTCCTTTCTCCTATGGTATTTGCATACTTATTAAACACCACTAGGAGTCTGCATGGCAGCCTTCTATGATAGCCACTTTTTCCTACAATACTGATCAGCAGCATCGTCCAAGTGTAACAATGCTTAGTTTAAAGCAGTACAAGGTTAAATGCAACTGATAAAGCTAAGATTAAGAAAGACTAAAAAAGTACTACTAGAAGAGCAATACACTTCAAAAAATGCCCTGGTCTCCATGGTGCAGAATACCCAACATGGACTTCTGAGTCAGTCCTCATCGCTGGCACCCTTTTATACTTCTCAAATTTGATATCCAAATGTCCACGGTGACAAATGTTAATTTCTAGACATGAGCTATGAAATACCTTACGGTCTTAAGGTCTCAGTGAATCACCCAATACTTATTTCTGTATCAAAATTAACTACATCGGAAGTGGAAGAACAAATCCAAGAAAGCTGCAGTAGAAACATTTCTGTCTTATTAAAAGCAAAGATTTCCCTGTGCAGTTCACTCGGTTAGCTGATGCACTGTCTCTCCCCTGAACGTGTTTTTTTCTGTACCCTTTATAAAATGAAGCCAAACGCAGACCATAGCTAGCTTGGCCACCAGATAGTAGAGTCATGTTAAAAAATATGCGTACAGGAGACCGAACTTTCACAGGATGGCTGTCTAGATGACATTACATCTTCCCACTGAACGCAAAAGTGAACTGGAAAACCAAATGCAGAACAAATTTCCACATTTTAGACACTTCTGCAGAAGTGTCAAACCAAACACATTCATGACTACTCTCACACATATCCCCAACTCTCTCAGGCCACAATCACTCATATTCGCAAACTGAGCACAATAACCACTGTAAAAGACAGCTATTTTTCTTGTCAGATGGTAAGACAGGAAGCGTGAGGGAACAAGCAATTGTTATTCCTGTTTGTAAACATTTAGTAGGAACTGAGGTGCTCTGCTAACGCTGGTTATATACTAGAATAAGCAAAATTCTGGTCTTATTTATGACAATATAAATCTGGAATAACCTTCTTTAGGTCAGTACAATTACTACTGCACAAATAACTGGGCTGAGACTCGGTCTAACAACTGAAAAGGAAATGAGTGCCTCTGTAACTTCCACCAAGCAGAGTACAGTTGTTTAAATTCCTCCATCAGCCTGAGTGACAGAATTACTAGTTTACTAGGAAAAGCCAAATGGATTTACAATAAGATATAGGTCCCTTTGAAGAAAACGACAGTTTATATTCAGAAATCATAATCAGGAGTTAAAATACCATGGTAGAAACCATCTTCATGGAAAAAAAAGGAAGAAAACCAAGGAGTCTCCTTCACGTAAGCAAGATTTCTCTCTGAATCTCTGGATACCTACCTATCAAACATACCAAAGTCTTAGTGTGAGGACCTCGTCTATTAATGCTTGGATGACTGAAAAAAAGAAATACTGTATGCAGCATGTGACAAGGGCAAGTGCCCTGTTCTGTGTTTGCTGTATGACTCAAACAACAGAGGCCAGCCCCGGGGTTGTACTTTTTGTGCCACTGCAAAACAAGTAGGAATGACAATACTCAATGAATTGCTGGGACATACGTGGCAGTTATTAAACAAAACAATCTCTTTGCATCCCTCAGTTGATTATTCTAACTTATCTCAGCTCTCCTATAATACAGAGAAAGATAACTTGGATTTAAGATATTCCAGTGACCTACACTTTTAAGGCCAGTGGTTAGGAGAAAAGAGCTCCAAACAATGTAGGACTTTGGTGGTCACAATGAGATTGTCAAGAAAATAGTTAATAAAAAGCAAAGATGTGAAGAATCTTTTCAGTGACAGAATGGTTCCCATAAACACTGACGGCTGCTGACTTGTATAAACTAAGCGTGTGGGGCCAAATACTGCAAAGTACTGTGACTACTGGCAAGATTAAAGCTGTCCACCATCAACAGGCCACCGGAAGGATAACAGCTGACAGAATCACGGTCCAGACTGAAATGAGTGAATTCTTGCCCCTACAATGCAACAGGCTAGTCATACACAGATGAATCCACTTGTAGTTTGAAGGATTTTGTACTTAGGGGGATGAAAGTGGCCTGAAAAAGGGTCTCCTTATGTAAAAATTATATCTAATAGGTGCAAGTTACTCACAGTACATTTCCTCATCTGAAGATACGGTGTATGGATGCAGTATCGGTAGTAACACAAGAACAAGTTCCAGCCCCACTATTCTCTCCACTGGCTTGTGGACTATGGAGGCTTGTGGGTGATGAAGCCAGGAGAAAGTTGAGTTATTTACAAGAGCAGGGACTACTCTGTGAGGTGGGTGAACCTTGTCTTGACATGCTATTAAACAGATGTCCTCAGACATTTGTCTATTTCCTCATAATGTGCTTCATAGGGTTCCTCTACATCAGGAAAGGTCACGAACATGTTCAGTCATCAAAACTGAATGCAGAAGGATATTTTCCTTCCATGTTTTATAGGCATTGCAAAATTACATTTCTCAAACTAGATCTTCACTCTCCCCTCTTCACTGAACTCCGTCATGTCTCTAACTGGACTAGACATAATATCTTGGCTTGTAAAACTCTTGGCCTGCTGCAGATCACATTAAACTGACTTATGGAATGTATTTTGGAGGCAGCGACAATAAAAATAAGACTTTCAAATGACCTTTTAGGTTCTTTAAGCAATTTTTAAAACATTTGCTAAAGAAACATAACATAGAGAGAAAATAACTTTTACTCTTGTCACAGGCAAGGCCTGCTGAGATCCCATAACCAAGAAACTAAATGTTGTTTTTCTGGGGTCAGAGGGTATGATATTCTTTGTTAATCAGGAAATCTAGAATTTTATTTGATATCCTGGCAGAATGCAGTGTGCTTATGATGAACTCGATGAATTTGACTCTGTCTGTTGGGTCAAAATCTACACAGATACATAGTCCTCACAGTACACTGGGAATGTTTTAAAAAAGAGTAATTCCCTAAGCGTAGCTTTGTCAGAGAATATAATTATCTAGGGTTTGGTTTTTTTTTTAAAAGAGCAAATAGCATTTGTAATTTCCCCTCCCTCTACTTTTTTTTTTTTTTTTAAAGATGCAATGGACAGTGAAGATCAGTCTGGCTGGCGCCGTTTATTCTTCATTTGCACTGGCTTTTGGCATGTGTGTCTACACTTGCAGGGATGAGTCACTTGAAATGCAGAATAGATATGACTATTCTCCTGCTCAAGAAGTCACAGAATTAGTGTCATTCCTATTACAAAGATGTGGCAGCCACAGAACTTTCTTTTGGGCCCAGCTGCAAAGGTAATGCAGCTGCTAGTTGCTGATTTGGAATGAAGAAAATTCCAGGTCGCTGTAAATTACATAGAAAGGACAGCAGGAAGGGCAGATTATAAGAGACAATACAGGCCAGCTCCATCATCTCATTTCATGTATCTTAGTTTTATTTTCTGCTACCTGCCCACACCCAGCTTGCACGCTCAGTCTATTTTCTCATACATTTACATTTAACATATTCTCTTGGACTTTGCTCCAATGAGTCCAGCAATGGCAATTTGCAACTAAAAAGTTTAATCCAGACAGACTTGCTCATATTCTCTCATTTTAATCCTCTTCTGCATTTGTGTATTTTTATGTCACTATCTATATAAGTTATACTTATGTTTAATTATGCTTGCATCATTGCTTAATACGACTAGGCCTAAATGCTTAATAAAAATACTAAAACAATATGGGCAGAGATTTTCTTACAGGGGTTTGTAGGTAAATTTTTGGATTTTATCATGCAACTCTCTGAAGAAGTATAGCCAAGTGAAATGTGGTCTTTGTCTGGGTCAGCCACATAGAAAGCTCCAGGAAACAACGTATTATTATGCATTATTATTGCTCTGCAGCTTTGCTTTGAGTCCTGTCAGCACTTCATAGATGGCACAAGTCTCTCCTAACAAGATATTCTGTAGTTCACAACCGTCTCCTGGTGTAACTTACGGTGGCTATGACATAAAGAGGAATCTAGCAGTGGAAAAGGACAAAGTGGCATTTTGTAAGGAAAGCTTAACTTGTGTTTCATCTCCAGGTGGCTTACGTTATAGGGAACAAAAAGCAACATTGCTTTAGAGAATCTGGGCTGCATGAAGAACATACTGGTTTTAAAGTAATATTTAACATGTAGTTGAAACTGTTAAAGTTTCCAATTTTATGTACTTCACAGATCATCATTTACATAGTCCCAACAGTAAAGCAGAAAAGCAGATTTAACTCCTTCCTTGAAAGCCTTCTATGAAAAAAACCCCTAATTTTTAGAACCTGTGTGAATTCCACTGTAAAAAGTTACTACTAAAAGCAGTTCTGCTGCCATCCCTTTCATCATTTCTCCCACTTAACTTCACCAGTCAGAAATGATTCCACTGTTAATACATAAAGCATCGAGAGCATACAGCTCACCAACAACTGGGTCTGCATGTAAGCATGATATACTATTTTCAAGACCAGACTATACATTAACAGTGCAAAGGACAAAAAAAAGGCAGAAGATAGGATACAGAAAGTAAGCCATCTAACACAAGTGTTTTGGGTATGCAGCCTTTACATTCCACTTGAAATTTTAAAATGACTTAAAGTTTATTTTAAAGTGATCTATTATTAGATAATAGACTGTCGCTAAGGGGGTAGGTCAGGCTTATGAACGCAGAGTTGACTGTTGGAGAGTGACTCAGTGGAGAAGTGCGACCATGTGTGACCACCCGGGTTCTGTGGAATGCAAATTAATTATCCTCATTAGGAATCTGCGCTGGGAAATAAAACAGTAAAAGGCATCATCTCTACAAGCCCATCAGATTAAAAATAACTATGATCAAAACAATCTTGTGATTACGCTAATCAAGTGGCATAGAGAAAGCCATATATATCCGCACATATATTATTTTTTTGACATAGTGCTGGGGCAAGATAAATTCAAAATAGCTCTGCCTGAAACATTTTTGTTCATCTTCTAAGAGAGACTTCCCTCCAAACACATTTGACACCCGCATCCAAGCGTAGTCAAATTCCTGCCTTCCCAGATCCTTGTGCTAAACCCCTTCATGGCAGCAGAGGGCTCTCTTTGGCAGCTGTGTTATCGCGATGCTCTTCTGGAAAGCCACATACGAGATGGCGTTTGTTACCACACTTCTTTTATAAGGCAACTTGAAAAGCAAGCCTGTACTTCCCCCTCTTTTCTCATTCTCAAATGAAGTGCTTCCCATAACAACACTGGGATCTTGTCAGCCAGCAACTCACTGCTGCTGATTTCTTACTCGGATGCTGAAGATAATCATCATCTTTCAGAAGGGAAGGATGATACACATAAGGAGTATATTGCTGACCAGAGATAAACTTGAAAGCCACTTCAATACAGACAGAAACCAAACAAAATACATATCCTATCGACTACAGGCTAACAGTCTGCAACTCAACCACACATATTTTTTTAATACTTAAAACTTAAAATTCCACTTTTGGGAATGAATCATGTGACAAGAATTCAAAAGCCTTGAAATATACCTTTAAAATATGCCAACTAAAATGAAAACAGAGGGTAAACGTAGATGAATTCACTGACACAGTGAATGGCAAACAGGCAAAAGTGAAAACAACTATTTGTATCTCTTGTAAGATGCATACCAATTAAATAAAACTATTTTTTTCTACAGAACTACAGTTGAAAAAGTACCAAAAGTGTATACCAGAACAAAAGTATTTCTATAGAAAATGTCAATACCAATATTCTGTGACCTGGGAACATGAACAGCTTTATTTCCTACGTGTACTGACATCACTTGCTCTTTATCAGCTGCTCACCCTCTGCCAATTTCTCCCACATTACCTCCAGCTTGTTCTTTCCTGCAATAAAGAAAGTGCCATTTGGCCAAGAAGAGATGGCCAGAGAAATTTCAGCACTTAGTAAACCCTTGTCTAGAAGCCCACGGGAAGCTGCAGAGCACTCCCTCTTTTTGGTTCTCCCATTGCTAGAGACACAGCACAAGGACATGCCAGTGGTCTCCCTGCGCTGTAGGATCCTGCTGGGACACAGGCTTCACCTCCTACCACAATGTACTTTTTGCTAAGACCGAAGTCTGAGCAGTGGCTACCTCTTCCTCCACAGAGCAGCACATCTGGGCAGGCATTTAATCAGATGAGGTGATAGCCACTCTAAAATCACTAGGGACAACCCTTTATAGCAGCAGTTTTCTCCGTGTACCTATATCACGTCCTCTGTGCTTGTGTAATATAACATACATGAGCATGGGAATGGCTGTGTAGTGTTCAACATCTCTGTCTTCTCCCTGTGAACTGAAATAAACAGGGATAAAAGATACGTATTTTTTGTAAACATAGCATATTTAATTCTGCTTCCCAGATCAATGCAATGACTTTTCATCTTTTTTTCAGTTGCTGTATTAAAACAATGTTGCTCGATTTTGAGAAAATACTAGATTCCTCAGTATCTCTAAATACCGGTACTGGAATCCAGTGCAAAGTTAAGGTATGTACTTAATGGTGCAGCCCTAGGTTAATTTTATATCTGACTTTCCTTATATAAAAAAGATAAAGTTGTTTCAAGCAGAAAGCTTGAGGATAGGAGCCCCAAACCAAATAATTTGTATCAGAATAAAATTTGTTATAGAAATGACTCATAGATTCCTTGAAAACAGTGACTGGAAAACGAATTTAAGCTTCTTTTACAAGCAATTTTTTAAAATAGATTTTTAAACCAGGCTTTCAAAAAAACTTTTGTTCTGAAGGCTACATGATGTAGAACTGTACAGAATGATGGCAATTTCACTGTCACAGTGCTAAGACCAGACAAACACTCTTGAGCAAAACTTGAGATATGAAAGATACAGTTTGAAACTCATGGAGACTGCCAACAAAATACATTGGTACTACACATATGAACAGTTGAAAAGCAGAATGTCTACCCCTGTCTGTCAGGATCATTTATTTTAAAAGTAAACTATAAAAATAAAAGTAATACACATTGTAAAGCAGAAAGTGAACACTCATAAATAAATACATACCCACTTAGAAATGGTATTAATATCAACAATCAAAATTGTATATGCCATCAATTACAATTGACAAAATTGAAAGTATGTAACCAGCTATTCTGTCTCATGCTTCAGATAGATACACTGATTTACAGCTATTAAAACCCATGATGAGACCTATAGGTTACTAAACTAATCCTACCTCTCCTGTTTGTTCTCCTACAGCTGTTGATGCTGGCCTCTGGCACAGATGAGGTACGGGGCTACACAGGCCTCACCCTGATCAGGTACATCAATTTCTACAGCTTACTGTGGTCAACTGTATTTATTATTCATTCATTAACTGTTATTAATAATTTTTATTTATTGTTTGTATTTTTATTTATTGTAGATCATGGAGTTTAGTTCTGCCATTTTTGCAAAGATCTTGCCATCCTAAGAATTAAAGAATGTATTACTTAAAAAGTCATCCAGAAGACACTAGCTATCTTGGCATCTACTGGAGATAACCTTCCAGTTGCCAGAGTTTTAAGTGCTTTATCTCATATTCTGTTTTCATTCAATAATTAGATTTTTATTAACTGGGTATTGACCTTCTGAAGGCTCAGTACTTTTGTGTGAGGACAGACAGACTTTGATACTGAATACCATCGGTGATACATTTACTTTTTCTAAATGCAAAGAATTGTTGCTAAATGTGCATCACTAACTAGATTACTCTGCCTCCTCCTCTAACTCCTGATAGGATCCAGTTACTCAAATCCTAAATAATTAGTTGCAAATTCTAAGTTAAGTTGCTTGCCTTTAAAGCATTTTATGTAGACTTTCTTCTTGCAAGGTTTTTATTTTTTTAAAAGCATAATTTCCATTAACTCCTGCTTTTAGTCAGGCTATAAATACCAGAAGAACAGTCTCCCTCCTGGTATTTTGGCACTTCTGTATGTTTTCATAGCCAGAAAAAGTAAGTGGGGAGACATGAAAATGAAAAATAATGAAAAAACAAAGAAAAGAAGAAAAAGTTAACTGAAGCACCCTGTGAATGCCAAACAACCATTACACACCTTTGGATTTAAATAGTCTCCCATCTAGTATTTTGTTTGCTTACAAACATTTTTACTCCAAAGCAGCACTGCATGTGTTACTAAAACTTGTCTAAAGCTTGCCTCCACGCCTGGTCCTTTGGCAGAGCTCTCTCCCACGTTTTGGCACCTGATGACAGTGTGCTAACTCCTATTTCACTTTTACTGAAGGTGGAATTTAGTATGAAATACCTGACCTGGGATGTTCTGTAGTTAAGTTTAATCCACTGGCCCTGAGCTTATTTGTCTAGGATTCAGGTAATCTCGATTCAATTCCTATCTCCTCCACAGTCCACTTGTCTGAGTCTGACAGCTTACTTGGGTGGTGCCTCAGATCCATTTCTGCATAATGACTGTAAGAATTTTTTACTCCCTGCAAGTCATTATGCAAATAAATCAATAAATCCTTATGAGATGTTTCCATATCTCAAGGGTCAGTTACAGGGTATATTATTAGGCTAACACGTGATTCCAAAGCCTAATAAAAGAACAAGGCATTATCATGTCTCTCCTCTCTCTTTTTTTAACATCACAAATAATTCTGATCAAGTTGTTTCATTCGAGTATCGGATTAAATTCTGATTCAATTATTGTCTGCTCTAAACCCATTTCTCTAACTCAAATCTAAAGCAGATTCTCAATTTTAGTAAAATCTGAGAGAAAGAAGAGTGCACACACAGAGAGACACTCTGAGATAAAACAATGTAGGGGAAAACAAGTCTCTTGCTCTGCAATGTCCTCATGCAGTGTCTCCAGCAGAATCCAATAGAACCACCACCGTGCTACTCACCATCAAATATTAGTCACACATTATGGTTTACTATTCAGGGTCAGCTGAAGATCCAGATGTGAACAGTGCTGTATAGTCAAGCCATCTTTAAAGAGCTATTTCCTTGGTGCGGTTATCTGAAATTATTTGTTGGCAAGACCACGTCAGGATCCCCACTCTTTGCCCACTGCCTTGACTTTAGGGAGCCAGGAGACACATTTTCAAACATGAAGGTTGCTAATGCTAACCATTCATCAAGAAGGAGGAAGATACTTGCAGGTTCATGTTTTAGCCTTAAGGTAGTCACTAGTCCGCATGTCTGGTTTTGCTACCCTGTGGCTTAATCAGCACTTGAACAAGGTAACGAATCCTTAGGACTTTCTCTTGGTCCTTTTTCAGAGCCCTTCCATGGCCATTCACAGAGATCAGAAATCAACCCTGTTTGGTTCAACATTTGCAAGTGTTGCTCTGCATATGCCAGAATTAGTGCAAATACCTTCCATATGTTTATTCACGATTATTAAACTGGAGTATGGTTTTTTGTGTTGCTAACTCATAGGACTCATGCCATTCTCCTGAGACAGATCCATTCAGTTCAATGAGACCAACACAGGGACAGCATCTTCGTAAGAGTCTAATCCTGAGAGAATTGATTTTATGTTAGGGGATGGATGTTTTAAATAAACAGCCAGGACAAGAAGGAAAACAGTATTATCTTCCTATTTGTTTATTATGGAGTTTTGGGGGGGTTCTTTTAATTAAATATACTTAAGAAAAATGTTTATCTTATGGATGATAGTGCTAGTATTTACATGTCTTCTGTTGCCTCAAAGCTGCCGTGGCTGTAAGACCTATTTTTCTTCTCCCCCAATTTGAAGCAATTGGCAGACTGGTTCATGATGGTGTGACACTCTCATTTAGCAACAGGATTTTCTAAGCAGCCCTATTCTTCGTTATATAATTTCTTCTCTTATCTCACTTCCTGTAATCTTCACAGCAAACTCTACTTATCTACCTTATATTAATTTTTTTAATTCAGCTCTCTGTATTAAATAACCTCCTTTCTTGACTGTTTTTTGAAATCTCAGTGGTATCTCATACAGAGAGTTTCAATTTTATTTCCCCAAATCCACCGGTGCAATGCCTATAATACTCTTCTGTAAGCTGCTAAATTCACTTCAGCAATTGCATTCATTGGAGTTTGGACTATCACATAGAGTGATTCTTAAAACTTCCTTATCCCAATTTTCCTTTGCACTCATTGTTTGTTATGGCATTGTTTGTGAAGGTCATCCTAACTTCATGGGAGAACCAGACAATCCTATTTATATTATTTTTTATTTCTTTGCTAAGTTGAACCGCTCTCCATAATGTTATAAAAACCCTTCTCACAGAAAGCTGACCTCAGTCTTCAAGAACAGAAACAATATATTTTCAACCTAATTTGTATTTTATGCTTTTAAAATATGCTGAACTGACATCTCTAGAGGCTGGGGTCTGTTGTTTACACACAGAATAAGGACATCAGAGAGAAAAAATACAGCAGAAGCTTCCCATGGCAACTTGCCTTGAAGCTGTCTTTGAATGACTACGTCGAGGGGTGGCAGAGCACTTCAGTTTCTGTGGCTCATTCAATCCTGTGGCTTTCTAATGAGGGTTCTAATGAATGATTACAACTGTAATGTTTTCTCATATATAACACAACTCCAGTACATCCAGGCTGCTGAACACCCGTCATGAGGCAATGACTTCCAGTTGGTTACTGTACTTCTAAATGTCAAATTTTACCTTTAGAAAGCTCCACTGAGTAAAGATCTAGCACAAAATTAAGTTGTCTCTCTGCAGATCATCACAGGAACTCAGTTGTTATGCACTTACCATGTACCTTAGCTTTCTGTAGTCCATTTCAGCTCGCACCGAACAAATTCCTTCCTACTAGGTCTCAGTCGACTTCAGTCATATCTGGATTTATCAGTGACCCTTTGTGTCTTCAACCAACAGATACAGATGTTTCCTTTTGTCTTTTGTTGGATGACTCACTGCCTTATTCCTCCTCCCAGTTTACGGTTCTGCTGACTGCTTTGAGAATTCAAACTCTTCTATGTCATTAAGATCTAACTAAGCTCTCTGCATACCAGATACAGTCACACTGTTCAACAATTACAAAAGGTAAAATGGTTCAAAGGAACATGTCAAAATGTCTCATTTTCGTATTACAACTATTTCTTGAATTTAACTTAACCTTTTCCATGTTCCTGTTTCTGTTTTCCCCTAGTTATAAAAGACTTGAGTATCACTTGCTTTTTACTTCACATTTTTTTGTTTTTTATGGTAAAAAAATTCCTTGCCCATGAAAACCTTCTACCTGAACCACAAGAAATGTTTACAGTGCAATTGCATATAAATTTTTTGGGTTTCTGATTTTGCTAAAAACACATATCTCAGCTCAGGTTCAGCAAAATCTTTGCTGAATGCTAAGTATGACAAGATTTCCAGTTCTGCACTGAAAGCAATGAGACACATGCAACATGATGCAGAGTGAAAATCATTCCTTTCAACTGAGTTTTGCATTGATGTCCATGAATAGATTGAATACCAAGCTCATGGCAAAAACCAAAGGATGTGTATGGGAACCTGAAGATTGAAGGTGGTGAATCAAACCCATCAGATAATAGGGTCATTTTGCTCTGCAGATAATAAATATCATAGTGTCTGCTACTCAAAATCATTGAAGTATCCCTAAAAATCTTCCTTCTAATATGTTTATGGAGGACCTGTGTTATATTTCTACCTGGAAGATCTTCTGCTCGTTTAACTCACATCATGCATTGACAAGGGCTGGTCTCTGTTCATTCCCTGGAGGTACCACATTATCAGTCCAGCTGAGTGTATCTTAGAGCTAAACTACTTCATTTATTCATCATCCAGGTGTATTGACTATCTAACAGAGTGAAACAGTTCAGTTAAGATCTTCTCCTTTCACACTTTCTTTCAGCATGTCAGCTGAAAGTGATGCTAAACTACTGAACTTCATGTTTGTTTTGAAACTGCCTTTTAATTCACACAAGAGTCTCATCCAGATCTTGAAGAACAAACAAGCAACAGGGCTGGATTCTATCATGATTAAT
The DNA here is from genome assembly GCF_030936135.1 of Gavia stellata. Classification (NCBI taxonomy): domain Eukaryota; kingdom Metazoa; phylum Chordata; class Aves; order Gaviiformes; family Gaviidae; genus Gavia; species Gavia stellata. The sequence continues at coordinate 73,859,586 of NC_082596.1, forward strand.
TACAATGGAAGTAAGTCCCAGCCTAAACATTTAATGAATGCCTAATCCCTGTTAATGTTTTTACTGAATATAAAAGCCAGCTTCATGGAAAAATGTACAGTATTTTTATTATCATTATCCTGTTCTGTTTTGTTTTTTTCCTGCAGCAAGTGCTTCCTTGGGAAAAAGGTACCTGGTAAAAAGCAGAAATAAGACCTTTTGGTGTGTGTGCATGAAGATAGTGTTGCTAACAGAGGAAATATTTTAGCATGGGATAAACTATGGAAATAGGCAAACATACAGGAGGTTTATTTGATAGGCACAAGCCAACTAGGGCAGTCAGCACGTGCAGAACACCAGAACCGTGAGGGGAAGTGGGCAGCAGCAGCAGGTGATGCCACAAAGAGGTACGGCACAGTGTATGACGGAAAGTAAGACAGACAATCCAGTGTCAGCTCATTTTCTTTGCTTAGAGTCTGGCTCATCTAACCAGAGTGTCCACTTTGCTTTTGCTCTTGCCACATGCAGAAGTCCCTTTCTTAGCATGTTGGGGAAAGTGAATATGCTTTCAGCACATGCTCGTTTATAGCAATCACTGCTTATACCAAATGTTTTTGATCACCCATTATGTTAGAACAATTCCACAAAAAATGAAGATCTGTGTGATTTTTCACTCACTGTTGTTGTCTCCTCTTTGTCCTAACTTCCCAGAAATGCTAAAAAGATGGATGGAAAGGTAGTCACAAAGCCACATATGGTGAATGACATTAAACACTAAAATCTTATGTTCTTTGAGTACTTATCCTTCTCACAGTAACCGCAGTAGTCTCTGCACATAAGGAAAAAAAGAACTAGAAAGGTTATCATCTCTTAAACATTTTATTTAATAAAGTGCAAAATCAAATTGCTCAAACTCGGGTGTTGCAGCTCAGCCCTGCGGCCACACTACACCGTTGAAAGACCACCTAATAAATGTGCTACCTTTTCTTCCCAGTGGAAGTTAAGCTCCTCTATAACCACTTTGCAGCCAAGCACCATTTTGTTTTCAGGGCTATGGAAGGATGATACACAGCACAAGAGAGAAAGATTTTAAGAGGTGAAGTCTCTTAAACTGCTTTTTGCTTTATGAATAAATTCAGCTACAGATACAACTATTAATCTTCATGCCAGTTCACAGTACCTTCACAGTCTCCATTTGAGGTCTTGATCTGACTTCTCTAGTTATGAGTAAGTACTGTCATCAGAGAAGCTCTAAAGCACCATAAAACATTCTTCTTCTCTTACTGCTAAGGACATTTCAACTTCTGTAGAAGACAGAGTCATCCACTGCATACATCATTTAAACAATAGTAAGAGGAATGTACACCAGTCATTAAGTATACCCTCAAGCTACTATGAACTACCAATGCATGTCTGCATACTAAAAGCTTGGTTCCTACACTGATACACATAAATATTTGCACATTTGCTTATTTTGAGAAATTTAATAGCCATATACTCACATGACTTCCTATTTGCTCGTGACCGCTTCCTCTCTCTAGGCACTGCTCGCTGGCTTGGCACTTGGGTGGCGGACTTCACAATGCGATCCATGATCTCATCTGCTGCGTCATCTGTTGCATTAGGTGAATCGTCGTTGCCAGCATTCCATGAACCAACACGGCCTGGAAAAGTCCAGCAAATTAATTGAGGGAAAAGAAAACAGAAGTCTCTTGTGTCACTTCGGTTTTGCAATTGGATTTTTTTGGGAATTACAGCAGACAGCTCAGTCATCGCTACTTCAAATTGGCCAAAGTAGAAGACTCTGCCTAATGGAGAATATTTCTAAATAATACCCTAGACTCTCTGCTGTATCAGCAGAGACCTGAGAGCTCAAATGCAATTATAACTCTCTATTCCCTTCAGCCTCAGAGTCTTATCCTTGACCATACAACTGGTGAACGTCTGCTAGAGACTGCGTATAAGCCAAGGATTGCTGGAGTGCTGTGTGACGATGTTTCCCTCTGCTCCTATTACACAGAGACTAGAAGACATGGCACATGTTAGAAATTTATGCAAATCAGCAAGACAGGTCCTTTGTACTGAAAGCGAGAACAAATCCATTTCCGAGCATCTGTATCACAGCCTAGTGCAAAGAAGACATGAAAAGGGCAAAAAATGTGGTTTGACATATCTGGTTGTCCTTTTCACAATTCACCTTCTCATCACAAAGCTGTATGTGTCCTGACACAACTGCATGTGCTCTGTCATGAGCAGAAAAGCAAGAGTCGCTGGCAAGCTGAAAAGCTAAATAAGCAATTTTGGTTAAAACCACAAACAAACAAGCGAGCCATGTCTCTGAACCCAAGGCTCTGGCACTCCTTACTCCACAGAGCTATGTCAGACACATCTTTGGGTTTCTCCACTGTAGACTACTGTTCTATGTGCTTTTTGTTTCTGAGTAATTTGAAGGCTAGTATGCAGCGAGAACACCAACAGTGAGCTCTGCAAAAGAGTGGGTGTGGTAGAACTGCAAGCAGCTAAAAATTCACTGGCGAGGCCACTCCGTATCACGTCCCTGATGTCAATAAACAACAGCTTTGACTAGCACTTTGCTCTGCTGCCTCTCTCCTGGCTCTCGTCAAGAGCAGTTGTATTACGATAGTGCTCCTGTCAAGCTTCTGTCTGGCTCACCCGTCCTCTGCCTCTGCTGTTCTTCAGGGGAACACAAGCTGACTCTCATTATCAGGACACACTGCTCATTAGCATCCAATGGATTACTTCAGCTATTCAGCTTGTTGCAGTGCAGCTTGAATTATTTCATCTTTGCGCTTTAGCTAGTTGACTTAGTTCTTAAACTGGGGCTGTGAAACCTCTAAATTAGACAGGATCATGGTTTCAAGCCTTAATAAACTACACACACAGAGACTTAGTGGTGGATGCTCTGGATGTGCTATCAGTGGTATAAAAAAAGAACCAAGAAAGTGTAAGACATCCAGATGTGAGGGAAAAGAAATACCAGAACAGAAAACTGAAGACTTGAATTTTGGTGTATCACCTTTACTCCAAAACCATCTTCCAGGCATCATGTGTATGGGAGAGGGTGAGGGGAAGACAAAAGAAAATAAACTGGTGAACTCTGTGTCTGTAAAATGATTTAGCATAAAGGAAGTGGTTTAGTGGCTGCTTAAATGAAGATGTGCACCAGTGAATCATGTCTTGGACAAAAAACAAGGCTATCTCATTGCCAAGAACGGTTGTACCAGTGAGCTCTTCTGTCAGAGTATCAGGTGTCGGAATCGGCGCATTGGGTCAGGTTTTCGTTTCCTCCCTGTCAGCTTTCAGAAATCACCCATGCTGACATTTGGAAACAGCAGAGCGCCATGGACCTCAGGGAAAGAGGTACCTGTCAGGACAGCAAGGAGATGCGGGGCTGTCCACAGCAGCTTTTTATGCTCCTAGGCTCCGCTTAATCCACTAGCTTTGCAGTTTAGCAGGGAGGTGGTTAGAAGATTCACCATCTTTTTCCTACCCTTTTTCTTCTCCCCAGTCATTCCTAAAATGCTGCAAGGCCCTTTCACTTCAATTTGAATTGCTACTTTCTACTTGCTTCTGTCGAAAATAAAAAGAAAACCACATCATGGATTCCCCATTTTGCCTTCATGATGAGAACAGGAATAAAAACTGGGGTGTTAGTGGGCAGCCACATTCACAGGGGTGGGGGGAGAGGTGTGAATTTCTGCAGGCTTGTACTCCTAATGCCCCCAGGCACTACATCGGCTGTGATCCACGTGTTTAAACTTCAGGCAAATTCTCCTACATCCCCATGCCCCAAAACACCACCTCCAGTGCGGAAACACCACCGGGGTCTTCTTCCCCTTCAACCCTGTCTGCTGTGAGGGCCACAACCCATGTTTGGGCCACTGTGCGGCTACTGTGCCACAAGAAATGAGGCCAAAAGGGAACTGCTGGCACTTACCTCGGCTGGCCCGGCTTCGAGTGCGGACCCCGAGCGCTGTGGTGCTTTCCCCGCCGATGGAGGAGGTCTTCAGCACGGCCTTCATGTTCTCGTGCTCTGCAGCGTCCTCAGCGTACTGCAGCCCCTGGGGCTGGCTTTGGCAGGGGGGCGAGCTGCTGGAGAACTTGCCAGACTGCGGAAGGAAAATGGATTTGTTGTTTTAACAGAAAATGGCATGGAGAATAGCTGGGAGTCTCGACCGTGAATTGCAAGGAGAGAAGTGTCCTCGCGAGCTGGTTTGGAGTGCAGATATTCCCAAAAGAGCCAGGCAGCAGTTGCTCCTCTCCCAGAGCATGCACCCTGGGCAGAAATAAACTGGAAACAGGGTGACAGCAGGGACCAGCAGACAAAATCAGAGGAAAACCAGATGCATTAGCTCAAACCTTTTAACTTTGACCTTCTGGCTGAGAGTATAAGGGACAAAGCTTGCTTTGAAACCTTCGACCCAGGCTGGGCCCGATCTGGGGTCAGATATGACACTGAGGGAGACAGCATGAGACCCGACACAAATAAATTGCTTTTCCTGTACCACCACCTTTCAGTAACAAGGCAAAACTGGGAGAGCAGACTAGGAAGAGAGACTTCTCCCTCTTGCCTCTCTGCATTGCTGCACAGGAAACCCTCAAAGTGGTCTAAAACACAAATACCTACAAGTAACCTTAAAATACATTACCAGTAACACTGAAAAGAATCCCCGGTCCCAAAACACATTATTTCATGGCCAAAACACAAAAATTGCAGTCAGCAGTTAGAACAACAAACAAAACCTTACAAGAGATTTAGGAATCTGCCCTCTGCTTCCCCGCTCCCCCCCGCCCCGATTTCCCTGTCACCACGACTAAGTTAACAACAGCTGCTACATGCGCTGGGCTCGCACAGCGCCTGCATGCAGCAGCTCCGCCGGTTACTGAAAACAGCCGTCTAGAAACAGATGAAGCGGCAGAAACAGATACTTTCTAAGGAGAAGAGCATGCACTGCTGGGCTGCTCTCCCCTCCCAGCCTCTGCCTACAAAGGGCTGTGATGTCGGTATTCGCTCCACTGCTCTTATCTACAGAAAGGCTAAAGCACATTTAAAATACAGTCCTGGCTGCAGAAAAGACAGGCTCTGTCAACAGCAAACAGGCATCAACAGATAGTAATATCCCTCAGTATTCTCAGTCATATCAGTCCAGCATCAGAAACTGATGCTTTAATCTTTCTTACTCCTACCAATTCAGCACAGATGAAAGGAGGTGTGCTGCATTCTCTTCTTCCTTTACATAATAAACAACATTAATTATTCACTCGATGGTATCCAGCCAGTCAGTTAAAGGGATACAAACCTGCAGAGCCTTTCTCTCAGAGAATGGTAAATTGGAAGAAAAGACTAGGCCCTACATTCAGAGCTTTGATTGAGTCCCTGGGGCTGTCAAGACTGCAAACTAAAAAGATTTAATCTGGAAATCAATGACAGGATGATTCTATTTTAATATAATGACTTTTCAGGCTAGGATAGCAAGTTAACTGAGTAGCAAAACAATAATCCCTACATGGCACTAAGCTAAATATACCAGCGTGAGATTTATTTTTGATAGTGAGAAGTTTGTTTCCTTGTTAAAATATTAGTTTGCAACATTTTGATGTGGAAAGTGTGCGAGTGCTAGAGTATCACACGTGAAATTAAAAGACAGAAAAACAGTAGAGAGAAATTTCTATGAAAGTGCATGCCATTTTTGCATTAGGAATACTCTCTTCCATACAATGGGTTGCAAAGCTAATCAATACCATCTCAGAAAAACACAAAGGATAAGGTTAGTTACTCTTCACACAGGTTAGTTAAATGTTGGCATAAAAAGGCTAACAAATGTTATTTTCTTTCTGCGCCCCAAGCTATACAGCACAAATCATCACTGGGGGGGAAGCTCTATAGCAAGAAGTTTTATTTCACTTCCTTAATTTTCAGATGTTGCCATAGATTAATGCCCAGACCCCAGCCTCTTGAGCTGCCATTATGAAACAGTGAGCATTAAGCCACACTGTTTATGTTCAGCAAACTGAAGAAAGCTCTAATGTTGAGCAAAAAATGCATTGCACAATAGATGCTCCGCAAACCAATAAATTGTTTTATTCTTAATATAGCTAGCACATTATAGTTCTTAAATTATTTATTCACTCCTTTATTATTTTTCAGCATCACCTTCAGAAGCATTTTATGATAAATACATGAACTACTCCATGGCTCACCTCTATGGTGACTGAAGTATCTTATTCGCAATTCATACAGCAAGGAGAACCATTACAATTTGCTTTGCATCCCTATATCCTGATGCTTTTGAACACATTATAAAATAATGCCATTTGGACTTACATAGCTTAAGAATGAGTACGAAATTATCATGGTAATCCATAGCCCAAGGTAACTGATGATCCCCATAACATTCAGATCACTGATGTTTTGGGTAGTGGGGACACTTTGCCATTTAGTAAACAGACATTAAGGAAAAGAAATGAGGAAACTTAAAATTATTAAGGCCTCAGATCAGGATATCCTTATTCAAGACAGCAGGTATGCATATGGTTAAAGCTGACTGTAGAAATGCATTCTTACGATCGAGCCAAAAAGCTATGAGAAAAATGTCATGGTTCATAGTTCCAGTTGAGCAGATGGAATTGAGCAGTCCATACTATCTGAGTTAGAAATTAGATGTCACAGCACACAGGGGACATGGGAATGACATGCTCTTTCAGAGAACCATACCTCAGCATCCTCTTCTTCATCGGTCTGCCACCGGAAACAAAGGACAGGGTGGAGAAGGACAAACAGCAAGATTTAGGAAAGACAGTATGGTCAGACCACGACAGAGTAAGAGGTAACCAAGGAACTGTTTATGCAGTTCTAGGAGGACATAAGAATACAAAGCATATAATGAATGAATTCCTTAGACAATCAGCTTGCTTTTTTTTTTTTTTTTGTTAATTGTACATAGAACAGACTGTCACTGTCAGTAGGGTATATAAAAATTTCCTGATTCTTCTTAGAGAAATTATGAACTGAAACTACCCCTAACCCTTCCTATTTTTCTCCCTTGAGTCATGCGGTTGCTTGCCCACTTTTTGCCCTGTGGAAATTGAGAGCACTAGGAAGGACTCCCTCTCCTTTTTTCCAGCTGTTTGGGACAGGGAGGTCCTGGCTGCTCTTTCTCCCAGTGCAGAGGTCAGCTTCTTGGCAATTCCTTTTCTCTACACTTAAGTGCTTATTTTAATTCCTTTTTTATGCTGGGGCTTTTCAACTTCCCATTTAACAGAACACTCAAATCAAATACTGAGAGTTCATCAGTAGCTGCCCAATATCAGATCCTGGAAATCAGAGAGATGCAATTATCCTTTGTCATACAGGGCTTTCTCCCTCTGTGACAGCAGGCATGTAAAACTATCTTGACAGTTACACTACATTAAATGCAATAGGCATATCAAAATATTGTGGCATATGGAGTGTTCTTAAATTTGGGGATTTACGGGGAATTAACAAACTATTTATAGCTGTGTTCCCAAATGCCTGGGGAATTCTTCATCGCGTTGTAAGATGCCCCACATGGAAGGTTCCCAAAGTAAAACACAGTTTCTCAAGTATCTGGGCTCCTTGTTTCCATCATTTTCAGTTTGATTGCTTATAAAGTGCAAACATAGCCCAGAAATCTGATGCATTTTTTTATTTGTGGGTTTTGTTTTTTAGAGGAAGCATTCCACCAATTCTATTCCCCTCCCTAGTGTTGCTAATACATATTTTTGACCTTATCTCCATCTCAGCTATGATTTCTGTCTGGGATTGATACATTCTGTTCCAGAAACATTCATCGTTAAAAATGAAAGCCTGATTTACTTTGGCCCTCAGCTTAGTTTCAGCACAATCTCCATAAGAAGATGAGCTGTGAGAGTGCTGAGCAGTACATTAACATTACTTTTTAAGGGTATGTTTTATTCAAAGAGTGAGATGCTTATTTTTCTTTGGACACAGTGGCACTGACAGAAGCACAGGCAGATGTTTTGCAGAGGGACCTCGGCAGGTATGTTCCCTTTACATTAAAAAAATCCATTTGGTTTTTTCCATCCCATGGGGGGCAGGGAGTCACACTGTAAAGCAATTCTTCTGAAGAAGGCCACTGTTCACTTTTTGGCATGAATAAGAAACAGAAAGAAGAAGAATGGGAAGCAAGAATATACTTGTATTCTAATCCATATGTACATCTATCTAATAAATAAAAGGCAAGGAGGAGAGCAAATTAAGCTAAACAATATGCAAAAGGCACTCAGGGAAAGGTGAAATAGCAGAGTACACACATTACAAAGAGTGTGCTGCAAACAAAAGTGTATTATATTATTACTTTATATCAAGCTAGATTTTTACAGGGAAAGTCCCAGCTACTGGCCTTCCTGCCCATTTAATGTGATTTGCTGTGGACTTACTTTAAGGGCAACGCACTCCTCTCTGACTTTGCTCATCTCCAGTACCTGCGGCATTACCATTTCCCCTTCCTCCTGCTCTGGGTGGAGAGGGCTCACACCTAGAACTGCTGTCCTTCTACACCCAAAGCTGCTCCAGTGCACAGGAGGAGCAGTTCACCATCCCCATCATGTTTCCATGTCTGGAGAGCCATTTGCCCCAGCAAAGACTGACAACAGGAGTCAAAGTAGCAAATGAAATAAATCAAACTTTTGTTTCACAAGGGAATCTGCTCTCACCCAGGTGTATATGTTCTGCCTTTTATTTCCTTCTTCATTTCATCATTATAAATACATTGAGAAATATTAATAAATTAGGAAATGTTTAACATGTAATATTCCCAAAAAGCACTGAAATAATATTGCTATACTGAATACCTCTTGCAGGCACAAGATGTTAATTTTAAGAAAAAAAGGCTGCTTGATTCTTCTGTCACCCAATATTGGATGTTGCAGGACAATTTGAGATCTCCCTCCCTCCCATTTTTCCTTTAGGCTAGCATTTCTATGTGGTAGATTTGCCGTTTCAAAATATTATTTCTATTACATAGCAATTTTGGAATCAAAACTCTTAAGTATCGTAAAAAGCAGAGCTTCATAAATCTGGGAGACAGATGCTTATATTACCCACTATTATTAAAAATCATTAAAAAGCTCAGACTCGTATCTATAATTGCATTTCTTCCCTATTTTGCTTTTTTGTTTGCTTATTGTTTTCAGTGTGCCTGAAATGAGTGCTATCATTGGCTAAAGCCAGATATAAGGTTACAGAGACTAGGCAATTTTCCCTGTGAAACTGTGGCAACTCACTATTGTCTTCCTCGCCCCCTCCTCCATCTTTCTCTCTCTTGCAGGCAACGTTCACCAAGATTTAAACCGACAGTGCCCAGTCCACTTCAGCTTTTAAAGAACATACAAACATAAAGATCTCTGTGGTAAAAGGCTGAAAGTAAGACTGGAGATATTCCCCATCGTATTTCTCAGCCCTACTCCAAGTGAGCAGTTGCTGAAGCTGATGAAAGTTCTCCACGCAGAGAGCCAACAAACTCCCTCCATGCAAAGAACCAGCACCCCTCTGCCTTCCAAGTCTGCAGGGGGGACCAAGGTTTAAGAGATACCTGCCTTCTTGTAAAGAACTGGGATGGTTCTGGCTTATTCCTTTCCCATTTTTGCTAAAATCCCTCTTCTTCTGCCTAAAAGCAATGTACTGTAAGGTGATAAAAATGAGATCCTGAGGAAACTTTCAAAAGGACAGGGAGGTAAATATCAAATAACAGCACAATCCTTCTAGGTCACCAAAAGCAGAAATTAAAATGCCACATGACTACTTCTTATTAGAATTACTTTCTACAAGGAGTTTCTCTCCAATGTCAAGATCTAAACTTTCTTCTGTGAGTGTTTTGTGACTAGTTGAACATATTGTCAATGCATTACTGATATAGCTTCCCTTTCCAATGCCTTCAAATATAAAACACTGAGAAAATCAAGACCAGCTATAAACCACAGCCAACACAAAACTACAATAAAACTCCCCTTTTTCATCATTCTTCGCACAGAAATATCTTCCACCCTGCTGACTTGGAAACTTGTTTTGAGGTAGATCTGACTCTGAAGTTGTCAAAGGAAGCTCTGACAAATAGTCTGAAGCAACTTTAATTCTGTTTTACCATGTGCTGCAATCAAATGAACGGTAAACAAGGGCTTATTACTGGGCTACAGATAAAGAGATTTAGTAAGTCCTGAAAAAACCATATGGCCACAAGGATAACTCCCTTAAAGAACATCTCTATAAGGGGAATTTTAAAGATTGGGGTTTTTTTACTCCAGCAGGCTTTTTGTTTTTAAGCTAATAGGACCATTATATAATTGTAGATTAGTGATAGGCAAAAAATGCTCCCTTTCTGGGTACTGCAAGATGTTTTTAGGTGGAACACTAGCTGTCAGATGGCATTTAATTCTTGTCAAATCTCAACACTATCTTGAGTTGAACAAGACATCTTCTTCCAATATGTTTTTCTGGCAAAGCACTAGCTGCTTCCTTTCTTACATTTTCAGAAAACAGCCATCATCCCCAGCTCTGCTCCTCACTGACTAGCTGTCAAGCCTGAGCCTTTTTCTGGTTTGAAAGGGTCTCTTCTCTCCTCTTCTTGAACCCAGCTGCTGCCAGTGATCAGATCACATTTTCCCCTCGCATTTCCTGCAGGAACAGGACGTAGAGGAGCTTTCTGTCCTGTCACAGCCAGTTCTTCTGGACAGATAATACAGAAACACTACATCATACAGTAGGAAAACAGTAACGCCTTCACGTCTCAGTATTGTTTAAACTAGTAAAAAGTATTGAAGCTACCTGAGGAAATGAACACTTTAATTTACTAATCTCTTTGGTTAATGCTATCTTTTAACTCCTCTAGAATACGGCAGGAAAACTGAGGTGCAATTGAAGAAAGTGATCTCAGTTCCCCATTGGTAGTTTTGAAAATTTGTATGAGTATATTATACCCTTCGCATAAAATCAGAGCTTCTTCCTTAACCTGAGGCTAGACCAAAAGGAAAATCTTTTGAGATAGTAACAGAGGTTTAACATTTTCTCTAGATGAAGCAGATTTCCAAATTTAAAGAGGATATTGCCAGGAAAGATCTACAAATGATCGTGAGTCAATGACTTAAATGCAATCTCAATTTATATCAGTCTCAATACACATATATATATATATTTTGACATGTTGCCTGAGCCATAAAACTGTAATCAGGTTAGGGCTTTTCATGCCAAAGGCAGGAGTAGCTTCATATGCAACAAACCACTTGCATCTAATCGAGACTCCAGATTTGGATTTTGAGACAGCAGGAAACTTTTATTAAGTACTGGCACTTCTTAAAACTTTATTTGGATTGAGTCAAACTACATCAACTTAAAAAAAAAAAGATAAAAAAAACAATCGAGAGGATTTTAAAGCTTACTATGCTGAGAAAACTAATCTTAATTTATTTTATCAGTATGCAGTCATACAGTCAAAAAGTTTGCAGGGTAACATCTACGGTGAACATAAATTTGTCCACTCTTTCAGAACCCAAAAGTAGTCTGTTCCCATAAAATTGGCTGTTCTGTGCTTTAAAGTTAAGAAGAAAATCGCTATGCGTGTGCATGCATATATATATATATATAAAAGAAAATAGATAAAAGACTAAGATTAAAGACTATATTAGAATATTGAAAGATGGAGGAAAAAAATCCATTTAAATTTGATTGTAACCACTTAAATGGTTACAATGGTTCATCATTTAAATCATGTCCTCAATTAGGGGCCTAATTTCTACCTTTTTTTCCCTTTTTCATATTCTTGGCTGATCAGGTACACACAGCTCCTGGTGTCTTCTAGATATTTTGGGCACTGCCTGTGCAACACACAGAGATGCTCTTTTTGGATGCTTAATATCAGTTTGTTCTCATTCTATAAATTGGTATGAAGCAAAAAATATACACAATCAAGGACTTGCAAGTTTTGTCTTCTAAGAGAGCAGAGTTCATTACTTACAGTAGAAGAACCTCTTAAGAATAAAAAAAAAAAGAGTAACAACACTTCATATATGACATTCAATGAAAGAAAGTTTTAAAAATCCATGCTGTGGGAGATACATTTTGCCACTTACATCTGTTATCATTTTTCCTCTGGTCTTGTTTCTTTCCCTGTGGTTAGCTCGTTTCTGTTTTTGCTGCAAAACTCGTTCCCTGGTGGTGCGGTATTCCAGAGCAAATTCGCTAATAATTTTGCAGAACTTATTGATGTTGACTTCACGTATTGCATAGGGAGGATGGCCCATAAATAACAAAAATGAGTGAAACCTGGAAAACAGTGAGTTCATGAATGCAAAGGGAAAAAAATATTTATTGATGGTTTCTAGGAAAACCCCCCACATTTCAGTGAATCCATTTATTACTTTATTAGCTCCCATCATTTCTTTAGTGCTACAGAATTTTCATGGATGCTTTGCATAACACTGGCATGTTTTATAATTAAAACCATGAAAGTCTAGTCTGTGATAACTTCATCCAGTCCACTTTCCCAGGCTGATCCAGGAGATAAGATGTTCATGGAACTCCATCTACTTTATATGACTAATTTGGCATGTGAATGACCAATTTCATTTCAGTTATAGAAAAAATATTTATTAAGTTTCATTCTATTTATTTCTATTAAGCAACTTCAAAGAGTCTGTTAGGATGTTGGGGAAAGTCTAGACAAGAAGAATGCAGATTTACAGGCTAGCAAACACAAGAAGGAAAGAATTTCTGGTTCACAAAACTGACCATAAAATTATATTATCTACCAAGTACTTTAGTTTGGGATACTCTCAATTCACAGTTTTACAGCTTCTGTGGCATTCAGAGCTTTTGCATTATTTGCAACTTTTCCTATTGCTTCTATATTTCATGATTTACAATAGCGCACTGAATGTTTAAAAATGCATGGAAATTCCTTTTAACTGCATCTATGTTCCTGAGGATAAAAAGTCTTCCCAATCCTAGAAAGATGCAAGTACATGGATACATTTTTGGACAACTGTAGTAGTAGTTGCAGGACATAACAGGAAGAAGTTAGTATTTTTCTTATTTGTACAATGCATGTGATAAACACAACAGGATACTGGTGAATTGACTTCCCTTCCACTGCAATTGGGATTTTTGCTAACTTATGGCATGAAAACCAAGCTATTATGAAAACAAAAGAAGAGCTGAATCGTCTCAAGCGTGTATCTGCAAATTTGGGATCATTTGGAAACTAGAACTAATTTTGACCACAGCAATTTGGAAATGATTCAGAAGTTGGAAAATCTCTCAAAATGTCATTAATAAGCAGTAACATAGATAAATTGCTCGGATGACTTAAGCTACATTTGTGAGTCTGAAAAAAAAAAGCTCAGGTGTACTGCAGAATTATCACGATATGTACAATTACTGCAATTACTGTTAACTCCATTGGATGAAACTAAACCCAACAGCAAGTCCTAAGGAGAGGAATCTTAATTCTGTCTTCTGCTGCGTAGGCATAAAACACATAGTCATAGATCTTGCAAATAGGAGTGCAACTGCCTATAGAAGAACTCATTGTACAAGACTTGTTTCAACTTCTGCGTATGACAAATTTGTCATTAGAACTTTTTTTGAATTTTTGCTACAGCCTGTTCTTGTTTATCAGACAGTAAGCCAACCCCCCTCAAAGCAATTCAGGGAAGGACAGAAAATATAGCAACTTAACCGTAAAGCTGCTAGCTTTTGGGGACTGGAGTTAAAAGACCCAGTTATTGCACCTTGGGAATAAATGATTGCCTGGATCATTGCTTCTTTCCATCAGAAATATAGAAACTTTCTGGAGTGGGCATCTTTCTTGAATGGTGTCTATAACAAGGTATGCACCACATACATCCTGGTACTTACTTGCTGGAATTTGGATTAAACACTTATAAAAACCATATTTATGATATCATAATTTATAATTTTAGAAAGTCATTTATTATCAAGATATTGCTGTCACCAATCTAATTCTGTACCTGTTAATTATTCTTCTATGAACAATCTTCAGGATTATGATTCTTTCTGCACAGTCTTTAAGGAACTCTGACATTTTTTGCTTTAGAGTTGGCTTCATTTCATGCTTTGCTATAGCCTTAAGGTGATCCCATGATGCTTTGCACCGTCTTTCCATCTGACACAAGTTTTCCTGGAGTTGTTCGAAGTCAACCTGAAAAAAAGAAAAGAAAAGAAAATGTAACACTTTAAGCGAAAACACTGCAGTAGTATCCTTGGATATCTGAACAATGCAATGTATGTATAAGAGAGGGTCAATGTAGTGGCAGAACAACATTAATTCACATTATTAATTACTACTAAATAATCAAGAAATAGCTTTCTCTGTCACACTTTGTCTAGACTTGAAATGTTAGTAAGGAAAACTGAAAACAAAGAAATACCCATATACATATATATTTGATTTTTAGTCTTGGAGGCCTAACACCTAAAGAAGGGACAATAAACTATTGTGATGTGTTTTTTCCCTTGCTAATAACTTCATGCCTGCACCAAGCAACTGTGTGACTCAGTTATTTCTGAGATAATACAAAACTTTCTCTTTTTCTTAATCCTTTTCTCTACTACTCATAGCTTTTTATACCCTGTTTACTGCTCACTGTTGTACCCAGCCAACACTTCTCCAATTTAGGAAGCACTTGGATCTATTCCCTAGCCATGCACTGACTTGTTAATGGATGATCTACTTCTAATCACAAAATTCATAGGCCAGAATTTTTTAAAGCTCTATTGAAAGTCAGTGTTATTTAGTGATCTCAGCACTAACTTTCATCCTTTGACACACAGTACGAATTTGCTGGCTTGAAACAAGATCATATAATGGCTTTGAAAGTCTCTCAACACAGTTAAAATAAATGACTGCATCCTACAGTAACATTCATCAGGACAGAAGCCAAGACATTCCACAGAAGGTGAGAGAGCGCTTCTCCTTTATTCATCAACCAAAGAAGGTATTCAAATCACAATGGTCTACAGAAGACATTCAGGATGCGTTGCTAACAACTGGACAAAGTGCATTAACAACCCAACCATGGCACACAACAGATGAAAAAAAGTAAAACTAGCCAACATGTTCTTGAATCCTGAAAAAAGGAAAAATTTATTTTATAATACCACTTCACAGTTCAGATGAACTCAAGCTATAAAATACAGATTCGGCTCTCAGATTCTAAACACGTCAGTGTTTGGGATGTTACAGTCTGGTACTCCAGTTAATTCCTTAATGCTAAATGAAAACCACTGTCAGAGATAGGCTTTAGTTCACTCTTTCTAGCTGTGTGCAGCACCCACTGTTGAGATCTATACTGAGGATAGCCATAAGAAATGCATTATTATTAAAAAAGCTCCTGGTATTGATTTGATTTGTTTTTGCTGTGATTTATAAAGTGATGAATTTTTCCTCTTCACAAGGAAATAAAAACATCCTTTGATCCACTCTGCTACTCAGAAAAGCCCTGCAGGCAGAGCAGCTGTGGGGTTTTTGTTTTCCTTATATCCATATCAATACACATGTTTTAAAAAAAAAGTCCTTTCCAGGTCAGTATTTTCACTGTTGATGATAAACACATTGCTGCTTTCCATAGATGGTATATCAAAACACATATGGGGAAAAATACTACCATTCCTATTAAGAAAAAAAAGCCAAGAGGAGGAATTTCCAGGTCTTACTAGTAAGAATTATTCAATCTGGTTGGGGAAGTGTCTCAGCCCCTGCAGCAGAGAAATTTAATTTTATGACATTTTATGATAGCTTTCAGTGAAAACAGAATGAGTTTTAATCTATCATAAAGTTCTGAGGTTCAATCCTGTAGGGTTCAAGAGACATCTCTGGAGAACCGTGTATCTGCAGGGAAAAGAAGTGGCAAATTCCCTGCCACATGAAACCTGCCAACAGCCAATGCATTCACAAGAGTGGGCAGTTTCAGCGGGGACTGAGGATGGCAGGTCTGGCTAAGAGATGCACAGGAATCTTTGAGCACAATCAAAAATTCAGATCTCTGGGGAAATCCTGAGGAGACCGCAGCAAGGAGAATAGCACCTGAGCTCCCCTGGAATAAACCTCCGTGGAGCACAAGTGGCTCTGCTTAAGCAGAAGTTGTAAACTCCTGGAAGGAGTAAAGCAGGAAATCTAATATAGGATAATGTGTCTGTGAAATCCACACATGCAAACTGTCCTGTGCCCACAAGAATGTGACAAACCTTCACGAAATCTAAAACATTCTGGCTGCCAGCTCTCCAGAGTTTGGTCACTAGTTTGTGGACAGAAAGGAATATACTTACAGAAAAATAGCCATGTGTGAAATACTAAAAGTCAAAATTTTTCGGAGACAACCATGTACCCCACCTGGTATTTCATGAAGTGCTATTTCACCAGTGCAAATTTTGCAGGCAGGCACAGAATCCATTGCATTTCAGTCTGCTCTAGATCTTACACGCAAGGAGTTAAGTGAAGCATCTTCACACTCGATATACCATAAAACATCCCTTTCCTCTATCCAAGGTGTAGAAACTGCCTCCCAACAGAGCACCAGAAAATAAAGCTAAGTCTTCAGATCTTTCTAAAAAAACCAAGCAATCAAACAAAAAGATTAGCATTTATTAGCCTGCTGACAAGACTTTTCCTGTTAGATCTCGCAGAAGTGAGATTTAAATGTTCAGGCTGGATCAGCTCAAAGGGAAAATTCTGAAGTTAAAAATATTTGGACTCCTCTGCTAAATGTATCAAAACATTTGATAGTTTGCAGCTTTAGGGTACTACCTGCATGACATTTCAAACCACAGAAAACATGCTTCCCCCCGTCTGTTTTTCTCCTAACAGCAATAGCGCTAATGGGATGCTCTCCAGTGGGAAACAATGTAATGTGACAAGCATGGTCCCCCTCACTCCATCTCCTCTCTCCTTAATTTACATACCTTGCCCTCATGTTTCCTTTACTACCCCCTTTTTTAGTTCAGTGCTCATGTTCAGAGAAGAAATCAGCCATAAATCTTTTAGCACAGTAAAGCTAAAGATCCACTAACCACTGATCTTCAAACTGGACTCTCTTACAATTGCAGACACTTGTATACAGGCTCCAGGTGATGTTTTTTACTAGGCTAGTGGAATATAATACCCAGGTTGCATGCCAGCAATTAGTGTATCTTAAGTGTATCTATCAACCCTCACAAAGACTGGCTTTCCATGGCTATCTGAAATAGCAGTGTGTATTATTAACTGACAAAATACCCCAAAATCCTGTTGAAGTAATATGCTCTTATTCTGCAAACTCTCACATTTTCTAAGCCTTGCAATGTGTTGGAATATTAACCAAGACAGACAGCTACTAATTCCCCTAATTATGAGCACCAGATTCCACTGAAAAGCAGGATCCTGAGGAATTTGACATCCTCAGATCCTCTTCTCTCTTCACTGTGAAGCCAAATGAATCATGGACATGAAGAAGCTTTTATCATATTCTAAGCAGCAGCAGAAGTCCGATGATTATGTGGCCAACAAGCCTCTCCATTTTATGCATATTTGTATCGTAAAAGAAGCAGGTACTTGCATCAGTGGAAAATGTAAATAAAATACAAATCCATCTGAAAAGCAACAATTTAGCCTCACTTTAACTGAGGAAACCGACCATGAAAGATAAGCACCGTGATCCAAACCTAGATCTAATATTTGTGCACAAATGTTTAAAAGCAGTCACATTGCTTAGCAATATCCTTGTAACTTCCTTTTTTTTGGGGGGTGATTTTTGCTACTATTGTCGTTCTGTTTAGGACGTCTTCTAAAACTGAAATTGTTATATATAAATGTAACAGTAACATTAGTGATAAATGATCCCCCAAACAATAATGATAAATGATCCCGCAACTACGTGTCCCTGGGATAAGGAGAACAAGAACTCATGTGGAGTAATAATGACAATTATTCAATCTAATATGCATACAGTAAACATGGAAAGGCATATATAATACCATATCACATCCCTGCCAGTACACACAGCATTCCCAAGGAAAGAAGGATTGCACCTTTTCATTTATGTGTTTATTTCCAACACTTTACTAAAAGAATTAATGCTGCCTAATGGTAGAAAGATGCGATTCCTTTCTTTTTTTTGTTCTTTCTTTCTTGAAAGGAAAGATGCACCAATTCTTGCTTGCAGCTGGAAGGCCATGCTGGGGCTAAGGAGAAACTCAGGTGAGTTTTGCATCACATTGTGGCTCCAGCAGATCTCAGCATAGGAGGTGCTCAGACAAGAACCGCTGTGGTGTTAGTTCATAACTATGCTCCACTGAATAAAAGGAAGCAGTAATCTGAAATAGTCATTACAGTTTTCTCCCTGGATAGCTGTTGTGCCCTGCCCCAGGTTTTGGAGGAAGGTGGTAACATACATTCTTCTTCTTCCTCCTCAACTCAGTTCACGTATGTGCAAAAGACATGCAGCTTGCTGGTCCTGCTTACTGTTACCTTCTGCTACAATTTGAAAAATAAATCTCTTTTTTTTCCTCAGGCAAAAGACTAAGTGGTCTTAAGCTGTTATGCAAAATAAAAATTACTTTTCTTTCAGACACTGTGTAATGTTTATTTGCGTTTGTAAACCAATTTAGAACAAGCAACTTTCTAAATGCTCCTGGGATATATTTGATATGTTCCTCCTTTCTCCTGCCAGATTCCTCTCCATTCACAACCACACTAGCAGAAAAATATTCAGAAGTATTTCTTATTTATCTGTGAAATCTCTTGCGAAGCCCACTGTTCAGTCTTCCGAGAAGTGCCTTTGTAGACACTGTTGCATCAGAACGGAGTAGCTGGAGACGGTCTATCCAAATAGGCTTTAAAGACTAGTTTACGGGACACAAGTCCTACAGGGTCAGCCTCATTCAGGAAACCATTGCTCTAAGTCACTAATGGGCAACTTAAAAAAAAACCAACCCAACATATTTTTCAATTTAATGCACCACCATATTTTGCACAAATGACACTCAGACCAAGAGTAAAACTCTCCAACCACATGCCAGCAACACCAGCGCTCATTTTAATCCCTTTATATCATTATTTCTTGCTTGCTACCATAGTAACAGATGACTCCGCCATAAACAACAACAGAAAAAAGGATTCTACCAGGTTTCTCACTCCATTGGGGTGAGACTTCAATATTGCACGATACACCTAATGCCCAAATGACTTCTGTTCTTGCTGTTTTTCACCTGACTCAAAAACTACCACCACCATCAAGTGGCTCAGTGTTTACTTCCCTACCCATCCAGGTTCCACGAACACTGGTCCTTCAAAAGGCTTATTTTTTCCAAGTTCAACTCCATGCCATACATCCAATATCACCTGCTGCGTATATAAGTTCAAAACTTTCTAATTCATGAAATGCTAGACCATGCCCCAGTCATTCAGGCAGGACATGCATCAGGGAGCCTTTCTGGTCTTTGGGTTGGGATGTTATTTCTCCATGTGGCCACAAATATCTCATGGCAACACAGGAACTGGACTCTTACTATTTGTTGAGGTAGAGGAAGAGCTGCTTTGAGGTGACATTGGGAATTAAATGGGTTGGCTCAAACCTAAAGGGGCTTCTGCTGTATATTCCCTGGGGCAGCACATACAATTCCAGGTATGCATTGCCACGCACAGCAAACAACTGTAGCCGCTGTGAGATAACAGGTCATTTTTCTTCAGCGTTCCCTCAGCTGGAATGTGCTTTACACACATGTTTCCGCTTCCAGCTAAATCTCCTCTAGTCTCTGGGCTAAGCTCCACCACTACTGAGAGTACAAAGCTGTCCTAAAATCAAAGATGCTGCACCTGATTACAGTCATGTTTCCTGCCTCCTATATTTACACTCAGCCTTTGAACAGGGTCAAAAATGTCACAACTGGATTGAAGTAAAAAACCCCAAAACAAATAAATGAAGGGAAATCGATGAAGCTGAGGTTTCTGCTTAAAAAGCACTTATTTTCAAAATTACTGTAAATTATCCAAAGTTTTGTTCTGAAGGCCAGTGAATAAGTTGTTATATAGCCTCAGTATCCTTGTTTAAGTTTTCTATTGCTTGCTACTATATTTATTGTTTATTGCTACAGCTTGTTTCTTTTAGTGGTGAACACATTAAATCCAGATACTTTCTAAGGAAGACCTGGATCTCTGTGTTTTTATCCTACCCACAAGGTATATTAAATAGAAGATTGATGCTTTCACAATGACAAATGTTGCCTTAAATTCACAATAAAATGACAATTCTTTTACCACACATCATGGAAAGATATACATGATCACAGACAAAATCTTTCTCTCTTCAAAGTTCAAGATAGTTGCTACAGTGGACCACAGCCCAGTCTAAGCTGTTTATAATTTAGGGTCAGATCGTTCGTTCTCACATTATTACAGGGATGCGTTCTGGCAGGGAACACAAAATCTTCCTCTTTTCCTGAGCTGGTTCAGCGCCAAAGGAAATTCTGAGAATTGCTCCTTGCAAACACATTGTCATCTGAGTGCAGCGACCTTTTGTGGCGTACGTTCAAAACTCCATCTCCTCCAGTATTTCCACACTGGCTTGCTTCACCGAATGTCACAAGTATTGTCCTGAGACCAATGTTAGTCCGACTTGCACACTGTTGGTCCCATATTTTAAGGGAAGTAAATGCCAGCTCTCAAAAGCAAGCAAAATATAAAGGAGGTTCTGTCCAGACATTTCTAATTCTAAAGCAAGAGGTGGCCAAAATAATTTTGGAAATGAAAACAGCTGAATCAATCCACTAATCAAAAATTAAAGGACAGGGGTGCTTACTGAAGTATGACCAGATTAATTTCTCCAGTTATATACACACCTCCACTGCATTTTAGTTCCTCCAACAATCTACAATGAACACATTAATACAGGATCTTTGTGCAGATGCTGTATGACAGTTCCCACGATCTGGGATGAAGAAGAGCAATACCAGTAAGTGGTGATGTAAGTCACTTCAGTTGGTGTTATAGCACCTGCGACACTACTTACAGTCATTTCACCTGGAAATTACTGAAACATTGCAATGCTGTCAGGCACATGTGCTAAACTTCATTTGCTCTTTCAGACAAAACCTCAAAGTCTCATCTGCCACTGAAGCTCCTTCCCCCTTGCCCCAGTCTGCCCAGCAACCAGCAGGCTCTGCCTTATCCTCCTCTGTCTTCACTTTTGCTCCCGCTAGCCCGTGCCAGGAACTGGGGCAGCTGCAGCAGTCCTTGCAGCTGGCACCACAAGGAACGACATAACCGTAAGAAACCTTGCATCCCCCAAGCCCTTCTTTCCATGGAAAATAATTTGACTTTTGGCATTTATTTTTGTTTGAAATAACATAGGGAAAGCATACTTGAATGATAATTGCACACAAATACTTCCTGTCAAGCGAGACAAGAGAAACCCCACTGAAGGAGCGCGGGAGGCAGCATGATCGTCCCTACTTTTTTTTTCTTTTCTCCTCTCTGTTTTCCAGCGTCTCAAGCAGAAGCTACAGCACACCAGAATGGCACTTCTGTTTCAGCCACCTCCTTTCTCCCCACGCCTTCCTGCTGAGTCCCTCGGAGGGCAGCTGCAGGCTTCCTACTCCCCTGCGTACATCTTCGTCTCGTTCTAAGTTCCTTCCTACCAGCAATCCTTGCCCCCTCCCCTGCATTGTTAACATTTCCTATTGCTTCCTTTTAAAAGCTGCCTGCTTCTCCGTTGCCTAGTATCCACAACTAATCCAAGTGTCTTGCTGCAGGGGTTAAAAACCAGACAGAAGTTTGGCATTTTGTAAGTAAATTAAAATTAGGGGGAGAAAAGAACAATTACTAGTTTACTCTATGGAGCTGGCCATCTTTCAGATGCATGGGGAAAAATATTTATGGTGGTGAGAAAGAAGCTGAACATTTTTAATAAGAATACATTTTTTATTCACTAACAGAAAAGATACTAGTGCTGATGCAACCCCTCCTTCTTGTACTGGTAAGAAACTTCTGGGAACAATACTGAGTTTAACTGCAGAAATCTGGGGGTCTGTTTCAGTATTAGGTACATCAGTTCTGGTACAACCCCAGTGAAAAAACAACTTAAAATATGTTTTAAAAAAAAAGCAAGTGCTTTTAATCATGGAATACTAAACAATCAGTGGCCCTGCATGATCTTATGTATTTTTATACAACTACGAATACTTTTATTTATCTAGAATTCTACTTTTTGGTCATTTTTTCACTTGTGTCTGCTTTTTTTTTGCCATTTATGACTTCAGTCCTTCAACAAAAAGCCACAAGTTTTGCAATAACTATACCATTTTGTTTCTGGTCTTTCTAACTCCTTTCTGGTGAGGCAGGCTGTTTTCTTTATGGTTTTTTTTAATGAACTAAGGCTCAGAAAATTCTCATATGATGTGCATCTCAAGGGAAGGGGCATCTCTGTTTATCTACATGATAGAAATTGTTTAGCCTTTGTGGTTTCTGAAAGATGTTTGTAGACAAAATGGAGCTCAAAATACAGCCTAATCCAGAGTGAAATATTAGTTCTCCTTTCCTGTCAGCTTTCCTAAACCAAGATTTCGCCTTGTCTGTGAACATTCCCTTGAAGAGGGCAGCTTGGATGGCTTCCATGTCCTAACTCTTTGATTTGTGGCAGCTAAGATCAAGTGGGAATACAGCTTGTTACAGTAATCCATCAGCGGTGTAACACATGCAGGAACATCCCAAGGAGGGAGACCTTGGGCGTCACGGGGAAGGTTAAGGCTATAATTTCTCTTAATGTGATTTTGTCTGGCCTTTTCAGAATTTCTTCCGCTTTGGGCAGGGCCACTAGATCTGCAAACCACAGACTGAAAGACTGTGCTCAATTTTGTATGCTCTTAGGCCTAGAAATTTTTTATATCTGGTTAAGCTTTCTTCCACTTGCTAAGACTGAAAAACAGAAGATTCACTTCAGAGTACACCATACATGGTGGTGTGGATTTTGGAAAACAAGGGCTCTTCTCTTTTATAGTGACTTTCATTTTAGTGAATAACTTGGTCCCAATCTAAAAAAAAATGAAGTAACTTCTTAACAAAGAGAAGAAGCAGGAAATGAGAAACCAATATACCTAAATGTTAAGAGATGAAGAATCACTCAAAGAGAAAAACCACACACAAAAAATTAAAACCTTCCAAACATGAGAAATCAACCACAGTGAAGGCAATAAAACAGACCCTAAACACAGGCTGTACAAGAGGAAAATTAGAAGAACAGAGATGATCCAAAGAGCAAATATCTAAGGATATAAAACAAAAGCCACCAATTCCTTTATGGTATCCAGAAAAATGAAAATATGTAGGAGGTCCTGGATCACCGGGGATGAGAGAAACTGAGGAAGATAAAAGTTAGGAAAGGGAAGCAAGATGACTTCTTTTCATCCAACTTCTCCACAGACAGTGTTGGGGAGAAACCTATTCTGGTACCTGCTTTTATTTTTCTGTATTTTATTTTTTAATAGACGTGAACTAATAGAAAGGTTCGAATATCTGCTAGCAGAAACAAACATGTTGGAGGAGGATGATAGCTTACAAAGCAGTAAACAAGCAGAAGACAAGAATTCTGACAGCAATTAAAATAAAGAAACCGAGCCACTGGCTAAAATGAGTATGCTTTCACTACACTTAGTAACTTAAAGAATCAGAGGACAGCAAAAGTTTCACTATCTTTACAAACGCAGCAAGGTTGATTCAGGAGACTGTAGAGCTCCAAGCTTTATTACTATACCTGGTAACCTGGCTGAAAGGGTGAATAACAGGAAATTAAATACATCAACATAATCACTAGATTCTGAATATGTTTATAAAGTAGTGGACAGATAAGAGCAAGTAAAGAAAATTAGACTTTTGAAATCTTTACAAGAGCCTCATGGGAGGCCACCTATGAAGTGTGAGGTTAAGAAAGCAAAAGAAAAGAAGAAATACATATTGATTCTCATCTGATGACAGGGTTAACAGCAGGTGTCGCATGGTTTGCACTTTGTATTTCAAAATTATCTGGAAACAATGAAGCACACCAAGAGGGTAAAATCTACAGATGGCAAGAAATTATTCAGATGAGTCATGATTTAAGATTATTAGGGGTTTGAGAGATAAGCAGTAAATCTGCTTCAGCAGATCATGGTCATTACTATAGATCGCAATGAAGTGCACACTGCCGGCAGTATTGGATCCCTCTGTGCATCGGGCTGAGTTCTGAATTGCCCGATCAGCTCAGAAGACTGCCTGGATGTCCTTGTGAACTGCCCAGAGACAACTAATGTCAAAAGGATAGCAACAGTCAAAAAACCACAAAGAAAACCTCAGAACATCTAACAAAAGATAGCACAAGCAGAACAGACAAATGTAGGCATATAACATTTCTAAGGAGAGGCTGGAATAATTGTTGTTTGCTATTGTTTAACCCATTTTGAAAAGTAAGATGGAGAAAAAGTGTGAAAACAGTCTCAAAAAAAAGATGTAGAAGAATTATTTGAGACTTAGACAAGGATCTGAGCAGCCTGGTTTAATTTGGCCTGGCACTGAAAAGGGTGACGGACCAGATGACCTTCAGAGGTCCTTTCCAATCTAAGTTTTTCTATGAAATAGAGAGATAAAAGAAGTTTTGACTTTTCAATACATTCAGACAGTAAATCCTGAAATTGGCAAATTCAACAGCAGACAAAATTAGATTATGAATTCATTGTCACAAGAACTGCGCTAGGAGCCAAAATAAGATACGATTTTTGCAGTTTTTTAAAAATTGTATTATACAGGATTCCTCCCCAATATCCAAACAAGGTCACTTTTGGAAAAGAAATAATTCCTCCACTTGATGCATATAATGAGTGTTATGGCTCATGAAATAAAATTTTTCTAGGAGAGATATTCCTCCTCCTTCGAAGCTTCTTGTGCTCTCCTCTCAAGCAGCTGGTATAGGCCACTGTCTGAATCAAGACACTGGACTAGATGGATATTAGTATTATCTGCTGTAATGATTTCCATTTTTACATGAGACATGACTCCAACCAGAATTTTCATGTTTGTTATCTCCTGATGATATTCTGTCATGTTCACTCCATTAATCAAGTAATGTACTGTTTTTAAGGGTCATCCATGAAATCTCACACTCTGACAGCTCCAAGAGTGAGGTTACAGTGTTTCTATCATGCAAGCTACCAGCAGTAATAAATAATCAGCATACCAAATTGAGCCATTGACCAGACCTATGCATTAGCCAAGGAATTACCACTTTTTAAAAAGAGGTGCTGCCACAAGTTTCCTTTATTTCTATTTATCTTCCCTAACTCCTAATCATCAAAATTATTGTCAGGAGGAGGACAGAAAAGGAGTTAAACAAAAAATTTTAAAGACACTTCCATTCTGGCAACAATTTTATTACCAAAAAAGTTCATTCCTTCCATTGCTCTTAAAATACAATCAGACATCTGCCTTAAAAATGAGATTCCCCCGAACCACAGAATAAATATATCTGAAGATACTGGTCAAATGAAGTTTTAACCTGAAAATAGTTCCTAATAGTTACATACATTAATCATGTATAGAATGTTAAAATGGCTGTCATAACATGGCTGCCTATTAGTGCCCTGATGAGGAAACCACCTGACAGAGAGCGATAAAGCTCAGAAGAGAGAGTACTGAGGTCTTTGAAATTCAGTGGGAAGGACACAATGAATCCACATTCATAAAAAGTTCCGTGACCAGGGAGGAACAAACTCAAAGAATAAAGTAAAATCTTAAATATTTCACTTTAAAGAGTGTTTTTAAAAACATATATATATTTACCCACTAGACATACCTTGGCTGACCTAGTGATGGCCCCGATCTCTGAATAAAGATCAGTGCTGTCTGGGAACTTTTCCACCACCATAGTGCAGACGTGGTGCAGGAGGGACTGCTTGTGCACCGTGTCCTTGACTTCTGGAACCTTCTCGAGGTAGCTCAACTCAAAAGCTTTGGCCTATAAGGGGGAAAAAAGGGAAGAAATTAAAAATAAAAATGTTTACTCCTTCCCATGCAGATTAGTAGACAAAAATGATTACCAAGTAGGGGCAGAGGGGAAAGAAGAAGAATCCTACAGGAGAAGAAACTTATTGCTTTTATTTAACTTGCAGAAGAGTAGTCCTAAAATCGCTCCATCTACAGTGAAATGACTCATGACACAGTTCTCACAATTTGAATGAGGAGCATCAACACTAAGCTCAAGGGAGTTACACCAGAACGGTGCTTAGCTCCGCATTTCCTTCAGGTTATGCTGAAAGAGGCAAAGAGCACCCTGACACATAATAAAAAGTAGGTTCTGTTTCCTAAATTATTTTTCTGGTACAAAATAAATACTGGGTTGCAACTGTCATAATGGTTTTGACTTCTGTTTTTTTGAAGGAAAAAGCTGCAGGGGGAATGTTGGGACATCAGGCTTACGTTGGTTCCATTCAGAAAGTTCCCAATGGCTAGTAGAGTAGAAAGGATAAATCCCAAAGTTTTATTGTGCTCCAGTTGGTCCATTCCTTCCTTCAGGTCTAGAAGTGGTTCTGCAACTTCCTGCCATGAGAATAGAAACAAGAAAGTGAAGGCTACAGTTGGCTATAGCTGCTTTAAGCTTTTAATTCTATGGTTTAGATTAATTACTGCAAAAAGTTCCTGAACTGGCGTCTTGCAGAGTGCAAACTGGCCATGTGTGCTGGCTTTCTTCCATGTTCCAGCTAATAAATCACATGCAAGGACAGCAAAAAAATACATAATATACTTTCCTAATGTTGCTTCTTTCTGTATGCAATTGCCTTACTTGTCCTGGGGATTATTCTGTGATTCCAAACAGAAGAGCGAGAGTCAGAGAAGGGGCTGCTGCATTTGAGTTAGATGCATGAACAGCCCCCTGCCCCAACTGATAAAAAAGCTTCTTATGTTTTTTTAATCTTTGAAAAACAAACAAAAAAAGTTAGAACCCTGGCTGACTTGACATTTGTAGTCTGACCCTAAAGCTTTCTTCAAATGATGGCCACCTCTGAATTTTAGCTATCGTTTTGTGCTTGTGTGACTTTAAAACTGAAAAAAACCCCTCACAGTAAAGATCAAGCTTTACAAATGTTCTCATTTTAATCTTTTAACTTAATGCATCTTCCATCCACACATGTTATCTGAGTATAGGTATGTAAACTGATAAGGCTTGAAAACATAAATTCTGTTCCATTACCTCGGGAAGTGGACTACACCAGAGAGTTCAAAGGAAGAGAGCAAGGGTGATTGAGTTGACGGAGCTTATTTCTATGTCTTTGTGTGAGGCCCAGGGTTATTTAGTTTGTATGCACAGTAACAGTTCACATTGTTTCTATCTCCAAATGCCATCCTAAGCAACCGTGAGCAGCATTCTTTTCCCAAATTATTACACTCTTTATGAGCCAAGAAGCCAAAATTAAGCTGTTATTTTAGCCCAAGAGGCAAAAGAGCTGAGAACTTCACTTTCTTGTAGAAATACAATGGGTCATTCAACAAATGTAGTGATATTTTGCCATAAATAAGAGCACAAAGATGAAGGAAACATACATTTCTAGTCACTACAGAACAATTTGTCTCTTGAAAAAAAAAGAATATGGCAAATTTGAGACAAATTAAGAGATGGCATAGTGAGCAAAGTAATTTATACATCAGAGGAGGGGTGCGAAATAATCCAAGACTTTATCAAGTTAAACTAAAATTAATAAACTGCTGCACAGAATTCTTTGAATTGCTTTAAAGTCAGGGTTGATTTAGTTTGTTTTGTTGCATTATGGGGATGAATCAAACTGCTCTACATCTGCTGTAAACACAGGCTTCTGAACTATTTTTCTTCTATCAATTTGTAAGCTGTTAAAAAATCATTCCTAAAAGGTTAATTTAAAACATTCGGAAAGTGAATAAAAAGGTAGCATAAAAGGCTTTCAAAGCAGGCCATACTGTAGCCCTTCATTTAGCTATTTACATGCAAGTTATCCAAGCTTAGACTTTCTTGCGTATAGTACACATTTATAATTACTCCTTATTTTTTTATTTTATTGTAGCATTAAAAAACAATAAAAAACCGTGTGCCAGATGATGTATAATCAGATGAAATACCCATTCTTGCTCCCTGTAAAACTCACCTTCTATCTAAGCAGGGCAGAGACATAATGCAGAACTACCTCATATCCTTAGATACCACGTATACTTATTTACCATGTTTTTAGTTTTCACCTAAAAATTATGCTTGAACGAAATTTGAGGATTCGTCCAGAATTTCTGGCTGTGAGACATCTGATAATGCCTGATAAATGTTTGACGCACATGCACAAATGAACTCAACTATATGTGTGCAATGAATCTGATGGTCCTGGGACAGGAAAGACGTGGCACACATTCTGTACAGCTGATCTGGCACACACATTGTTACCAACCTGCTATTCTGGTAACAAGTTTAGCTTATTGCATCTAGACAAGTTCACGTGCATGCTCTTTTGGGAGGAGTAAAAACTTGATTGGGATGGGAACTCTGAGATGACCAAAATATAATTTGCCATATTTGCATTTAATCAACACTGGCCTGCAGAAAGTATCATACCCTTTTAAAACAACAGAAAGTATCAGGATCATACTGTAAAACTTAAAAAGCTCTGATGCATTTTTTAAAATTTTCAGACAGTTTAAGCATCACTCAAAAGTACAATCGTTTTGAAAACTTATTTCTCTAGCACACTGTCTCCAGGTAGACTAGAGTCAGGAGTAATCTTTCTGCTCAGAAGAGAAACTGAAGCAAGCCATTCTCTTTACCAGTTCTACTTTTCTCATTCCTACACCTGCTTATATTAATTTATGATCCTTTAAAACTGTCAGCAATAAGGATATATTTGCCCACAGTGACCTTAACAAAAAAAAATACCTGATCTAGGACAACTAAAGATTCTATCCCTCTTTAAATTCCCTTTGAGATAATGAAGTTTGACAGCATCTGTGTCATAAATAGTTCAGTACAAAGAACTAGCAGGAACACAGTGTAATTTTTCAGAGCAATCAAAAGTCTGAAAATGAAGATTTAAAGTTGAAACTCTACCTCTTTTGTCTATGTCTTTAAAATAGGATACCAAGAGAAAGGTGAGAAAAATTACTGTTCCATTTATGACCTTCAGTAGGCATACAGTACCTTAGATACATGTTAACATTTTAAAACATTATACACACTATCAAACAGATAATTTGGAAAGGGTTTTCCTGTTTTATTTTCTATAAAGAGCAAAGAATGAGTATTCATTCATCCAGTTCAGCCCCTCACAGGCCAAGGCTGCTCCCTACAAAGGTACCCTGACTTGCTTTAGTTAACTAAATTCAGTCCAAGAAAGATGACTGACTTCATTATGTCTGGAAAGCTTGTCTACAAACACGAACAGTATCTCACTTAACCCTTTTCTTGAACAATTTCATGCTGTTTTTCTTTCAGGTTGTCAGAAATGGAGCTAAGACTTACTCAGGCAAAACTCTGTTCTCAGCTGATTACCGAAACAGTCTCATGAATGAGAACCCCAGTCTTACATCAACAACTCAGGTGTTTCACAGTATTGATACCATGGACCATCTAAAACTTTCAGCCTCATGGAAATACTAGTAAGATTCATCAATTTCTTACATAAAATATATGTGAGACTCGATAAATACTATGAGTGCATTCTGAAGTGTTATGAATTTTCCTAATTTTAAAATAGATTATAAAACATCAAGCAAACGCTGGACAAAAAAATGACAAAAACTGTGGAGGTAAGTGATTTGGCACCTAAGTTTCATGAAGGGTTTTGCCCATTTGCAGATGGATCTTCTGCGAAAACATAGTTTCAAGAACAGAAGAATGTTAGCAGGTCATGGGACTCTTTTATTATCATAATCATTAATGCAAACTACTTCATTTTTTTAATTGGATATGCTCTTGGTATCTTATCTCAGTCTAAATAACGCTTACGTTTATTTGTTACTTGGAACTTAAACTCTGACTCTAACCTTTTGTTACTGGAAAGACCCAACTGCTCACTCTCTCTTGTACCTCTGATGTCTGATCCCGTATCATCTTCTTCGCCCAACTAAGACCCAAGCTGTCTGTCATATCTATGCTGGTCTGCTAGGCTTCTTATCACATGCTCCTCTTGCTTTATCAGAGTTATCATATGTTATTTCCTGTACTATTTTATGGTAAGTACTGAGGCCTATCTACCTTTCAACAGGGATAAAAAATTTGGTCCTATCTTCACTCCAGCTGTTGCTTCTTTGAGTAATTTAGGTATTTGAGACATTTTATACTAACATCCATTCTACATGGATTTTAGCTGGCAATTCATTAACTTTGTAGCATAAACATTATAGGATCAGCAACAGGAAAACTATCCAAATTTCCTTAGCTTTTAGCAGTGCTTCAAATGTAACTTTTTGATTGAGAGGAAGCTGGAAATTCTAGGTATAGACATAGATTAACAGCTACAGCTAACTCAGGTCACATAAAAGGAACAATTTAGCCTTGTGGTAACTTCAAAGCAGAATAAATAGCTGTACCAGAGTAAAAAAAGAAAAAGGCAAAAAAGTATTCAGGCCAGATACAAGTATTTTGTTTTACAAGTCAGAAATGTAAATGTCTAAGACTAAAATGTCACAATTAAAAAATCCTGAATATTAGTGTAATTGCATTTCCTAAAATCTAAGAAAATTAAATGGAGGTTGAATAATCTTGACAGTATCATCTGCAAATCACTCCACTGTTGTGTAACTTGTTAAATAACCATGGCTAGGTAAACATAAGGCATTTTCAGAAGCATGTCCCACTTTTCAGAATCCATATCACACAAAGTTACACTGATTTTTTTTAATATATACATATGCGCATAGATACTCATACAAAATTAACACATACAGGAGAGAGCTGCCTGAAGAGCAATGCATGGGATATGGACCTGAAGAGCAGCCAGAAGATGGTTCCTGCACTGAGATTCCTGAAAGCGGTTTTGAAACTCAGCAAGTAGCTGAAATCGCCTACATAGTTTCATTCTGCTTCACCTATGCATCAAAATTATACGCTGTCATTTTGAAATTTTTGTCTGTGATTCATCATACATGACAGACAACCCAATTATAGTGTTCTCTGAATAAATGCCATCCACGAAGAACGTGGCAACAACTGTCTGCAACTGAACTGAAAAGAGCACCACGGAAAGATGTCTTCTCTTTTGTTTGTAACTTTGAAAGAGAGTTATAAACAGAAATAATTTTAATGGATGGTGTTTTCCTTAGTTCAAGTGGATACAAGATCAATACTCTCATTTTATGATACAATGCTGAATACTGTAGTCCTCATTCAATCTTTATCCAAAGATAAATTCTTACTGCTCTGAAGTAAAAACTTCCTGAACAACAACATCTGGAGAAGATGTGGTAAGGATTTAGCCCTCTTCTTTGTTCCAAAATCATTACTGCCTAATTAAAGGAAGGAAGACATAATCTCTAATTTTCTTTTATAGAAGGAACAGATTATGAAGGATCATTTTAGCTGTTTCCTGGTTGGCCACCGAAACAAAAGCGACCCATTTACCGTTTCCTCAAAATACACTCATATAATAACAAGGTCAGGGAAAGAGTAGGCAAAGCCTCGGAAGAGTCTCCACCCCCTGCCTCCCTGCTTTCCTCTCACCTTTTCCACTATCTCGTAGTCCATCTTGAAAGCCCAGAGCTGGAGTCTGGCGGAGAGTTCACTGATGGAGGAGAGGGTGAGAAGGAACTGCTCGGCGCTGCCCAGGGGGACATCGGGGTTTGCCAGCTGCGCTTCCTGGATCTTCTGCTTCTCCTCCTCGGTCGGGATCATGGTCAGGATTTTCTGTGAAGGGAGACAAAAGGCAGGCATCAGTGGCAGGGCCCAGAGGCATGCAAGGGCTGGACGTAGTGGCACAGGGATGCTCCTGTGGCAAGCGCTCCTGCAGCGCAGGCTCTCACGACAAGCTTCACTTGGACTTCGCCCGAGCTCCTGTGACGCTGGGTGACTTTTCAGCAGCAATGGCAGAAGCCCTTAGTCACTGGCTGGTAAATTAGGACAGCACGGTAGTAACGGAGCACTAACCCACTGCACAAGAGAGCAAAACAAGGCCTGCTATCTCGAACATCTGCAGTTGAAAACCACAGCTGTATTAACATGCATTTTTTAAAATTTGTAGTCGGTGCACATGGTTAATCACGGGATCAACACTGAAGAAAGACAGGGCGTCTGGTTAGGACTGTTCTCCTCAGCTTTCATATCTTTAAATCAAAACTGGCCACCTTTCTGCAAATTACATAAAGAAGTGAGGGGAGAATGAGTGAAACCTGCCTGTGATTTACAGCAGGTCAAACTAGATACCAGGTCCCTTTTAGCCTCGACATCTATGAATCTTCCAGTGCACTTGTAGGTATACAGGAATAACTTGAGGACTCCTGTCTCTTGCTGTTCTCATAATTTATTATTTTTTGTTCACTCTGTTTAGTTTTTTATGCAGCATGACAACTATTGCAGCCTGTTAGGTCACTCCCAAAAATTTCACCCGAACTGAGGACAAGTTCCCAAGGAACACACATGGAATTTAAAGTTGTGTTACGCATTGCATAACATGTGGCCTTTTTCTCTTTTGATCTGAAAAGTCTAAAATATTGATGACAAAGGATCTCGGTATTTTCAGCTTCTGTTGTCAGTATGGCTCAAAACATTTTTCCTTTAATTCTTGGATTTTACGTGCTTGTTCACATGTGGCAGCTTTCCTTCTCAAAGTACTGCTCTCTAAGGTACTGCTCCTTAATTAGTTTTTAACATAAGAAATGCATTTTGAAATAAAAAAAGAAAAGCAAAGCAATGTAAAGGCATCACATAAATTGAGGTCTTTACCCTGCTGATCAATGCCTCATTAAAACAAAGCAGTAGATTTTCAACACAACTTACGTTTATTCATCTGACGAATGACATGTTTTTGCTGTAGCCTTCTATAACAATAGAGGCTGTTTTTGAGGGGAGGAGAGAATAATAAAAATACATCCAAAGAGCTATCAGACCTGCAATGTAAACTACAGCCTCATTCCAGTGCTGGACATAGCCAATTCATCAAAGTAGCACAACTGCCCCCTTCCAGTATCAGTAATTCATCTGGCTCCTTGTACAGCGCTGGAGCTAAGCATGGAGAGCAAGGGACTTCTTCTGGTCAATCAGGCAAAGAACAAGAGTTAAGCAAGCAAATAATGTTCAATTTGTTGAACTGGGACTTATTTAAATTCAGCCACAATATATGTATTGCTGCCCATCTTTTTATGCTGACTTCCATAAACATAAATAAAGAAGCACTTCTTTCTGTTAATGTTTGCTCTGCCTTTCAGTTAAAAAAAAAAAAAAAAGCCTCCTTGCTTGGACACTGCAAGCTTCTGCCTTAATAAATTAATATCCTAAGGAGAAAAAGAAGAGGAGGAAAATCCTTCAATACACTCTGGTGCTTTTCCTTCCCCTGTCAATGACTGGAAAATATTCTGATGTACACCTGTTCCAACTGATAGCATTTGTGTATTGATTTTGAGATGTACTATCCATACATCCATACACACATGCCGAAATCTGTAACTTAGGTCATACCTAACATCGAGCTACAGATTTATAAGTAGCTGCCTCAGGGTATTTCTCAGTGCTTAGCCAATACTCATCAAAAAAAGTTCATAAAAAAGAGAGGAGGAGTCTGAAACTTGTAAGAGGAGGTGTTCTGCAGAGTGTCCTTTGAAGGAGTCAGGCCTCTTAGTGCCTACTCCAATCTTCAGCAACAACAAAAAGCCAACAGCTCCTCAGCTGAGCCAGGGCAGCTTGCAAACAGGATCATATGAACATCCATACATGGAGAGTTTAGCAGTAGCCATGTGATGGATGTAAAAATGCTTCTGATGCATTTTTGAAGGCTAACACTTCAGCAGTATTCTCAATTGCCTCCTACAAATAACTAGGGCTTTTGGCAGCTACCCAGGGATCCCACAAGTATTTTGTGGTGGTGCAGGGCCTTCTCTCCAGAGATTTTGCACTGCTTTTGGGCGTTTTAAAGAGAGCAATGAAACAGTAAGCTTTATTTCCAAAGGGACTCTCCTCCTCCTTGAGCTTTATGTAAACACCACAAGCCAGATGGAGCTGACAAAAAGCATTCGAGTCCAAGTACTGCAAGGCTGCTGCGCTGCTGACTGTAGTATGCGAAACCGAGAATGCCAAGTGAAAGAGCCTGTACTTGTGGTGCCAGCTGCTGAGGAACACCCCTGCCGCTGAAAGCCCTGCCTTGATGGGAACCGAGCTGCTGGCAGGTCTCACACCATCCAAGGTGCAACTGCCCCCCTAACAACGACTTGCTCATTAGCACTTCTAATCTGCTCGGGCAAATAATTCTGATGCTGCTGGTCATCATCCTCGGTGTGCCCCTGAGTAAGTGGTAAAATGCTCCTGTTCTTGATTTCCACTCTATGACTAATTTGAGCCATTTGTTCAGTGCTGGAAACTGATGAGTACACCATCTACCAGTTTATTACTATTTTTATTATTTTTTTAAGCATCACTGACAGTAAAAGTAGCATAAAAACACAGCAGGGCAGAAGGTTACTGGCACCTGATGTGACCATTAAATCACAAATAGCTTTGAATGTGATCATTAGTTCATAACGCTCTCCCTAGTATGGCACTCTTCAGGTTGATTAAAGAATAATTGGTTGTCAACAAACCTCTGATATGTGTGATACACGTATTTCACCCCCATGCATTCTCACACAACTGTTTGGAGCAGAGACTAACATTCTGAGGAAAACCAGTGCACAAACAATTTCATGCAGAAAAGGGAGTAATTTTTGGAGATCCTGTTCGCATCAGATAATGGATCCTAATTATTCTGCTCCTGGACTGCTGGACCCAGCCACTTGCTTGAACTTTCAGCGAAGAGATGAAACTCTTTATTTCCTCGACTGAGGATCATCCTGATGGATGATCTCCAAAAATTTCTAAGAGGAAAGCTTTACAAAGCTCACAGGGCAAAATTTATAACTCCTATATGCCTGAGGGTTATGGGCCTCAGTGTGGGATGCAAGGAAGCACCTAACCAGAGACTGCAAATAGCCCGGAACCTCTGCAGAAATTAGGTACTTAAGTTATTTCTTTCAAGAGATAATGGGGCTTCTCAGTGATGATGAGGTTGCAGGGGTGCCTTGGCTTTCATATTTGGTTTCAGCTGATTTTACCAGGTGAACAGGAGCCTGAAAAAAAATTAGTAAACTAACTATCTGGTTGTTGTTGGGTCCAAAGCTTTCTGTGGCTTGAGGCCCACAAATTCATAAGCTGCATAACCAAATACACATTAGTGGGTATTTCATCAGATATTTGACAGGTCTCGGCAGACAATTCAGCTCCAAAAAGGCTCTCACACGTCAGCTTTCCAGGCAGCTATTAACGAGACACATTGGTGGTTTGCATTACCTGCAGAAACTCTAAAAAAACCTAAAAGCATATGAAGGTCAGAACTCCACAGTAAGCGAGGCCACCTGCACTAATTTTATTTCAGCTCTTCCAAAAATGATCCAATTCTGCGAAGGGACTACATCTAAAATGCCCAACAGCCATTTCTGTAAATTGGGAACTGACAGCTGCTGCCTCGGTCAGACCGCTCCACCTCCTCAGCTCTCTACTGACATACATGAACATGCCATTGCTGGTCACAGAAACTGTAGAAGGTGTTTTGGTTTGCTGCAAGGTGGGAAAGTGTAGCTTTTTTTTTTTTGAAATGAAGTCTGAAACTCGTTAGGGCAGCGATACGCTGACCGTGGGTGTACAGCCAGCAAGGCACCACTGAGTCCATTCTCTCTTCTGTCTAGACTTGTGAAAAGAGGTGTTCTTCCAGGTCACGCAAGCTAGCATAATTTGAAACATCCCATCACACTTTTGCAAAGCATTAGCTAAACAAATTGGAAACTGCAAATGCCAACGTAGCACAGCAACTATCAGAACAAAAACGTAAATACCTTGATCATTTCCAAAAATCAAATTTTGTTTTTTGTTTATACATGTCACCACCTGCCTTTTTAACGCCAGACTCTCATTCCTTACCCCTTTTGACATCTCAGGGCTACCTAGCCACTCCAGACACATGGACTTCAAAGTACTTAACAAATGTGGGTGTGGAGGGCCTGGCATACCTGAAGAGTTTTTCATTTCAAATAGTTTTACTAAAAGCTATACCTACCAATGCAATGCAACATTGTGTAGCATCACAAAGCTATATTGCAAAGCACAAAGCGACCCACCTTAATTTCCTCACAGCATTACCCCGATTTTACTCTGCTAAATTAATCATACTCTTTGCTATAATTTGATTTCAATCCACGTTCCCTTACCGCGTAGCACTTTACGGAGAAACTCACTCATTTCCTTTACTAAAGACAAGCACCAAGGACTGGTTTAGTGAACTCTATTCTTGCAGTTGCCCATGATACACTTCATTAAAATTAGGTGCCAGGATTTTAAGCTCACCTCTTTTGCTTAGCTCACAGAAAGCCCTCATCCATGCTAAGCAGGCAGTTCTTTATCCTGCAACGAGCTCCAAGTTGTTTGAACACAATGACTGCCAAGCTTTCAAGGAAAGGAAAACACAACCAATTTGGCAAACGTAAGGTGGCAAAAATTTTTTTAGTTGGATTGATGCATGCTTGCAGGCACACATTGTGCCTTCCTCTGAAAATATGTTTCTAGCAGTGCCTGCTCTGCATACTAAATGGACTCCATCTGTCTTTCCAGCACCATGCCCCATTTTCTGCCCTTTTTCACAGCTCAGGGGTACCTAACCACTTCAAACACATGGCCTAAAATATGCAACATACTTAGGTATAGAGGGCTTTAAAATACCTGGAGAATTTTTTCTCCTATCTTAGTTACATATTTGAAGTAAAAAAGCAAAGTGAGGATTACTAACAAGAGTTAAATGGCACAAGCAAAGCAGCATTCAGTAGAATGTAGGACAGTAGCGGAGGGTTTACTGGGTCACTATGAACTTGATGATGAGTTGGGCTATCACAAAGTTGTAGCCTGCATCCCATTGCATCACTGCCTTGTTGCTAGCACTACTGCCAGCACTACTTTAGTCCACTGCCCTTAAAGGAATTGCTAAGGTCAGTTTTAAGACACCATTTAATCTGAACTTATCCACCAAGGTGCAGAACTAAAGCCACATGCACACTAATACGACAGTGACGATGCTCCTCGTGAGGGACATAACACAGAGCTCACAGCCAAGGCAATAGATGGCTTGGGTGGCTTTATACCCTGTTGGTGCCCTGCTCTGTGATGGATCGCCTAAAAGCTGAAGAATTATAGCCTCTCTGAAACTTTAGCAGTGAATGTTATGGCCTCATTGCACACATCTCATCTCACCTCCTGCTCTCCTTACATCTCTCTCTTCTGCTTACTAGGTGTGACATCTCTTCTAGACAATTAACTATGCGGAATGGCTTTAGAGTACCACTGTGATGCAGTTTTTTAATTAGATCAATTTTTTTTCCATACCAGTCCTGCCTCATTCAACTCACAGATTAGCTATAAAGTATATTATATAGCAAATAATTTGCTTTATTCTCTGCAGTTTTATATAAATGAAGCTGATGCTTACACTATTACTGATACATTCATCATCACTACCAATTATTTCCTTATATTCAGGAACTGTAGATATGAACCAGAAAACTTTCTAAAAATCTAGACTGAAAAGACAATCCCTGTTCCCTCTAAGCTAACTCTAAGGCTAAAGCCAGTGAACAGATGGATACAGAGAGGAGAAACAGGAAACAAAGCTTGTCTCCACTGTAGATCAAAGGAGGAGTATGGAAAAGTGAGGCAGGGCTCTTCTGATAGCAGTGGGACTCACAATGATGCATTTCTGTATCTCTTTGCAACTCTTGGCCACTTCTGCATAGCTTAATCCAGCCCTCTATCTTGCTATAAAGGTCTGTCTGACTCTGTAACAATATGCTATATGAAAAATCTGTAAATTGGGGATTGGGGAAGGGAATCTGAATTCAGTGCGAGGTTTTATCGGATAAGAAGTAAATAAATATGGAACACTGAGGAAAAAGCCCTCTTTTCTCCATGAACATTATCCTTCCCAACCAATAAAGGCTTCATCCCTCAAGGTGCAATGCACCTGGGGTCTGCTCCATGGAATCATAGAATCATTTAGGATGGAAAAGACCTTTAAGATCATCAAGTCCAATCATAAACGTAACGCTGCTAAGTCCACCACTAAACCATGTCCCTAAGCGCCACATCTACACATCTTTTAAAAACCTCCAGGGATGGTGACTAAACCATTTCCCTGGGCAGCCTGTTCCAATGCTTGATAACCCTTTCAATGAAGACATTTTTTGTAATATCCAACCTGAACCTCCCCTGGGGCAACGTGAGGCTGTTTCCTCTCGTCCTATGACTTGCTACTTGGGAAAAGAGACCAACACCCACCTCTCTGCAACCCCCTTTCAGGTAATTGTAGAGAGCCATAAGATCTCCCCTCAGCCTCCTCTTCTCCAGGCTAAACAACCCCAGCTCCCTCAGCCGCTCCTCATAAGACTTGTGCTCCAGACCCCTCACCAGCTTCGTCACCCTTCTCTGGACACGCTCCAGCACCTCAATGTCCTTCTTGTAGGGAGGGGCCCAAAACTGAACACAGGATTCGAGGTGCGGCCTCACCAGTGCCGAGTACAGGGGCACGATCACCTCTCTACTCCTGCTGGCCACACTACTTCTGATACAGGCCAGGATGCTGTTGGCCTTCTTGGCCACCTGGGCACACTGCTGGCTCATATTCAGCATATTTGCTTTCTCTTGATTTTAAATATATGAAAGATCACATAAGGATCACTCACATCCTTAGCCTCATGCTGTGGACACAGAACTCAGAAGTCCCATTTTCTTTAGCACTGGGCAAGTCTATCAACAGTGTATCATTTCCTGGTTTCTGAATTCTCCAATTTGAAAGCTACCTGCATATATATTTTAAATGAAATTATGGGTTTCTGGCAGCTAATGGAAAGGCCACCCAAGGGAGGGTGTGGTGGTACAGGGCACTCACAACTGTGGACACCACAGGTGGTTGGCAGACGGACAGCCCAGCTACGAATGTTGGCACTGGAAAGGGTGAGCTGTGCAGAGCAGCTGAACTTCTGTTAAGCGTGCCATAGAAGGACACAACTGAAAGGAGATGATACATGGAAGATAATAAAGGTGTGTCCTTCTTTATCAGCCATTTTATGTTGGACTTTGTATGGAAACGCTGCCTACAGCACTGAGATCTAACCTGCGGTCTGTGAGTTGGGCTTGGCTGGAGGGGTACTTCTCTCCAATATTTTAAAGCTTACACTGCAAACTGCAGTGGTGGGTACGTGGGCTGGGTCATGAAAAATTACTTTTTTAGCCTGATTTGTCACCTTCACAATATGAGTAAGGTATGTATACAGCAAATCAGTAATATAGCTTTGGGAAGAAACTATATTCTAGTAGGGATAAATCAGGCCTTGCCTTCTAGCTAGAACGATCTTTTGCCTTGAGCATTTCTTTTGCATGTAACTGTTGGCAACTCCATTTCCACTCCAGCCAGCTTTTCTCATTTTCCTCTGCAGTCAGCACAGTGAAAGTGGAAAGGGGGAAATCATGAAACACAGTGCCAAACCACTGAAAGGTGACTGTGAATCAATACATGACCTCTGCAGCTCAGCCACTGGTTGAGATTTGTAGTTGTGCAGATTACTCTTACTAGATGATATAGGTTTATTAAAAATAAAAAAAGAGATTTGAAACGAATACAACCACAATATAAAAAAAACAGGGGAGCAGCAGGCTTCTTTTACATTTCACAGAAGAAAAATGTTTTGATAAAAAAAATAATAAACAGAGTTCATCTTGGATCTCGGTAAGAATATCTGCAAAGTTAAACATGTAATGGTAAAAATTACATCATCTGTAATCTTTATACCAACTGCTTTTCTTCAAACAACAGTAACACAGAAATACTATTTTGAGCAGAACTAGTCACTGTATTTGTTTTCCATTAGATATACAATCTAGAATGACTCCAACAGCTAGCTGGGCATGAACTTTATTAAACCCTGTACCAGTTGCATCAGCCCTAGTAACTCACTGCCTATTCTTGCTGCTTGTAATATTTTAGTCAAGCTCCAGAGGAACAGATAACACTCTGAAAATCTTGACGGGAATTAACACCATCGTTACTCAAACTTAGACACAAACAAAGCAGAGAAGTCCATATTTACTGGGCGTGCCCAACCTCAGATGAATACTACATGCTCCTGAGCACATTACATTGATTTGACGAGTTTCAACTCTCAGTTGTGATACAATACATCCCCTATTCCCAAGTCTGGCCTGTACCATGTGCAACATTGAAAAAAAAGGAAACATTGAAAATGCAGACTTGAAGACATCGACTACTTTTTCTTACCTCTATTCCTTCCTTGTTTAAGGCATATTCGTCAAAGTTCAAAATAGCAGTCTTGATAGTCCGGGGAGGGGGCAACACAGTCAAGCCAATATTAATAGCATTGCTTCGTTTTGAGTCCAATACAATGATCTCCTGTCGCTTCCCATCTGCAGCAGTTTTCTTGGTAAAGAAGAGAACAAGAATGTCATTCTTCCAGTCTGTTTTATAAAGAAAAAGTCACTCCTTTCACTAATGACTTCCCCTACTCAAGGGTGCTGACACTGAATGTAAATCCAATGCATTTATAGTCATCCAAAAAAGCTGAATTCTTCTACCACATCCTTGCTGGTATCAGTGTGAGCTGCCAGGATTTATCCAGACAGCTGAATGCAGTCTCAGATGCCATGCAAAGCCGAGCTAGCCTGAGACATAGGAGTCCCCACGACAGTTGGGAATGCTGCAGTTTGGGGCAGGAGTCAGTCTGACAAAAGCCTGAAGCTGTCTCTGCCAGGCGAGAGCTCTGGTGTGTGGCAGGACTGGCTGGTGCAGGGCTGATGGAGCAGCAGCTGGGCAGCTGACGGGCTCCGGGACTCAATTCTCCCTTGGATGAGTCAAGCCGGAGTGGCCAACGGCCCTCTCTCACCCACGTGGCTGGCTGGGAAACAGGTTCCCACCTGCCTGCCAGCACTCTCCTGTGTTATAAATCCACCTTGAGCACTGGCAAAGGAGCTGTAGAGGCCTTCCTGGAGACACTGGCATGTTTTTCTGACCTCTGGCTGTCAGAGGAAGGGTACTCTACCTTGCTGGTCATGATGTGTTCATCAAGCCCTTCACAGGTGCCCAACAACTTTAACCTTTCTGCTTTTTTTGAAGTTTTGTTTGAGACTTGACATAATCTTTGGATCTTACCTCCAATATAAACCAAAGTATAAATAATAATGACAGCACAAAGAACTAACAACATATGCTTTAAATTCCATTCTAGAGAAAACCAAGAAATTTCTTCCTCTCTCTCCCCATCCTCACAGTGGCAAAATGCAAACGAACTAGACAAGGTGACTCACAAACCATTTATATGGTGTATAATACAGTGGTGAACGTGGTCTTTGCTTTTGCGCCCCAGCATGCCTCTCATTGTCCCGTGCTAGAAGGTGTCTCTTTGGCAACTACATGTGTCATATACCAGGCAGCTGCAAGAGAAGAGGACTCTGCTTCTAATACACAGGGGTTTTTCCTCCCTCTCCATAGACGTGAACTTTGGAAACATGTTTTCTCTGTTTCCTCTTCGTTTGCCCTATCAGAGATGGGCTGAGGGATGCTGTCAAGCACAGGAACATAGGGAGAAGACCAGCACATTGATGCAAGGAAGCACAGACGTGCTTGGCTGTGTATAAGCCCACGTTTCAGCAAGGCACAGGCTACAGAGACGTGACTGTGGCCTCCCTGAAGAGCCTGTCACCTGGACTGTGGTTAGTGGCTTTGACAGCAGCAGCCTCAGCACAGATGCACCTCAAAGGGACAAAGAGAGAGATTAAGTAATCCCTCTTTCCAGGCTGCAATGTGGCAGCCCATGCAACTCTTCAGAACAGAGAATCATCCGTGTTGTCTACAGCAGTAAGTGGCTCTTGCATCTCTTGTGGATTTGGGGGAAGCCCAGGAGGAGACTCTTACTGCCCCAGTCTCGATCTGTGCTCAGGATTGCTTTTTAGACCATGAAACTTTGTTCTCCACTGCCTTTGAGTCCACACCACAGCCACCACTGAGTCAAAAAATGCCATACTGCCAGGTCTACACACTGATTCTGCATTGGAAGAAATGTCTAAACTAATAAATATGATTTTATCAAAGTACCTCTGGCTGTGGGTCAGCCCATAATGGGAATGCAGTTACATCATTACAAAGAGGCCTTTTTCTGGCATAGCTCAGCTCCTTGCCTGAACAGGAAGAAGTATGCCCACGGGTCCCAGCAGGCTGCCCAGCACGTGTGTAGCATCACAGCCCTTCCATCATACCAACATGATTAACGTGGTATGATGCAACTGTGAAAGTAATGAGAAGGTTGTTTTTTTTAAACTTAAACAACACTTTTGCAGTAAACAGGATAAATTTTAGGAGAGC
The DNA here is from genome assembly GCF_030936135.1 of Gavia stellata. Classification (NCBI taxonomy): domain Eukaryota; kingdom Metazoa; phylum Chordata; class Aves; order Gaviiformes; family Gaviidae; genus Gavia; species Gavia stellata. The sequence continues at coordinate 73,902,235 of NC_082596.1, forward strand.
ACAGGTAACATTTGTTTCCAGCTTTTATATGTCTGTTCTGTCAGAACTGCTCTCTTCTTAACACCTTAAAAGCATCCCTGAAGCCTTCTTGAACTTCCCCTCTTTGAGTAAAGAGAGTCCTCTTTTTCTTGGGGGGCTACCTGAAGGATTGGAGATGCAGCGTCTCCTTTAAAGCAGCCATTTTTACTTCCAGGGCCATTAATTGTATTTTCAGGACCACAGTTAGTGGCCAAGACCACATAAAACCAAGCAGGGTTCACCAGAGACTGCTTCCTCTTGAGTCTGTATTGCACTAAGCCTTTTTTAAACCACCACTTTTTACTTTGTCCTTTGCAGAACAGAATTACACAGCTCCAGAGAATTTATGGAGAAGGGAAAAGGCTGGAGAAAAGGAGTTAAATTTAGGCTTCCCACATGTGGTATGGGTAAGTAAGCCTCAGATCTGCAGCTCTGTTGTTAGGCTCCTAAGTTTGACAAGAGAGACATGTTCATTTGAGGGACGTACGATGCTAACCACTGCGATGATTGTGATTGCAACAGTGCGCTCGCTCCTTGGCAATAAGTTATGAAAGACAGATGAGCTGAATATGGGATGTAAGCACGTAGGTATTTTCCAGAGCTATAACTGCATATGGGGTATAAAAATTTGGGGTAAGAAACTCTCTTCAAAAACAGGGGCAGAAGTGATTTTAAATCTATTCAGGGGATGACGGCTCAGTTACAAAGAAATCCTTTCCAAATAAATAAAAGGATGAAGAAAAAAGAAAGATTTTACTACTATGAACTTTATTACTCCACTGCTAGGAAAAGAATTCCTTTTTGTCTGCAATGAAATTGCACATGTGTAAGTGTCTGACTGTTAAAATAAGCTACAACTATTAACTTCTATTACAATATTAGGTGACTTCAGACTTTGTTTTATAAGTTCATTAACAGAGAATGACTTCAAATGCTTGAGGGAACAGTGCACTAGTGCACTTGATTTTATATTCTAATGTATCAGTATGTAATGTAAGCCCTGAACTGCTGAATATTATATTATTAAATGTAAATACAAAATTTATTATAAAACACAAATATATCGGGTGGTATAATTTGTGGGAAACAGACATTCCTGCAATATATTAACAATTGCAGTGAATCTAGATCTTTACAAGACCTAACTGGCCAGATTCTGTTGCCTCTACTGAAGGCTGGGTAGTCAAGATAGGTTAGTCAAAAAACGTTACCATCCCGCAGAAGGTGATGTGTAGTCTGATGAGCACATAGTCTAAAACATGCCTCTTTGCTTTAATCAATACGGGAAGCAGAAAAAATTAAATCACTTTTCCAGTGGTCACATAAATAAGTAATAAGTAATTATATATGAACATCAAGCCAGAAATATCTACTGCATCAGTAGTACAGAAAAAAATGGGCAATCCCTTAATAGTGAGATAGCAATTTTTTTAATTTCTATCTCAATTAGCAAGGATTTAGCACTGGGGATTTAAAATGGAATCACTCAGCTGCCACTGGCTTTGTCCGGGATACATATAATCTTTTTCAGAAATTCTGGTCCACATTTATGACTTGCCTTGGCATTTATTCAAATTGCACCACATGTTTTCAAAAGGAGTATGTGTCTAGGCATGTATACACCCATGTACATGAAAACACGTTCCTTAATTTTTCACTCCTACTAGCTTTTATGTTTGTGGGCACATGATGGATCATTATGTCCCACAGGGTATAGATGAATCAGCAAAACACTACTTCCAAATGACACGCATAACCAAGTGGATGGCAGAAGGGCTGAACACCACCATTTGATTCAGTAGTGTCTGCATGTTTTCATTTCTCTTCCAAGAAAAATAAACATTTTGAAGTCATTTGCCAAAATACCTGCTTTGTTTGGCAGAGTGAGAAGGAAAGAAATTCTAGACTGGCTTGGAGGGAAAACCTGATCACTCTCTATTCACAAACAGAATGTCGTGCTCCTCTATTCCAGAAAATATATGCTCTGCAACTAAATGTGCTCCATCAACTATAATCAATGTGTGAGTTGTCCAGTGTGGCATAAGTTTTCCTAAAATCAGGAATCTCCCCTCCCAGCTTCCCCGCCCCCAACTCCTATATTATATCCTACAATTTAAAACCCACTTTATTTTATTGCAGTCTATTGTGTTTAACAAAAAACTTCTCAGGAGCCAGGAAGTAGCTGTTTATAGTTGTGTGTTGTGGAAATCACAGTGAAGGATTAGAAACTGGAGTAAAATTGGTTACAGCTGTATGAAAGAGCAAATGCACAAGATAGACCCAAGCCCCCCCTTACACACCCTGACTTCGCTTTTCCTCTCATCCTTCTGGGCTGTTCCTTTTCCATGCACCTGCTTCCATCTATTGCTATGAAATCTGGTGATTAGACTTTTGATTTGTTGCTCTGCGCTCTTTTTTTCAGCTGAACCAACTGAGCTGTGAGTCAGACTTTACGATATTATAGAATAAACCTGTTTTGGATTGCGGCCATTGGCCACGAGAAACTAGACACAACGGGGAATGTACTCCCTGGAAATAAACCAAGCAGTCTGGAAAAAGCGAGAGCTATCCTAATTTGAGTGCAATCTTCATACCAAACCTCAAGTCTTTTACAGATTCAGTGGTCTGCTTAATTATTCCCACTCTCACTTGATCTAAGGACTATCTCCTACCCTGGAAGATTTGCTGGTATTCACCAAAACCACGCAGGAGTCTCAGAAGCCTGAGCAGACCTCCACTACGGTAATTCTTGGTCACCATTGTCTTCTCTACAGAGACAATGAGACTTCTATGTCTGTGTTATGGGATGGGGTGGAAAGAGAGCCAAAAATATAACGTCTCATGCAGAGAGCAGTTATTAGTCTCCAAGAGGAAAGCAGTCACCTAAATCATTCCTCAGACTTGCACGAATTTCAAAGAAACCTGCTCACTCATCCTCCAGCCAGAAGCCAAAAGCTGTGCCAAAGCATCAGGCAGCCCAGGCAGGTTTGGGAAGCAAGTGTGAGGGGAGCGGGGACGAAATGGGACGTTTGGGAACGTGCATGGTAAATGCCTGGAAAAGTAAACAAGTCAAAATTCCAACAATCTAACATTTTATCAAAAATTCTGGGTGAGAATAAAAGACTGAGAATCAGCCAGACTGATCCATTACGGTACTGGCTTTAGCACAAAGCTAAAGTTTGGAAATGGCAAATATGTCATAATTCCACATTCAATTCGAGGAATCAAATGTTTCATGAATCTAAGAAAACGCTCTCATTCCTTCCATCTACAAACCACCTGTGGCAGATTTGTATTTACAGGGAGAGAGATAAGGAGTAACACACCACGACGTCACCAGCATTCCTTCCTCAGCAGAAAAGGAATTAGAGAAATTAATCTCAGCGTTGGCCAAATCAATGATCAGCTGAATGTGTTTTTAGAGCTGCTACGCCATACGTTTCAGATCTACATGCATCTTTGTCACAAAAAATTCAGCTAAGGACAGGTGATGGCAGGCTCTACGCAAGCCATGTATTTATGTAGCTGTTGTTTGCTAGGTACTTAATGAGGGGCTTGATTGTTCAAATTGCAATATTTCCACTTGGCCAAGAAGATCAAGAATGACTATTAGAAAATTTTGAGTTAATAACCCAGAAAAGTGACACAGAGAACTTTTACCGTGAGACATCTAGTCTCCCCAGATTAAGAACAAACAATAGTATATATAATACATAATATATATAAAACAACTTTTGCCAGCCAAAGAGATGTAAAATATTCAGGGTACTGACTGATTTTTATGTCACTATAAAACATATAGGTATACATAGAAAACATATAAGCGATTTATTTATTTTAAGTAAGAGATGGACATCTTTTACCAGCATTTTAACTGGAAAACCCCCATTGTTTCCCTGATACCAATTATTCTGCTTAGAAGAAAAAGAGTTTATGTAGCCATGAAAGACAAATGTTCGCGCTAGTAACTTTATAAATGCTATTTCAAATTGCTACTAAATTTAACTATAAAAGACTTCCCTTTGTTGTTGAGTCTAATGTTAAACAGCCATGTAACCAGCCTTTTATTTTATTTATTTTATAACAATGCTCCTAAGGAAGAGGGAATCCTAGCTACAGAGGTATTTCTTGTGCCAGCTTCTATCCTAAAATTTGGATAGCCACATTGTACAAATTAAGGATTTAAAATAGGCCTGTTCACCAGTATGAAACAAAACCTCAACACCCCTGTAGAGTTTAGCTGTAAACTTGGTCCAGCTGATAAACTGATTCTTCAGAACAAAGCACACGTGTAGGCTTTTTGCAGCAGATCCAGTTTGATATTCTAACCTTTCTACATAACAATTAGGAAAATATTACCAAGTGAAGAACTGTCAAATACACAGATATGAATCACCATGCTGTGACCTTTATATGAATATAACAGAAAATATTTCAGATTTCAATACCTAGTTTGGCACTCGGCTACAAACAACGTAATGTAAAATTTGTTGGTATTCCCCACCTGAAGCGATATCCCAAAACCAGCAGACCTGAGATAAGAGGGCAGCTTGGCACATACACCACCCTAGCCGCATCTCCTAGTTTCAGGCCATGGAATATCTTCCGTCATAGGCTAAGCTAGAAACACATGCAGTAATTTCCACTGTTTTCATATAAACAACATAAATCACCTAGATCTAAGTCAGAATGAATACCAATACAATAGCAAAATAATAGCAAGCTGAATACGAGTTGTACCTTTGTGACAGGCAGTTCCTTGGATTTAGACTCAAAGAGATGCTCCAGTTTGGAAGTGTCCACCTTAATGGGTTCCAGTTTCGACCACAGGAATTCTCTGCAGCGTTTGTTGTTTTTACACTGCCACTCAAATGGCCGTACCTCGTTCCAAAACAGACGGATGGTTTTCTTCTTCTTTATAAATGCTGGCTGACCCCTAGAAACCTGGGGTGACCCTAAACCCTGAGGAGTGCTGAACAGCGGAGGAGGAGCCAATAAATTAGCAGAGGGTGGAGGTGGAGGCGGACATCCAAACAGCGGGGGAGGTGGTGGAGGAGGCAAACCCAGAAAGGAGGGTGGAGGTGGAGGAGGGGGAACAAGGGAGTCCCCAGGACCCATATCCATGTCCAACACATCTACATCATCCTCCTCCCCCAAGTCTGTAAAATCCATGTCTTTGATTTTAAGTTCCCTAGGATTAGCCATGAGCTGATCCCAGATGTAGTCAGATTCCTTCTTTGGCTGTGCTGGTGTTTTCTCGGGGACCTGTTCACTAATTTCATCTTCAGCAATGCTTGTCCCCTTGGCCAGCTCACCACTGTTGAATTTTTCTGCAAAGGCTTTCACACTGCCTTGGTTGTCCAGATTTCCGATCTCCATCTTTTTGACACTTTCATCTTTGGCCTGCTTTGTGGCCTGAAGGATAGAGATCCTACTGGCTAGGCTAGTTAGTGACTCCTCGCTTTCCTCCGTCTCCTTCTTTTCTTCCTTCGCCTCCAGCTCCTTCTCCTCTTCATCCTTGGGCTTTTTGTTATGCGCATACAACATGTCCAGCATAAACCGCTTGTTGTTGAGGATGTTGCTGCACTGCTCATTCACACCAGCATCCTGAATGGTCTGCGACCATGGACCTGCAATCACACACACACAGAGGGGAAGAGTCAAGGGGAGGGAGCCAGACCACCAAGAACACTCTTCAACCCATCAGAAAAAAACTGGGGGACACATGCACAATCAGTCTGAAACTGGGCAAGCAGTAGCTTTCAAAACTTTGAATTAAGTGACAGTGCTGATATATGGCCCAATCTTGATGGGCTGGGAGTAATTCTCAAAAAAGGAATAGGAGCAGAAAGTAATCAGTGTAGCTCGGGAGGGACTATATAACTGTCAGGCTTCCAAGGTTCAGGTTTCTCCTCAAATCTGCCAGTTTCACTTTGTACTTACTACCCCAGCTCATTTTATACAGTGCATAAATGCCCAGAATCTTTAGTAATCCAGAATGGGGCTTAAATATCATGACAACGGCACAAAATAAGTTATCGTTGTACTTTTCACCCGGCCGTAAACTGGAGCCACCCCAAGAAAACTTCCTTATAAATGAGATCTTCCCTGCCTGATGTCAAGGTCAACACGTAACTGATTCGTCCTCCTCCCTCCCGGCTAGGGGAGGACAGCTTTCACATCTGGCTGTTCCTCAGACCTCCCAGCTGGGCACCCAGGCCATCTTCACAACATGGACTGTTTGAATCCCAGAGCAGGCTGCACAGCCAGGGTACAGCACTCAGGGCAACTCAGTGGGTATAAACATAAGCAAGATTTTTAAAGTTATTTCTGGGAATATGATCACCTTTATAAAAGATTTTTGAAAATGCTGCTCATCAACCACTGTTACCCTCCCTGTAATATATGACAGTATTGAAAGCCTAATGGCCTTCCCACATCACAATCATTTAACATGTCACTGTAATGAAGCTTCATCTTTCTGACTACTGCTTTTCTCAACAATAATCTTCAAAATACCGTGTTTGAGACAGCACCATAAATAACGAACGCTAGCAGCCAAATTGTAAAAATATATGATGTAAGCGTCTCTGACTACATTTCCCTGAATATAATACTGCTAACCAATGTGGATAATGTGTCTAAAATTATGGTGCTTCTTTTTCCAGTGGGCATCAGATGAAGTGATTAAACATGGACAAAGATAATTCTTCACACTTACTGTATTTCCTGTACGGGATTCCTTCTGTTCCCCATAGTCTTTACACATTTTATTACTATATTTTTTATAAACTCTATTTCTTAAACACATTTTATTTTGATTGCTAGCCTGCCTTCCTTTTGGCCCCCTGTGGTTAAAGATTTTCTTTTATACCTGTCAGTTGCCCTTTCTCTTAAACTTCCATTTAATCTTTGTTTCTCCCCTTATGGTCCCACCTTTTTCAGTACTTTAGAGTTTTAAACATTTTTTATGGCTTCCTTCATCAATGGAGTTGCTTTCTTACCACGATATCTAGCCCTGTTCTCTGAGAAGGTGTCCCCTTGGTGAGATCCACATCCAGGGCCCTACAACTTCCCTGCGCTCCTTTGAAATAACACTACATTAAAATGTAGGATGGGTCTCACAGCACAAAGCATATGGACAGAAATGACTCTCACCTCTATTCAGATCAACCTCTAAACCACATTTTAAAATGAGTCCAGAGGTTTAACCCCAGACAAAATACTTTTTTTTTAGCAATGGATACAACCTCCAAAACTGTTTCCTTTGACTTTCCTGCAGGAGGCTTGACTGCTTCCATTACCTGTTTATTTTTCCTCAGAGTTTATCCATGGGATTGCTTTCTCATCAAGATTTGTCACCTGACGTAGTCTCTCAGATTTGTCTCTGAGGTGCTTTCACTAGACAACGTGACTAAGGAACTCCTTCCCCACACCATAGATTTTACCCAGCTGAGCCCCCCCAGAGCACTTCCCCCTACTCCCAGCTTTTCCTTCAAAGATGTTCAAGATTGCTCCCACATAACCTATCCGCTCTCAGTTTTACCAGCTGGGATCCTCCAGGATTTAATCCCTTTGCAAAACTGCTCATCAGAATTCCCCCAGACACAATCTCTAATTTGGGGTCCCCCAGTCTGCCTCCATCTGCCCAAGCTGATCACAGATTATTGCTGTGAAGACTCTTGCTACCTTGGTGGCCTCTTCTGCCATCCTCTCCACAGGTAAAACTTTGAAATACCATCCGAGAAACAAGACTTGTTGGAAGCCAAATTCAGCAGGATGGCTAATGAAGGAGGAGCCAGGACCAAAGGCTTTATTCTTTTGTCCTTAAAGCATCTGGGCAGAACCAATGGGCCACCTCATAAATGGCAAACTGCATGTTGGGAATGTGAGAACTACTGGAGAAAGCACTCTCATTTGCTTTCCAAATCTCCTCACCTACTAGAGAGCTCACTACATGAGACCTCCTACATAGCACAACCTAACGAATCTTCGTTCTACTGGTACCAGTAACGTAGGTCAATTTTAAGATGTTGATTTTTCGATAACGGGGTACATTTCTTAGCTTTTAACAAAAAGTACATAAGAACTTTACTTAGAGTGGTAACAGGTTGGTAACAGACAAGGGGAAAAAACCTTGTAACCTGTTCTCCCTTACTTGCACTGGGACTATCTTGGACTATGCCACAGTGTAACTACACCCTTCATCTGTCATACCTCCCTCCCTTTCCTACATATATATTCATCTACATTCTTTGAGAGTACAATAGCATTCTAAGTAACTCAATCTTGGTGCTGGTTGACAAGAAGATAGCTCTTAAATTTAGAATCAAATTAACTTAATGCTTCCCAGAAAAAAAAAAAGGTGATAGTGTTTAAACATGAACAGTACAATCTGACAGTTTATCTCTGTGAGGTAATCCTTGTGATTCAGTGTCATCCCTCTTCTTTCAGGAAAGAGGAAGACTATTTCACACTGTGAAGCAATTTTTGTTTTCTTATCTAGAATTTTGAAAACTTAGGACAATGCACTCCCCTGTTCAGCCCTAAGAAGACTTGGAAACCAAATGCCCTAATTACATTACATTCCTTTATCTCTCTATAAAAAAGTAGAAAAGAGTAGTTCATCAATGAAAAATCAAAATCTGCCCTTTACTCCCTACCTGGGCTGTGTGTCAAGCTCTGGTTGTCATTATCCCTCCAGGCAGAAAACTGGTTTTTAAGGTGTTTTCCAGGCTGGGCTACCCTTTACAGGTGCCTGATGGCATATCTGATCAGAACCACTGGTCACTACAGAACTGGTCTTTTCCAGATAAGGTCTATGTCATGTGCCTCCTCCACATGAGCTAAGGATGGCCACAGCCCAGACCTATCTTCAGCAGCTCCTACGTATCTCTCTCCACTTTCTGCAATCTAACCAAGACAGGAAACTGGAGGGAAGGAACAAACATCCTAGTCCTCATTGCTTTTCCTCTTCCACTAAAAGTTAATAGCATGAGAAAATGTATCTGGAATCTCATGACAAATCATACCAATAGGGCCCCTCCTCTCATTGTTTTTATGTGTAGAAAACTCAAATAAATTCTCTGGGAGCTAGAGATGCAAGTTGCTGCAACATGATGATTCGATAGTTCATACATTAATCTTAGGGGAAGAAAATGGTCTCGAGTCAAAGGAAACCTCATTTCATCAAGGTCTTACTGTCATTCAAACATAGAAACCCCATCAGAGTCTGTGGATTTCCAAGCAGAGAACGGAAACAGATTTGGCCAGGGTGATGGAAGTCTTAGATAGGTGCAAAGGGTTTGTTAGCTAATTAACACAACAACAGAGCTGCTAATTTAACAGTTTTTTTCCACCAGAAACCCTTCATTATTGAAAAAGCTTCACTTTACCAGTTTCATTGTCACTGGTTAACTTGTCCTCTCTCTCTTCCCTCTCTAAAGTGCTGCTTGCTGAGGATATGCTGGATGCAGAGCAGTTGTCTTTTTCATTCACTTCCTCATTCTGCCTCTCTTTTTCACTGAGTATTGCACTTTCTTCTGGCTCTCTCTCTGGTCCTTGCTCCACCTCACTCTCTGGTCCCACCTCTGTAGCCTCTATTTCCTTGGGTGTCTCCGTTCCCTGCTCGGCCTCAGCCTCAGCCTCCTGCTCTGGGTCTGGTTCTGGTTCTGTCTCTGTCTCTGGTTCGGGTTCACTGGCACTCACTGGTGGAGAGAACAACGGGAGAAAGAGATTCACTTAATGACGGAGTTGTCTCAGGCTCACCCCTCTAAATGAGAGCGACGTGGAAGTTGACAAGTGCCTTATGGAAAGAAAATAAAAAGCAAGTCCAGGGCATGCTGAACATTAGGAGCAACAGACTGATGAATATTGTGCGAGGACAGCATTGCACGTGACAGTGGCCTGGCAAACACCCTCACTTGCTGTCTGGAGCCAGTCCACTGTTTTCATACATACTTCCACAGCTGGAGTGTTGGACTCACATAAGGATTTGAACGAATCTGCAGAAAATGGGCATCCCACCTGAGCATGACATTGACAACTCAGTGCCTAGACAGAGCCAGGAAGGAAGAGATCTTTTAAAAAACAAAAAGGAGGGAGATTGTGGCTTTTGGTTGAATTTTCTTTGGGTTCTGGAAGAATTCTTTGTTGACCTGATAAGGAACACTTCAACAAAAAAATACAAATATTAGTTTTATTAACAGTTGAATGGCACAGTCTGGAAATGGCACTGTCACACATTTGGCTGACAAAAACCGTATGTTTTTTCATGCACATTTGCTTCGGAATAGCTACATCAAAACGAACAAAGTTTCCAACTGCTTGGCATATGGCACAAATTTAGTTTCCAACTGGTTGGCATATGGCACAAATTTAGTTTCCAACTGGTTGGCATATGGCACGTGATGAGCTTTTCTATCAGTTGGCACACAGCAAACACTGTTGATAGTACACTTGGTTTCTTCTTCCCTGCTTTATCACTGACAGTGAAATTCATTCATTCACCTTTACGGTTTTTAGCTAAACCAGCAGATTTTCACATGCAAATATTCTCTGCATGCTGCAAAGAAACTGAAGAGCATCCACACATATTCACATCAAGCAGCTCACAATTTTCTGAAAACTGAAATGGCCATGCAAGAGTGATGAAAATGGGCATGCATGTTAGTTCTGCATACTCCCCAAATTCCCTCTGTACTAAATCTTGTGTTGGGTGGCTGACCTACAACGACTAACTCATCCTTGTTTTTTCCCCTCTGTTAACTACTTTTCATTACAATATTGCAAAAGAGTCTTCTGGACTTGTCATGGTCTTTGGATTGCATGATAGAGAATGAGACTTTTCTGAAGAACTACATGAGTCTTTGAAGGAAAAAAAGTATCACACTGGAATACAATCCAAACAATTCAGTCCTCTAGGGAGCAGGTAAATGGATTTATCCTGAGAAAGTACAAGACGAAATAATGAAGGTCACAATGTTTTCCTAAGACTGTTTCATGTTGTGTGCCTATCCTATTTTCTGAGACATCCACACAAAGAATAATGATTTCTAACAATGCTTGTGCCTATCTTTACAATAACACATGTTTTTAAACTAGCTTTTAGTAATGCATCTTCAGTGCCACACTATTCCACTTCATTTCATATAATTTAAGTGTATAAAACTGCAAATGATTTTTTTTCCACTGATGTCATTGGAGGTAAGCTTCTACACTTTCACAATTGATTTTAAATGTGTAGTTAGTTAAATAACCAGACATGCATATTTAATACATTTATATAAAAGAAACATACACATAATCTGTTTAATATATAGCCTATGCTCACTCAAATCCCTCTAAGATGCTTTAAAACACTCCCACTTAGAAGCTTACCTTTCTCCCTCTTCTACATAGACATCATCTAGATGTCTAATATTAGATATGCAAGCACCTCTGCACATGCCTTGTCCCTTACCTATGACCGTACCCTGGACCCTACCTATGAGAGAATCAAAATTATAGAGAGCTGGCAAGAAGTTGGCAGACACTCTGAATCCCAGTGGTGTGTTTCTGACCACAGCTGTCACTGTGTAGGTACAGCACAAGAGCACAAAGTCAAGCCAAGATTTGAATATAACCGAGATGCAAGTTTAGGAATCCTTCAGGAGTTCCTGGAACTAACATGGTATTGTAGCATGAAAGACTCTGAGCTTGCCACACTGCAATGGTCCATATATACAAATACCATCAATTCATCACAGTTTCGTATGAATTTTTAGACATTTCTCTCTAAAACAAAAGCTGTCATGCAATAACCAAAAAGGTCAACTCCAACAGCTCAGGTGGAGAAAGAAGCTGACTAAAACATGGCCAGGACTGCTAATGTTTATGGCACCTTTGTCATCATGAAGCTACACTGAAGATTCAATAGGATAAAGTCAGGGAAGACAGCAATATACTAACCCAGGCTGCTCTTTTGAGTTCAAGGAGTATTAAAATCTAAGCACTTCTAGAACAAAACAGGGATATGTTGACACTCATTTTGACAGTCTCTCTCTCCCTTTAGGGATAATATCAAATAATCCACCAATAACCCAAATAACTTGTGAACAGTGAGCTAAATCCAGTAGCGCTTCCCTTAAAAAGCAGTTCAAAGATCAAATCTGTCAGCAAACACTAGCTGGAGAACAAAGCCAGCAAGCTAGACGTGTGTCCATCACTTGCAGTTCCATTGTGTAATCCATTGGGTGGTTATTGGTGAGAACTTCTAAAGATGTTAAAAAATACAATTCTCAGTGAATGCTTGGTGGTGGCCTATTTGAAATGAGCTGGAACTTTCAGTCTTGTATCTACTGGATTAATTTTCACACCAGACAAAACACTACTCTAAGTGGCAACCTTGCAGGTGGCAACAGAGTTAAACAACAGACCAGGCTCTATTCCCTGTCATCAGACTTCTGCTGGTGGAGAGCGTGAGGACCCAGGGAAGCAAGCACAGTCATATCAAAAAGCATCAACAGCAAAGAAGGCATTCATGAGACATTAAGTAGTGTGATGCCATTATAAGCAACATACTTATTTTTTTTTTTTTTAAAACCCAATTCTTACACATATACAGTTCTTAAAACCTAAACTGGGATTGCCAGATTCAGTAGCAGAGGTAATCTCTTTTCACTTGCATATGCTATTTTTCACACTTCTCTCAAGGCTTAGCTTTCCTGCCCCCTCCCTCCCATGAAAACAAATGAGGGAGTTGTGGTCTTTAAATGAGGAGAAGTTTTACTTGCAATTGGGTCAATCAGGAGGAGGAAAACTGAATGTGGCTTTAAGGACTAATTTTTGAGTCATATGCCCACTTCTTTTTCTGCCAGAACTTAATCTCTAAAAATGTATTATTGGAAAAAAATGCAAAGACTTCTTGGAAGAATGAAATCTCCCAAAGAAGCTGTGTAACCTCATTACTGAAAGAGACAGTAGCAGGGTCCCTCAATGAATGTGTAAAGATTTTGTCATTTTGAGAGATGGTGTAATCTGTATCTTCTGACATTTTTAAGACTTGGCCACATAAAGCCCTAGCAACCTGATCTGCTATGATCTGACTGGATGTTGGCGATAGCCCTCTTTTGAGTGAGAGGTTAGAGAGGACAGCAAGCTGCTCCATTCTGAAAAACATGGCTAAGAACTTGTAATACTATACAGGGGCATGGAGGGAAATTACTTTTCTTTCGATACTCAACTATAAATGAACTCTGAAGCAGACACAAGATGTTGTATCCTTAGCACCTGCTGATAAGACCTCAACCCCCCCCAGTCCTATAAACCCTCAGAGAAAACAAACATCCTCCTGGGTCCACATCTAATCCCCTGCAAGGGTAATAGATTAGGCAACCACATCTTCATCTATTTTCTCCGCTCTCTACTTGGAGCTAGGAGATACATACGCTAAGTGTCTCTTGAGGATGCATACAGTAAGTCTGAAGATGGCTATACCGACCCAAGCCCTCTCGGTTCAATTGTTCGGGCATCGCTTAAAGTCTTGGTTGTTACCTCACTTCAGTTCCTCTAGCATGGGATTCTTCTTGCTGTGAATTCAGCAGGAACTCTCTCTCTTTCTCCACCCCCGCTCCAATCTTTTCTTCCCATTCCTTGTGTGGTAAAAACTAGCACAGAGTGATCACCAGTAGGGAACTTGCTCTTTCTTCATCAAGTCAGAAATTATCTTTCTTTGTCTCCGACCCCAGTTCCTCCTCATTCTGTACAGTGGTTCCTTTGGCTCTACAACTGCGGCTGCAATGGCCTCAGTGCGCCCTCATGCTCTGGTGCTTCTCCATCTGCTGAGATGCTTTTACCAGTTGTACTTCAGGCAGTATTTGAACTTTGCTCAGCTACTAACATGTTCAGAAGGTTTCCTGCTGTCCACAATGTGCACTTGGGTTGACCTGCTTACTTCCTCAAGTGCTAAAAAAGCTGCTCCTCTCAGAGAAGGGTTCATCTCTAATTCCTTTGTGGATTGACTTCAGAGATGTTTTGGTTATTGTTGCTCTCCTTTACTGCACATGTGCACTTCATAAAATATTCTCCAATGAAATTACAAAAGAAGAAGTAGCTGGTCTGAAAAAAAATATTAAGTTCCATTTTGCAGTTATGGGACTGCCTTCATTTCCTCTGAATGCCATACCCCAAGTTTTACAAGAGTAAGTCTTACAAGACTTGATTACTTTAGTGGAACCAATTGTTTTATATGAGAAAAAACTTCAGTTCAGTAAGTCCAGATTTTTATATTGGGTAAAGATACTGAGACGTTTCACAGTGTGGGACAAAGTTCCACAGACAAAATCCATTTCTTTCTTAAGACCAGTAGATACTGGATGGCCAAAGGATACTTCAGCAGAAATGGCATAAAATAAATCTGACTCTGAAAATCACTTATTGTGCTGCTAGTAGAGGAGTACACTTCCCATTTGACTTCAGGTTCTGAATTCTGCAGATGAATATCACACATCTGCTAACACTGTTCTTGCAGAGTCTTTGGAGGGTCCTATGCACAGAACTGAGGAAGTGTTTTCCTTCTGCAGTGTTATCCTTGCTTGGGAAGACCTCCATGTTCAAAGCAATTGCTTGGGGTACAAGTAATCTCAGTTCTGTCCATGGCTCTATTTCAGCTTTCCTACAATTGGCTTAAGCAAGTTAATGCCTCAGTTTCTCTATCTAAGTGGGATTTGTAACATTTTCTAAAGACACTAAAAGTTGAGATTTTAGTTCATTATGGAGCATAAGGAACTCAGGTAATAGTCTAGAGGCCATGGCACAAACTCTATAAATAAGCCTGCCAGCTGTTGGCTGGTATCCAATAACCTGGCCACCTCCAGACTAGAGAGCCTGCCCTGCCCACATGCTCATTACTTCATGTGACCTTTCCAATGCTTTGGGTAGGCCTGAAACAGCAGTCCTTCCTCATGCACAGCTCCCACTGAAGTATGCAGATTTCAGGCTCCTGTTTTGGTGCTGTCCTGGCCATCTGCCTGCAGCTGTCCTTGGCTGGAGGCTTACCCTGCCCCATCCATATATTGTCTCCTTGCGGTCCATTTGCCAGGCTTCCAGGTGCTGCCCTCTGATGCCTACTGATACTGCCAGGAGTTTTAGTAGAGATGTCCTGCCTACCCACGTGTTGATAGCTTTGCCATATTCTGGCTGCTTGAAATTGCCCTGTACACCTGCTCTAAATGTATTCTCCAAATGGATTGTGCTGCTCCATTTCATGGTGCTTTTTTTTTTTTAATGCTTCCACGAGAAATATGTTAAAATAATCATCATAAAAGAGATACTTGCTCCCTACCCAGCTCTGAAATCCTAATGGTGGAAAAAACCAGCTTATTTGCTCTAAAAGCAATATTGCACTCAAAAAATGGGCATCTGGATGTTTCTGAATATCAGTGTTACAGGAAAATATCCATGTTTTTTAAGTTCCAATGATTCCACTGAGACTTTTAAGGTGCCAGACAAGAAAACTGAGAATATATTTGGGCAAATATATAAACCTCAATTAAATAAACTTCACCTACTTAGTACTGTGAGGATAAACATATGCAACATTCAGTATTTGTAACTTTTTTCTTAAATTGCCCCACTTTATAGCATGCTACCAGCCTTAACACTCAATAAAACTAAGCAGTGCAAGTTACAAATGCATTAATCACCAATAGCAAAGAGCAGGAAATCAAATAAAATAAAAATGAATGATGGTGATAATTCACCCTCAACATGCATTCTAGCTCCCAATGTTAATGCAACATCATGTGGCGCAAATATAATTCTGTATGGTGGATGGTTTTTTGAGGACTGAAGGAGGGGTACATGATGCAAGTGGCAGAATGACGTGCACACACACAAAATATTGCTCTGTACACCAATAAATTATATGACAGCAAACCAACCGTGCAAACACTAATTATACTTTCCTTTTTACTAATTTTCTGTGGTCTCTTTTAAGTCCTTTACTACTTGTGCTACAATTTTAAGAGTTTTTGTTGGTGTTAAAAATAACCAACACACCCTCCCTGCCTTCAATTCAAGACCTTTTCTGTTTGTCCCATTCAGCCTGTGCTCTGCTGGAAGGTTATTATAATCTTGGCATTCATCTGTTGCATTTCTTTCAGAGAAACCACATAAGCAAAATCTGTTGGCAGGAATATTGTTGGTTTAGTATTCAGTAACTTCTAATATACAAGGAACATGATGCTAAAATTAAGACCCTCTGTATGCTGTATTTTCCAATTATTCCATTCTAATAGCAACAGACAATGATAACATAAATCATAGCAACAATTAGCAGTGTATTCTTTGCTTGAATAGACTAGAAGACATCCAAATCTATGGAAAAAAAGAGGAAATTTAGGAAGCATGAAACAATATAGTAAGACCCTTTACTTTGGCACCTCAGAGGTTATAGTCTTGCACTCATGCATCAAAAATCACTGCTAGCCAGAGAGAAACTGTGATAAAACCACCGCTCTTTCCCCTGCCCTCCTTTTCACTTACCTTCTGAGGGCTGAGGGGTCCCACAAGGGGTGGAAGGGGTTTTCAGCTCTTCCTGGGACTCTATGGATGCTGGGCTGACACACTTGGGTACAGGCGAGGATGGGGCTGAAGGAGATCTCAGGTTCAAGGACAGCTCACTTCTGCCTCGGCTTATGCTCCGACTCTTCAGCTCCTTCTCATACTCCTCCGCTGCCAACCTCTCCAAGTATTTGTATCTGAAAGTTAAATTCCAGAGGGTTTCCGTAAAGAAAAAGAAGTCTGTGGCTGATGCTTGTTTATGGATGAAACACCTGCAGAGAATGAGCTGACTTCCTGACACAAGGGGTACAGCACTAAACTGTCTGCCTGGTCAATCTGCCAAAAAATGCACACCAAACCAAAGACTAGTGCCCTGAAAAACATTAAATTGCTCATGACAAAACAAAAGCAAAAACCAGCAGAGTTAAAGAGTCCTCAGATATAGTATTGTCTCTGCATAGTCCTCCTTTTGGAAGCATTTGTCTGTCCTCCTTCTCACCCTCCTCCTTTACCTCCTCTTCCTCCTCCCAGCCCTCTCTCTCCCAAAACTAAAACGGGAGGGAAAAAAAACCAAAAGAAAAAAAAAACACCTCCAAAGCCAGAGCCCCTTAATACTGATGCAAATAGCTGAAGTCTGAGACTTGCTGCAAGGAGAGGAAAATGGTTCAGTGCAGCAGACAAAAACAGATCTCCCGGAAAACAATACCAACAATAAATGTTTGGATTGACTATCTAAAGTCTCTGAACCTGCTTCTATTTGCTCTGAGAGCAATGCACTGGAATTCACTTTGTTCTCTCCAGAGTCTACAATGGAAAGTTTTCTTTTTTTTATTCTAAAAAATTTCTCTGCCGGACTCAGACATCCAATAGCTTGGACCTGACGTCACATGTAGTTTATTCATCAAAGTCACTTTAAAAGAACAAAGATACATCTGTTTTGCATTTTAGGCAGGCAGAACTCACTAACTGTTTATTAAGACCAGCTACCAATCATATTCTTCATAGTGTGCTTTATACATTTTGACCAAAATAACTTTGAAATATGTGCCTCTTCCAGATGTCTGCTAATTTTATCCACCATTATTTGCTAAGGAATAAATTCGTGAATACAGCTGGCTCGGGCTTTAGACTGTTTGTCTTACCCGCAAGTGAACTGTTAAACAGGTTAATCAAGACTACGGCTTATGTCCCCGAAAACTGTGGTCATCCTCCTATAACCCACTGTTGTAAACACTTCGTAACAGGGAACACCTCTCCTCCCCCCTTCTGCCTCACTGACAGCCCAAATTAGTGTATGAGGGTGCATTAAAAGCAGGCAGGGTAAAGAAGTCAGCCATATGTGGTAACAAACATGCTTAGTACATATGGTAGCCACACACGCATGCACATTTGCAAACATCCATATAGAGCATAGAAACGTGTCTTTGAAGAGCAGTCCTTATGTTTTCAGAGGCAATTTGCTTTATTGCAAACAGCAATAATGAAGAACAAACTCATTTTCTTTTATTCCTCCAGAGGTATGCACAGGCTTTGAACAAATTCTGCAAGAAAAAGAACCCCTACAGACTCTGGATGAAAATGTAACAAGCCACATACTTGTACGGTTATAAAATAGGAACTGTTTACAGTTCTAACGTGAAGCCAATTCTCGAGAATGATTTTTGCCTTTTCAATAGAGGAGAAAGCCTTTTGCTGGCATTAGCATAATGTTTTGTTACAGTTCATGAAGCCAGTCTGTCTTCTGACGTTGGTCACTTACGTATTGTGCCTTCCGCCTCCTCACAAGTGGAGCAGATGGGACTTCAGACTCATAAAGAGCCATTCAAATTGACGGCTTAGCTCAAACAGGTACCCCCCAGCTGGCTGCCGCCGAGAAGGGTTTTACAGTTTGCCAACAGACTACAACGAAGATGTGGATGGATCCTTCTATAACAGGGGGAGCTACAATGTTTTATTGTCCTCAGCTCTTTTTCAGCTGCTTTAACATTTTAGCTTCTGTAGCTGTGCTGCACAGCCAGCCACCAAAGCAGAGGACTATCATCAAGATGTGCCTTCTCAAAATGTATCTGTTCATTATACTGAAAGAAAAAAGGGAACCAGAACAGCAACTCTCATGGCGGCACATCAGCATAACTAGTTATCAAACGGGAAGCCTAACAGGCAGATAAAGCAATTTAACGGAGAAACAAAAATCATTCAAGAATCAGTTATTATCACTTCACACTTGATAAATGACATTTAATTAGGTTATTTTTTGTTTCTGCCCAATGTCTTAACAATGAATGAATGCCAGCACCAAATACACAAGGTCTCATAAAGGCCAAAATCTGAAGGAGTTGAAAGGATTAGCTACCATCCCTCTGCTGCAATTAGTTCCTTCACTACAGGATTGACACATTGCCTCTGTATATACTGCCATATTCCTTTAAATCATGGAAACCTGCAGATATCATCACGCCTATGCCGACTCTTCTCTACAAAGAGCCAAAAGTCTGTTGGCTATCCATTTGGTATACCTCATGAACATGACATTCCACTTATCATCTTCAAGCAGATGAAAATATCATTGCGAGTTCTCTAGGTCTCTGAGCAATACCCTGAGGGCAACTTAAAATGTTTATGTACCAACAAAGTCACGGGGTTGAGAGCACTTGAGCTCTAAATCACACTAGAGAGGGCTTGGGAGATCACCTTTCTTGGGTTTATTTTTAAATTACCACTGGAAAACACCCAAGTAAAAAAAGCCTCAAATCATCGAACAGCAAGAACATGTGAAATGAATGGTGCTGAGCTGCACTCAGACCCCTTGAAACTGCAGGAATCTTTCTGCCTCATACTGAGGCGAACCCAGAGCCACTGGAAAAGTGGGTGCCTGTAGTCGGGAGCTCCAGGGTGACACAACAGTACACAGAATGCTCCAAAGATCTGACAGAATTTAGACAAACCAGTGCTTTTAATAGAGCCTTTCCTATGTGCTCAATATTATCTCCTTCTACTTTTCCAAACTGATACGGAGGAAACCTACAATCCAGATTTTAACTAGGAATTTAGCATCTTGGCTATAGCATTTTCTTACAGTCCATGCATTCTCTTAAAACAAGTCAACATGTAACTTGCTATAGGGAGTGAAAAGCCTTTGGGTGAAAAGTGAAACAAATGCAAAGGTGTTTAAAAAAAATAGTTACAGAAGGCCAATGTAATGGACTACTGGTGCAAGATTTCTGTTGCAGAAGTTTTCTCCAGTATTTATGTACTGTCAAAACAAACATGTGTCTTTCCTCTTTATGAGGAAGAACTGATAGTTTAACATTTCAGTTCAAAAGAGCCTTAAGGATAAAGACACGTTCATAATGACCAGTGAAATTGTCTCCAATTGTACAGCAGTGATCTCCTGCCGGTGAACAGTTCCCCAAAAATACTCCAGTTTACTTGGCATATTCTCTTACAACTTGAAAGTGCTGGAGAACTTGCTTCTAATTTGTTTCAAGTCTTGCTGATGAGCACACTTGCTATAAAAAGTTTTACTCAGCTAAGATCAATGTATGATGCTTATGTGCTCAGACGCGTTTTGTTTCAGAAAATGCTTTGAACTATTTGTAATTTTTTGGCTGGAAGGACAAAGGAAAGCCCATCCACCTTTTCTTACTCTTTTGAGATGTCAAAATTATTTTTTAATATTAGCTACTTGAGCCACAATAGATCAGACTTCAGTTTGTAGAAACGAACTGCCTCCTGTATGATGGTTTTGTGAAAAAAACACCCCAAAACCAAAACGCAGCAATATGACGGTTTCTGAGATGGCTGCTCTCATACGTTGATAATGTAATTCCAATTCTTGACAATCCAAAAATATCCCCAGAGAGCAACCTCTAGAGGACCATAAAAGCAGAACTGAAGCAATCTGGATGATTTTTCATCTACTATTTGTTCAGTAATGTGCATATTTTCCAGTTAAAAACAAGAGCTCCCTCCAGGGTGTAATTTCTAGTGGAGGTAGAGATGAAGCTACTGAAAGGGAAAGGTCTTTAGTTGAGTATTCCTTGAAAAATGTGCTTTCATAAGCACATAGCTCCCAGCGTAGCCCAGAGTTTCTAAACTATTTAATTGAATTTAAAAAAAAAAAAAGCTCAGTCCCTTTAAATACACTATTTAAATAAAACTAAAACAATGCCCCAGTGATAAACACTGCTAAGCTCTGTAATTTAATCACCGATGTTTAGAGAGACCGGCATAGAAAACTTGGCCCTGAAAGATAAAAATATGCTGGGAATGGGTCAGAACCATTTCCATCAGCCTGTGACTGCAGTTTTGCAATGCTTGTGACCCCAGTTCCCTTTATCCTCGGTTGCCTTTTCTGAACCTCCAGAAAGCTTGGGACCCACTGGGTGAGAAACACAGGCTTATTCAATTTATAACTATGCTAAATTTGGGCAAATTTCTGAGGCAAATAGAGTAAGCTTATTTCCCACACAAATAGATAAAGGATAGATCATCAATCATTCTTATGCATTCCAGTCCCTTTGCTCTTCATTTATTGCTGTTCTTATGGCTGAACTTCATTCTCCTCTTTAATGAAACAACCGCTTTCTTACAGAAGTCTTTTGGAATAAGCATGTTCTGTGCATGCAGAGTTAAAAATGTAAATACATGACAGCTCCACAGTAAAGGACATAAGAAGTGCAAACAACCAAAGGGAAGGATGGATGCATTGTATACAAACCTCTCTTCTCTTGCTTGTCTTAGTTCTTCTCTTTTGTCTAAATAATCACGGCTAAAAAGAGAATTGCAGTAAATTGTAGAGGAAACCAGAAGAATAAGGTAAGTAACCGAAGTACAAGTACAGTATGAGAAACCAAGACCAGTACAAACAAGCTAATCAGAGACAATGAAAATTATTAGTTTGTTTTTGTAAAAAAGGCTGAAAAATACGTGTGTACACTTACCCATGCATATACCACAGGTATGTGTACACCAAATACGTAGTTTGGAAGGTCATTACAAGTAATTATAAAAAAATGCAAAAAGTGAAGAACTTGAAGTACATTTTGAAACCTGGTATCTGAAATTAGATACAATGAGCCGGACTCATCCATACTGAGCAGGCATATTAGTGGCCATTCCTCATTTGTTCCATCTAGTATGCTCTGAAACAGTGACTTCAGCACCTGTCAGGCTAGACGAAGCAGGGAGCATTCCGTATTTGCCCTCCATCTAATATACCTTTCCTCAGCATGTTTTAGTCACGATGGTTGGAAACAGGACAGCGGACTGGCATTACCGAGTAGGACAATTCTTTGGTCTTACAAGACACATGCAGGATCATCGGGCAGCTAACAACCTTTCACTTCTTTATTTTTCACCCTGAGTTTTAGATACAAACCTCCCTCTATCTTAGCTGCCCCTCCCACAGCTCCTCAAGTATTTAGCTTTTGCCAAGTCGACTTTGCTGGATGCCTAAGCACTGTGATTTCAGGCAGGCCCATCACATCCACAAATGTGGATCCAAATTTAACTCAGAGCACAGGAGAATCCAGTGAACATCCAGCGTGCCTCAATACCACAGCAAGATAGTTCCTTACAATGTATTTTTAGTATTTTGTTAAATCTGGTGGACAAAACTGATGAGACTTTCACCTTATCTGTTAGGTTCTTCCACAGCGTAACCTGTAAGTACCAGAAAGATTTTTCAGAACTACTTCATTTATTAATAAAACTCTATTTTTTCTCCATATATTGTGTCATCAAATGAATTACTTATTATCTACTATTACAATAGCTACCAAACATCTGCTTGCAAGTGCTCTTCAAAAGTCTATTAATAGGGAACACACATCACTGTTTCAGGCTATCTCCACATCCTTTGAATCCCTGAACTGGTTATACTTTTATTATATTTTCAGACTATTCTTTGGAATTACAAGAGCTATGTATGTCCCCTTGACAACTTTCACCCTTTCCTACTGTTGAAGAATAACCCCTGTATTTTAGGACACGTTGTTCTATATATGCAACGGGTACAACAGTTCTTCTACTGAGAAAAATGTTCATTAGGTAAAGCATTCCTTTTGCTAGCAATAGCTTATGAAGCTTTTTAACACCTCTCCTAAAACCAAGCTCTTTCACAACTGGTGATGCTCTCCTTTAAATTATCCTCAATTTGTCAATAATGGTGCCAGAACCTGGTGCAATGTTCTCGAGGCAGAGTTGGAAAGAATGAGATAACAAATGAGTCATGATGGTAAATCCAGCACTGCTCACGAGTTTAAAGGCTGTGAATTGCAAGTGCTATTTTTAATCAAAAATACATCTTCAGAGACTGGGTTTCTAGCCAGGCTGATGATATGATAATGTAATCCCAAGAACTCTTACAAAACTGTCCATGACTGTTTGCTGTGGCTTTGTCCTCCTCCTGCCAGACTGTTTAATCAACTGTGGGATGCTGTCTGTCTGAGAAGTTTGGTGGCTTTGGAGACCCTCTACTCAAACACAAGTTATAACTTTTTGGGTGACCAGGGAACTCAAATCTAGAAGATAAAAACACTTGGCATTGAAAAATTGTCATCTTAAATATGCAACACAATCATGACGTTTAGTTAACCAGTTTCTGACTCTGGAGGAACAGGATGAAGATGTGTATTTTTAAAAATCTGTTTTTCTGACTTTAAGGAAGCTCTTTTAGTGACAGAACAACTACTGTAGCCAACCTCCAGTGAAATGTGCAGATCTGTTATTCAAACAGGTCAAGCTGCCAAATGTCCCGGTGGCTTTTTTGGTCTGGGAGTTTCCTTTCTGAAAGATCATGTTGGCTGTCCACAGCAGCCTGATGCAGCCTGATGATACCACTTAGAGGGAGAGTTTTTGGAAGAGGCTTGAAGATTGAGACCTGATTGTTTCTGTTTCAGGAGAACTTGGGCAGCTGTTGGCTGCCAAAGATCCTATTATGGTGCTCTTCCACCTTCCCTATGCCTCTCATTTTCTTCTAAACTAGCTATCTTCTGGAGCCAGGAGAATATCTCCTTCAACCAACCAACCAACCAACCACTAGTAAGTCACTCCTCTTTCCATATTCACTATGACACAGACCATTTCCACTTCTTACTAAAGAGATGATTACAGTGAAAACAATCCTGCATACTAATAAACAAGCTCACATGAAACCCAGTGCCATCTTTTCCATAAATACCAACTCTAAGGCTATGAAACATTTATCCTACCATTCTTTAGATTACTACATTATGTCTTCTAACTACTAAAATACATTTACTTTTCACTCCTGTTTATGAGAAAACAAATTGGTTTTTTATTTTATACTCTTCAGACAGTAGGCAAACTACTTCAAGTATAGGCTTCTTATCTATCCTAAGCGCACTGCAGTCTTTGCTAATGCCTGTGCTGGGATTTCCAGGAATGGATTTAACAAGAGGAGAGGGCTTGTCTCTTACTATCCTCAGGCAGCACACCCTGGGATCCCACACCACACAACATGTTCTCAGATGTGAAAGTGGAGAGTCCAGTCAGTATAATTGGCAAATACATAGCTGTCTTTAAAAAAATTGCTGGTTTATTAAATGCCAAAATTCATCATGATGTGTTTAACGTATCAGTTCTTAAGATACCTAGATCAAGATAGGTATCTGAAGAGACACACAAACTATTCATCAATACAATTATTTTGCAATTAAATGTCCCAATGATTGACAAATCCATCACACATTAAAACAACAGACTGAGAGCAAATTTGGTTCCTACTTGAATTTGTTTCTTTCTTCACGTTCTATCCTTTGCAACCTTTCTTCTCTCTCCTGACGTCGTCTTTCTCTTTCTGCTGCCAAGGACTCCTGGTGCTGCCGAAAAGATGATGTAAGGAGACCACCCAAAGCTGGTCTGCAGAGAAGGAAGATCAGATTTCTCAGTGTCACTTTTATTGATTATACTGGCAAAAAATGAGTAGCAATCATTCAGCAAGTAACATAACCCCAACCAACAGAATGACATGGCAATATTTATGTATGGATGCTTCAAAGCACTGGCTGAGTATCTTCTTGCTAAATTGATTTTAGATACTGTGATGACCTTAAGAACAACAGATAGGGTAGGCTTCTTAAATTGCCAAAATTTTTTTCTGAAACACAAATAAAGTATGTGTAAGAATTCTTCAGTCTATTTCAACTGCAATATTGTCTAAATGATTTTTTTTTTTTACTGTATAATCCTGTTAACTGACAAGCTGAATCCTGTAATGGATTTTTGAAATTTTAAAGAAAAAAAAAAAAGCTGGAATATTTTTCCAGCGCTTTCCAATCATGTTATGCAATGATGTTAAAAACAGATGTGTCACAAACACCTGAGAATCCTGTATACAGAAAAACAAAAGTAAAAGAACATGTCAGAAATGCAGTGAGCTTGTTCCAGTGCTCTGCCACCCTCAAAGTAAACAAGTTCCCCCTCACGTTTAGGTGGAACTTCCTATGACCAAGTTTGTGCCCGTTACCTCTCGTCCTGTCACTGGGCACCACTGAAAAAAGACAGCCCCCATCCTCCTGGCACCCACCCCTGAAGTATTTATAAGCATTAACAAGATCCCCCCTCAGTCTTCTCTTCTCCAGACTAAAAAGACCCAAGTCCCTCAGCCTTTCCTCATAAGAAAGATGTCCCAGCCCCCTAATCGGCTTTGTAGCCCTTTGCTGAACCCTCTCCAGCAGTTCCCTGTCCTTCTTGAACCGGGGAGCCCAGAACTGGACACAGTACTCATTCATTCTTGTTCTGTCCACAGGGAACAAAAAGAACAGTTTACTACCACCTGCTTTATGGCTAAGCAAGAATTAGTCCAAAAGGGGACTTTCTCTGCAGTCCTCTGACCGTAACTATGAACTGGATGCTCCATGGTAGGTTACTGTAATGAAGAAGGCTCAATGTCCCCACCAGCAATGCATATCAGACTTCTAGCAGTTGTTCAGGAGACTGTTAAGGTGCATGAGATAAGGTGAGTAAATGCTGAGCCAAAAAACGTGGGACTTTTTTGGTCAGAAATGGCAGCCTCTACAGTAAAGACTTCTCAAATATGTAAATGACTTTTTCCTTGAGATGAAACAGCTTTAAGTAGCAAATACACTTTAAAAAAGCTACATTTATATTCACTTATAGTTTGGTCTTGACACAGGTTTTGGGGTTTTTTTTGTTTGTTTTTTTTTTTTACTGCAAGTACTACTTTAGCTAGGAGCGGGGCTCCTCTCACACATCTTTCCCCCAACATGGCGCTATTGGTACCACCAACCTCTCACATGGCAACAGACTGACCTCAGAGTAAACATGTCTGTCTTTCTGTCTCTTAAGACAGGAAAAATCTGTATTGTACAGGGTAGCTTTATACAGATGTAAATGTATCCACACTGATTGAATTAGACTGATAAAATCAAAGAGACATAACTCATGTAGAGTGGTTTCTGTGCATTGTTGTAACATGAGTTTTGCAGTGGAAGGATTAATGAGAGAAATAGATACTGCCTCTTCTGAAGAGAAACTAAACCCTGTCTAAAGGAAGGTTTCCAAATCAGCGATGCAAACCTGAATAAATTTTCGTTATTTTTAAGAACTCAGACCCTTTCCCTTATTTATTTACATGCCTATGGCTGCACAACGTAGACTTTTAGTATAATAGCACCAGTTCACCAGTGAAAATAGGTGCAGGAGAAGACAAAAACATTAATGCAAACCTATCGTCCCTGAGTGTCTATGTGTGTGAGAGCAGGAATGCCACAAAACACAGCCATTTCAGCCCCACTGGCAGCAGGGCAGTATGAATATAATTTCAATAATTTCAATAAATTGAATTTCAATATGTCATATCCCACCCGCATAAACATTACATAAGATGGTATAAAACTTGATATTCTGTAAGCCTCCCTGCTGGCACTCCTCCAGAGCTACAGTATCAATGCTGGATCACACTCAAAACCATAAAAATCTCTAATATGCCTCAGCACTAAGAAAAGTGAAAAAAAAATCCCCAAACCCTGACAGTCAAGTACGTGTGGTGAATTTTCCCTTGAACATATTTTATATTTATTTTAACTTACGACCTTTTAGTGCATGTTGCAAGAGAAAGCTCTCAGCAGAAACAGTGGCACCACCGTGCTAAGACTCAAGAGCTAGAGCTCCATCCCTGTGATAGCATGAAAAACCACGGCAATAAGGTTGGATCTATCATCAGAGATTGCTCTAGGAAGGGGAAAACTGGACAGTGCTTCCGCATGAAAACATCTGGAAATAAACTGGAAGAGATGCAAAAAGAGGGTCCCTATCAAGTCTGTGCTCATATCTGTTCCGTGTATTTAGCTTGCTATCCCACCCTGTCCCATCCCTTCCAGCTGCCCTGAAGTACGCAAACTCCATTTGGAGCCAAAGGAAGTTATGACTTAATAAAACCTGAAGGAAAAATAAGGGGAAGGATGGGGTGATGCTGAGAGACCAAAAGAGCGATTGTAGGTCTGCACAGCATTTAGGTGGGTTGGAAACCTTCAGCTCTGACTAAGCTCTTTGGGGCTCCACAGTAAATACATGTTCTTATCCAAGGGATTACAGGGGAATCATATGGAGATGTGTAGCTCAGTCCTGCAGACGGGATTCTAACCTGACCCTGGTAGTAAAATGTCTCCACATGCCAAAACACCTTGTTTGGAGGTCTGATCTAGCACAGCTTGGCTAGTGTTGCTCACTTGGCTCAAATTTGCAGATGTATGAACAGCAGCCTCACAATCTAAATAAAAGATCCACAGCCATATAGCCAGAAAAAAAGCCGATGTCTAAGAAACTGAAAATGAATATCCATGTGCCATATTAGTTTGCCACCTCTTGGAAACTAATCAGATCAATAATAACTACCCAAAACTCGGTATTTCCCACTGGTTATTTTATTAGTCCATATTTCAGCTGAGTTACAAGCTACAGTACAGCGTGCACACACATACCTGATGCAATTCATTTGTCCCAAACGCAGTCAGTTCTGGACTGCCCTATTGCATACTACAGTTTATTGCATGGAATGGTGAAAACTAACAGTCAAACCTGTGAGAAGGTTCTGTTGAAACAGGTTATGATTAAACAGAGAGGAATATGGCCAGCTGACTCCTTGTGCGGCACTGACTTCTTAAAACAGAAATAGTCAGGTTTTGGGTTTTTAGTCACATTTAGAAAAGAACAGGCAAAGAAACAGCACTGATATTGCTGAGTTAGTGCTTGCTTAGTGGTTAGATCCTGCACTGTCCAGCCCACTCGACCGTACACATCTCCCCTCCGTGAAGACCATTTGTGTTGTGAAACCTCATAAACTCACAGCTTCACTGTTGCTATCAAACACTATAGCTCAACTGGTATTCAGGTGCATCAATCCTCTTTTTAATGTGAGCTGCAACTGTAAATGAGCAGATTTTAGTATCTAGTAAACTCTAGCCTTAATTTGCTACATGTGGATAAACTAAACCTGGAGGAAACAGGTGTTACTTTCAGGGTGTACAAACCTGTACAACAGCCAGAAGGAAAGGCAAGTGGTAAAGGGTATTCCTCAAATATTCTAAACAATTTGAAAAGGGATTTGTCTATAAAATCTTTTTTTTGTCTCTGTATGCCCTTGGCAATAAAGCTTAAAGAAAACATTCCCTTTCGATGAACTCATACCTGAATTGCAAATGGCAGCGGGACTGGCCAAACCAGCCACCGGGAGGGCTTGGGCTGAGCCTTCAGGTAAATTTGGTTCTTTAATGCTGTTTAAAGGGTGACAGTACCTTCAGGCTTCAGGAATATTTAAGTCTTACTGCTGTAGGCTGCATTTTAAAAATGGGTAAGCAAGGAAAAGGCTAAAAAAAAATCTGGCTTGAATCAAAGGTGGTAAGAGATTTTAACAGAAAAGAGCATGTGAATACTCAATGAAAGCATAATAGAGTGATCACTCACAAAATGGGGTTATAGTTAATATATGCCAGCATTTTAATGTTGGTGTCATATGTTACTAACTGGTAATATCAACCATTTGTTCAATTCTACAAATACAATCCAGAAGGATGCTTACTCTGACTACTATTTTTAGTCTTGTAGAGAACACAAGTTTATTAAGAATGGACTGTTAATACAAAAATATTAAGAAAAGCTTTCTTCTGCCTGCTGTTAAAACCAGCAAAAGCTAAACAAGCTATGTTATTACACTTCCATTCTAGAAAGAAAGAAAAGTCTGTCTGGGGATTTGTGACTATAGCTCCACACCACGGCATTAGGACCTAGGAACAAAGAGGTCATTTGTTTCTTATCTTGTTGGAAAAAGATAGGAAAGAGCAAAGAATAGGAAAAAAAGGAAGGAAAAAGAAGGCAGCAAAAATACACACAGGGCAGAGGATACAAAACCAAAACATTGATTGTAGGCCAAAACTCTTCTTAATAAAAATTCATCTAACCTGACCTACTGCATTTAACACAGCAGTGAATTAGTAATCATTATTAAAAACACAAGCTCAAAGAGCCACAAGATATCTCGCAGTTTTTTGCAAATACTTGCAGTTTTCTGACAACACTCCATCACGGACTATGTACTGTGAAAGGGAATATGTGACCTGAATCACTCTAATCTTGTTGAAAATTAAAGAAAATATTTCTGTCTTACTCTAAGCCACTTTGTTACAGCAAAATTGCAATTATCAACTTCAAATGTTCTTCATTCATATTAACTCTGAAATCCACTTCTTTTGTGGCTGCGTTTTCCTCTGTTAGTTGAATTTTAAAAATTTGCTAAATGGAAATGGATATCTATAGCAAGAACACAAAATACAAATGTGTATTTTTAGGAGCTAGAAAAAATTAACAGACAACTTATGAGAGGAAATCCCTTTAAGTCATAAGGTTAATATTCAGGATTTTCTTTAATATAACAAGGGTCAGAATCATTAATAACCTTAAGAAGGAAGCACTAATTACCCATTTTTCCAAAGTGCTCCTTCTCCAGCAGTCATGGGAATGCTACAGAGAGGGAACAACAGTCGGCAGCTCCCACTCAGGCCTTAAGTAACTCTAAATGTCTCTTGGCTTTAACAAAATAAATCCGCTTGCCAGCTTAGAAAGAGACAAAAGAGGAGGCAAAGCTGCCAAGAGCCATATTGCTTTTCACAGTTAAAGGAACTCTCCGTGTGTTATGTCTCCCTACATGACATAGCAAATTCAAAAGTGTGTTGATACAAGATTTTGCAAACAGACTAAACATTACTTGAGGAATCTTTACAAAACTTCTCTCAAAAATAAACACAAAATTGAGAGATAAAACTACCAACTAATGCTTCCTTTGAGAAAGAAACTTGAGAATGACCAAGAGAAGAATTGATTAACGTTAGACTTTTAATTGGCCTGAGGGACTCCATAAAATAAAGCTACAGCAGGGCAGAGCCGCGCAGAGCCCGGGCAATGCACAGGGACTTTCTAGACACACGCTCTTCTTGCAGTTTGATGTGTGTAGGTTTTACGTTGTGTTTCTGTCTTTCTCCAGCCTGTGGCTTCTCATCCTCAAGCGAGTCACAAATCGCTGGAAGTGGCTTGCAGAGCTGCCCCCCACCCCCGCCGTAGATCCAGGCTAAGGTACGTGTCCCCGGAGCATCAGCACAGCGGGAACCTGGGGGCTGAAACTGGTGCCCTCCAGGCACACTGCAACACGTTGTAGGCTGAAACTGTAACCTGGCTCACGCTTTCTGTTTAAACATATGACCTATGATGAAGCCTACAAAGCTGCAATCAAGAATACTGCTTACACAGTAGTTCAACAAGCGGCTAAGCCAGTGTAAGCCACCGCTGCTTCCCAAATTGTAAATCATCAAGTAATTCCTAAGGTCTTTTTTTCTTTTAAAATCTCAGCAATAAAGTTGAGGCTTTTGCCCTGGGCCGCTATTATCAACTACCAAGCTATCCCTTCCTCATTATGTTATTCAGAGTGAAAGATGTGCTTGGCATTTACCACAAGAAAAAATAGCCATGGTCTCTGGTCTGAGAGCCCAGAAGTACGTACTAAGACACACAGAAGATGGTAGAAGCAGAAAGAATAGAAAGCCAAGGAAAGAGGAGCTGTTCTTGGGAAAGCAGCAGCTTTGTAGGCTGTATAATGGGGTTTGTTTCATAGGTTTCTTGTTTTTTCTTAGTGCTTAACAGCTGGAGTAAGGTAACTCCAGAGTGCAGATTAGTGATAGATGGCTAATGAAAAAAAAAAAAGAGAACCTGCCAAGAAACTTCATCCAGCAGCACCTCCCTGGTGTTGTCAATTACAGGGACCTTTAATTTTAGTAGAAAGTCTGACTGAAAAGCTGTTTAGCATTCTCGAGCAGGTTTTTTTGTGTTTTGTTTTGCTTTGCTTTTAAGAGACACAAATTTGAAAAAAGCACCAGATTACCAGAAAATCACTGTTTTAGGCACCTGGAGAGCTAATAAAACTCAAAAGAGTAGTATTTGCCGACTTTTGCTGCACTTCATGTTACACTTCAGGTATGCTGTTTAAAGTGTCTTTAAAATCAGTGGAGAAAGAATCACCTATAATCTAGTCATGCTAAGCTCAGTGTCTGTGGGCACCTGTTGGAGAAATAAATGCTTGAAGGTACATTTCCTTTAAAAGATACGTAAGAACATGGAGATGAACACTCAACATTCAAAGCCCTGCATCACAGGAGCCCAAGGTAACGTACTGCTGTAGATCATAAAGCAAGGAAGACAGAAAACAGGTTAAAGGACATGAAACACATTTTGTCTTTCTTAAGCCTATTTTCTAACGGTCTGGAAAAGTTGGAGAGTGCATCAAACAGGAATAATTTGCAAACACCACAGCAGGCCCTTACCAAGCTTGGAGATTTGGAAGAACCTCAGAGGGACCAGCCAGAGATGGAGACTAAGTTCACACTGACTGGCCAAGAGGATCCAGAAGTGCAGGTTTGCCAGCTGAAATTTCTGGCACTTGATTTAACAGATAAAGGCAAGAAAATGGGGACCATGAACTCCTGCTCCCTTGGCACACAGTGCCCTGAGAAGGCAGCTTTTTGAGCTAGGCTAACTGCACTACTGTTTGACTATCAAGCCCAGTGGGAACCGCCTCCTGGCAAATGCATCAGAAGAAACCTACCTTGGCAAACACACCAGCAGGAAACAAAGGATATTCTTCTGGAAACGGAATGAATTAAAGCTTGTGCCGAATTTAGGAGCTCTTGCCTTAGAAGTCAGACTGCTTCAGGGTCTTGTCTAACTGTGGCCACGACCAACAACGTATGCACTTCACCACCAAAAACACACTATGAGGGGGTGTGAAGCTTTGCAAGTAATGAGTGTGCTGTCCAGCTACAGATTCCAGGCTGCAGCTTTCCATTTCAGTGACCATCTTAGATTCAAAGTCTAAGGAGGCAATCTTTGCCTAAACAGAAATATCCTAGGTGTGAGCACAAGGCATACACAGGACAGTCTTACAACTCCTTGTTCCCCCAGGCAAGGCAGCAACTCAGAGGTACAGAAAAACGCTTTTCTCCTTGGTGTGCTCCAGCCATGCCTTGCTCTTCCCCTTTGTTACCAAAATTTATGAGGTTAAGAAACTGAGATTGATAAATTTATTTTTTCCTTTGGGAACGAGGGAGAGAGTTAATTGGTGACTTAAGTCATGAAGAGTGGGAGCAGTATATTTATGGAGCAAAGCAGTCTTTGGCAGCTGAAAACAGGAGGACTGGGTTATACTTCTGCATTAGGAGCAACTTTCACAAGCAGAGAGATATGAGAGAACCAATATACCCTTTCTTCTCTCCCAATGAAGGGCTGAACAAAAAGTGCCCTGCAATTTGCACTCCTTCAGCAGGATTCCCATGGCTGCAGTATGCACTTCAGAAGCATGGCTCTCCACAGGGGACCCAGAGAAATGAGAGAGAACAACAGTATTGCAAGAAGTTGGCAAAAGGCTGCAGCTGAATTTAGAAACTGAGAAACAGCCAAGTAAGCCTTTTCTTCTGCTGTACAATCAGAAATACATACATTATGTGGATTTCAAAGAACAAAATCTAGTTACTTTTGCACTGAATTATACTGCTCTTTTGGATTCCCTACTGATCTTAGCCAAGGAGGGTTTTAAAAGTATGACTGTCAAAATGTCAACCACACCGCTTCTTTCCACCTAAGTTGTAGCTCTTGTTTACATAAGCAAAATGCAGCCAAGGGTTTGAAAGGCCTGTCAGGATAACTGAATGGAGCATGAATCATTTCGCTGGGCACTGCTCTAAATGCTGCTTCTTCCTTCCTCCTCATTCTCGGAGGTCAAATAAACAGTACCAGGAACTGCATCTGAAGCCCTTCCCTGCATGATAAAAGACAGGGATCATTCTGTGGAGTCCTTGGATAACTGTAACTGTAAGCTGAAAGCAGAAAACTCACCTTGGAGCTAACCATAGATACGCATCTGCTTCTTATCAAGTGTTGTCCTCTCCCCCCCTCATCTTTTAACTTTTTTTTGTGTTTGAATCCGTGTAAATTTTTACTGTCAGGGGGTAGGAAACAATGTTTACATAATCTAAGGCAAACACCATTGACAGAAGACTGTGAAAACTTCCACAATAATTTCCACTTACTAATTAGCGCCAAGCATTTTGTCACGCACTACACAGTCTACTCTCCAGTGAGCAAATTTCTATCCATCTATCTCTATGTGGGCATTTCTGCAACCCATGTCTTTCAGGAAAATGAAATAAAAGCAGGCTTCTGCCCTTCTTCAAAATACTAATGCCATTAGAGACTGCTGAACTACACATCTGCAATTGCAGCACACTCAAAAAGAACAAGACCTGATGCACAATGGCATCTGAACCTGTAAATTTAATTAGCTGTCAAGAAATAACTGCATCTATTCTGCAGGTAACATGCAGCTGTGGCATACACACATTTTTCACACTTCTCGGAGACTAACATACAAAAAGCATCAGGCTGTAACATCCCTCCAACCTGAAGGAAAAACAGAGATGCAACTCTGAGCACTGTGTTCAGACACTTAAAACATGTAAGAGAGATCTGACAGTTGAAGGCAGAGCACTTTCCAGTTTCACAGAGAAAAGCAGAATGAGGTGTAATGGCTGGAAGATGCTGCTAGACAAACTGGCCTCCAAAATATGAAATATTTTCCTAGCAGTGATGATAAATACTGGAACGTTTTCCAGAAGTCATGTGCTGCCACTTGAAAACACGTGAAGGTACAGGGGGCTTTCATTTAGCTTCTGTGAGACCCATTACAGGTCACAACAGATGATTACAAAGCTTCCCTCTGGCCTGACTCTCCATGAATCTGCGAATTTTACAGCTTCATCCTATGGGGCCAAGGCATTTTGGCTCCAAACCAGCAACGCACTTACACGTATGCTGCAATGAAAGCTTGCTTCCTTTACTGGAGCAGGGCCAGAGCAATCAACCTCTTGCCGGACAGGCCCAACCATCTTTAGCCTTCTCAGAGTTTGACCACTTTGGGGTTTCTTTGCTGCAGTAGCAACCAGAAGCTTCCAATAGCAGGGGCTTAGAAAGCTGAAACTATAGGTAGCAGGATACCTTTAATTCTTGCTTATCTGCATCTATTCTGCTAAGGTAAAAGGGAGGGAAATTGAGCTTTAGAGTTTTTTCTTATGGTTTCACTCGGCAATAATTTAATTCAGATTAGGAAAGACAAATCAAGGCAAGTTACTCTAGGAAGATGAGCAAATGAAAAAATGATGCCTTTCTCCAAAGATAAACTTAATGTAATTACTCACTTGAAAAAAGGATTAAATCAATACCTTATGGCTAGAAATACATGCATGCTGGAAAAACCTAACTTGAACCACTCCGAGTAGTAGACTGGAAAGGATGTGAGACATTAGGTAGGTTCAAATTTATACACACATAAAACATATACACATAAAGAAATATTAAAAAAAAAATTAATACAAATTAATTGGAATATAGACAAAGGATCCTGAAAAAGCCTTCACTTCAAAAAAAGGATGGAAGATGGAATTTTTATGAAACAGAGGCCAATCTGGCAACAAACAATCCAAAGTCCATCTGGCCTAATTGGAAATTATTTAATTAAATTATTATATTAAATTATTTAATTTAATTAATTAAAAACTTCTACATTTCCTCCTTAAACTCAGCATGACATCCTTTGAAGCTGTCACTTCCTTTCAGGTTGTAACAGTCAGTTAATTTCTGGTGGTCCAAATGTCTTGCCAAGAAGAATTTCTTTCATGTATCCATAACATTTTCCTATCTTTTTTCTTTCCCTAGTACCTTACATAATTCAAAACAGTATTTTTGATTGTTCAAAATACTGCGCTTTTTTTGTTGCTGGTGTGTTTTTTCCCCCTTGTTTTGGTGGTTTTTTTTGTTGTTTTTTCTTTTTTTAAAGTAAGCTGATAACTGGTAGGTTAATATGAGTTTCCTTTACCTACAGCAAGAAACCTTTTGTCCTTGATGAAATACAATGAGATATATCACGCATTTTCAAGGAAGGACAAAACTACAGCCTAGGAAATTCTGAGCTAAGCATATTTCCAAGATTTTATAGCTGATTTAAGATGATAGGAGTGAAAATAGATCTGTCTGAATTTATTTTAAAAAATGGAAAGAAATAAAATGTGCTTTGATTCACCTTTTAATACTTAGGACAGCACACATTTAAAGGAACTCTGTTTTATCCATTTAAGTGGAAGTAGAAGTGGGATGGAAATACAGCCAGCCCTTAACACCAAGTCAGAGAAAGGCTTGTGAAGGAGCGGGAAATGAACGTGGCTAGACTTTCATACGTTCTCTTTCCAATGTTAGAAAAGATCTGGCCACAAGATATTTCCAGTACCCATTCAGAACAGCTTACACTTATCTCCTTCCTCCTGTCTGTAAAGGAACTGTTGTCAAAACACCGATTAATTTACAAACCTGTCAGATTTGGTTTCTTGAGGCGTCGAGAGAGTTGTCCCATAACGAGAAGTGGGTGTTGTAGGGGCACTCACACCAGAGTAAGGTCGTGGAGAAGAGTAAGAGCTGCTGCCATAGCTACTGTATCTGAAGCAATGGGAAGGAAAGAAGGAGAAAGGGAGAGACAGAAAGAATCCATCAGCAAGCAGGCATGTAACAGTAAATCCTCTTGTTTAGGGGGTGGCGGTGATTCCATACCCCAGTACTTTTCAAACATCCACCTTCTGAAAATATTGCTCTAATCCCAGCTTCAAAATACGCAACCTATCATCTAATTTTAATATCAACCACGTCATGGACATACTTGAATCAAATAGTGAACTACTGGTATGGAAAATATGAGAGATTAGTACAGTCCACCCAAGTGACAACTCGGAGTGGGAATACTTAAATTACCGCTCAGTTACTCAAATTTATTAGCTGGTTTGGGAGCCAATACCCAGCCATTAGAAAAGGGACCAAACCAGTCCAAGTCAGCAGTATTCATACCTAGTGAAATTAAGGAAAACAGCAGCATTCCAGAGACGTGATCTGAACACGGATGTCCATGATTTGCGAATGTTTGCATTATAAATGAAAAGCATCCACATTCTTTTCAATTAAAGCAGGGGGTATTTTCTTTCCCCTCCCCCAACATAAGTCATAGCTTATGTGCCATTTCTTACAATGTCTGTAAAAAATCATCACCATGGTTAAAAAGACATATCTCCGGAAGCATGGCTTTGGGAATTTCTACCAGCCATTCCCTCCATTAAAAAAACCCCCAAACCTGCTTGACTTCAATGTGAACTTGCTGATCAAAGAGAAATTGTTTCCAGGACTCCTGAAACGGCCACCTCCCCAGAGTCCCTTGTATCAATGTTTTCATCCTGGCTCCCGTACTGAATAGAAAAGGCAGTTCTGTTGCTTCACTGTGCCTTTTAACCATTGTGTTTAAACAGCATGTCAAGAAGAGATTCCTGATTTGGGAAAATGTGAACATTTCTGTTCAGAGACGATACTATTTTCCCACATGGGAAGTGCATGATGCTCTGTAGGTGAGTACTCCACAAGGCCAACTCATCTAAATGACAAAATTCACTTCAGGAAAAATGGCAATATCATTTTCCTTATCATTATTCATAAGATATAATATACGCTCTTTCACTGTATCTCTTCTCTGCTGCTTCTTCTCCCACACACATCAGCACTCACTAATTTCACTTAGCAATTTTATTAGAAAAGACTGGTTGGTTCCTTCAGCTCCACTGAGCACACTCATCTAGCCATGCAAAATTTCATTCAAAGTTTCAAGCTTCATTCCTTAGAGTACAACAGCATTGCTGCCTGCCAAGGCCCGTGTTAAAAGCAGAACAGATTTCAGTTAGGGGTTTTTATAATGGAAAGGATCATGCTTTAGAGAATATGCCCCCTTTGGAAACAATTCCATGTTTACGTCTTAGAAAACATCCCACCACCACCATCTATTTTTGAGACACCATGCTGACTGCCCAGGAACAGGGGAATAATTTTGGAAAAAAATGCTAACATGCACATTTCTGAGCTACAAAAGGAATTTTGCAGAACGGGAAATAATTGCCTTCCCGGCATTCCTGCCCTAGAAGAAAACTAACTAGAAACTGGAGACAGTGGCTCAGTGGAGGGCTGTGAGCTGGGCAGTGCTGGGCTTGCCTGGTAGCACAGACCTGACATGGGTCACTCTCCAGCAGGCTCAGCTCAGAAAATGTTCTGCCTGTGCCTGTATTGAGTGAGCGATGAGGAAACTCCGTTGTCCTGAGAACAACGCAGAGCTCATTCGGTACGTTCCTGACACTAACAGTAACCTCCATTTCCAATTCAATCAACTGAAAGGAGACCTTCTTATCAACCGCTACATTTGCTTTACTTCTCCTCTGACCCACGAAAAAGCTGACACAGTGCAGAATCCTTTTTCAGACCAAGGAATTTCAATTAGTCCAAACATAACTCTCATTAAAATGGAGAGAACACACCTTCTATGGACTCAGACCTACAAGTATTAACAAAATCAAATTCACAGGGACTGGCCTGGACATGGCATCCCTATATATCAAATTTAGAGGGAGACAATGATGCTGGAAGAGTAGCAAGGCTAAAGCAGCACACCAGGGTAAGTCTGTATCCTGTACACAATGTTTATCTTTGTAACCTTCCTCTGGTGGTGGCTATTACTTCCATTTTCCCTTCTTGTCTCATATACCAATACAGATGCAACGGCCTTGTCCCAGAAGCCTTCACTCTGAAGAAACCCCACATATGCAGGCATTTACCTCTTGTATGAACACATTACTGCCCAAATCGTGCAAGCTTTGCCCTCCTTTTTCTCCAGAAAAACCCAGCACAATCCTTGCCCACACCATGTCCTTGATGCTATGTGGTAACTAGAAGCGCAAGGATGGTCACAGGAAAAAAAATCACTGCAGAAATACTAAATATTGCAGGAGCAGGAGGTATTTAGGCATCTACTCTTTAAAAAGTATAACTCTAATAGCAGCAGCAATGAGAAAACAATAAATGAGTCTGAGAAGCCTAAGGGAAAATTGCGCCTATGCAGGAAAATGTAAATTTAGAGGAATCCCAGTGTTCAAGCTGCAGGTTAGGAAAGACATGAACTAAGTCCCTTTTCAACAGCTACGTGGATGTACAGGTTTTTCAGCAAAATGAAAAAGCAACAAAAGCCACCCACCTATTAGAAGAGAAAGATCGAAAATTAAAAGGATCAAAGGAATCAAAATATTTGTTCACATGCAGAAATTCAGAAGGACTGCTGGAGAAAGGAAGAAATAAATACGCTCACAATATACATGTACATTTTCATTTCAGCACCTAATTTGAGGAACACTGACCATTGGGAAAGACAGCTAACAATCATCAACTTCTTTTCAAGGTGATTCTCCAGCATTGTTTTTAGTGCTACCTATTGTCAATCTGTTTTACTTGAAAACAGATTGAGACAAAACAATTTCTTTTTGTTTTTAAATGGGTGGGATGGGGAAAGTAAAAATTAAATTAAAAACTAAGAGAAATGCATGAGGAACAACTGAACTGACCAGATGTTGTGGAGGGAAAACTGTCTATTCTGAGTGCTATATTCTCTTTATAGGGTTTAATCTGCTTCTGTTATTACAAGCATGAGTTGAAACTGCACATGACAGTGATATGCACTGCAATCTAACAGCAAATTTGGGATTTGGCAGTTCAGTCTTTGAAGCCAGGATTTCACCCCTGAAGTCCAAGTGCTGATCTGATCGCTCTTGGTTTTATAGCAGAAGAGGTCCATTAATTTTCGTGAAATCATAACTGCAAATTACATTGTTGTAAATGAGAGCAAAATGGTGCTCCTTTCTGTGATCTCCCAACTCACGGGCTATTTATCTACTGCTCTATAGAGGAGGCCAGGATACTTATTAACTATAGACCTTGAAGAGGAGTAAGACGAAGTGAAGGCAACAAAGGCAAGGGGAGAATATCAATCAAATCAAAATACAGGCTTACAGGACTAAAACTAATACAGTATGTTCTGGAAATAATACAACACAGAGAGTGCATTATTACCACTATAAAACTCTTGAAAGGTGTTATTCATTTATCTAAAAATTAATGTCAGCTGTATAAAATCTACCTGTTTTCCCTCATCACCTCTGCTTCCTTTTCTTTCACAGATGCTGGAGACTCTTCAAAGTCGTATGAGAAGAGGTGAAAAGGAGTATGTGGTACATAGGGTAATTTCTCCACTGTTGGAGATGCCTTTGGAGTAATGGATGCTGATGAATTCTGGGAAGAGCTTAGCAATGCTGTTGCAGGTGAAGATGGTGATGAAAGGACAGAATTATGATGAGAGACACATGACTCAGGCACAGAAGAGGAGCTGCTAGAAGAGCTCTCTGCTCTAGAGCAGGAGAGAGGCCTCTCAGCTGGAGAAATAGCACTGGAGATTGCTGAAGAATCAGAACACCGTGAAAGGTTTTCATTCACAGCCTCCTGCGCACCTGGGACCCCACTGCAGGAGAAAAACATCATGAGAAAGGGAAGGGAAGGAGAGAAAAATGGGGAAAAGAGAGATCAATAGATAGTACCGCTTGGAGGAAAAAAAATAAAGGAGAGTCAGACAAAGAAAAACTTCCTCAATTTAGACAATCATCTCTTTTTAAATAAAGTAAGAGAACTCACATCTTTGTATCCCAGTGGGGTTCTTCTTGGGGTTGGTAATACTGAGGAATGGAAGTGACTCAGCTTAAAGGAAAGGAAGGGATTTAACCCACAGGTTTCAGAAATAATTTTCATGAACCTTTTCACAACCATTTTATGAACAATTTTCAAGTATTTCAAGTTAGGTTGTAAGCATTGTCAGAGCACTACAAAGCAGTCTCAACATGGTGGATAACATGGTCCACAGAGTATAGATGCTTCAACACACAATCTGCATGATTGCCTCTTGAAGGCCAGGTATCCAATTATCATCCTCTCCGGTGATCTGATATTTTTACTAAAAACACTCATCCACCAAAGATGAAAATAAAAAATACTCAGTCAGCACTGTTCTGTCAAAATTAAGGTTTAGAATGATTTCCAAAGCAACACCTTACCAGATCATTTGTCTAGGTATGAAGGCACTAATTTCTCTGAGTGTCAGCATCCCATGTTGGTGTTAGATAGAGACTTGCAGAGTTGCATCATGTGCAACAGAAAACACATCTGCTTTGCCCTAGTGAAGGCAGGTGTTGGTGAGTGACAGAAGTAGCAAGGCAGGTGAAAAGCCATGGGATCTGCACTCCTAGATACCTGTTTTCACTAGTATTTCCAGCATAAACACTGTGCATGGGCTTTGGGCTGGATCACTCGGCAGGTGGCTGATTTCATTCTTCTGAGACCACCTCTGCAATCCACCTACAGGCATGCAAGTCACGGCCCTTAACTGAGGAGTGTGGATATGGCACAAAGTATGCAACAAACACATAATATATGTTATATATGTTAGGATATTACGAAGTTAATCATTAGGTATATACCAGGTAATCGTTCTCACAACAGAAGCACAGTGGGCAATCTGGAAACCTCCATGTATTGCACCCGCTGTGCATGGCAGAAGTCACTGAAGCCAGGCTAGTCCTACACTTCCTGACAGCATCTAACATGAACGGCCGGGGTACAGATCACTTTTGTTACACTACAGTGATAGTGAAAGGAGGTATTTGGAAAAGTCATGGGAATGTCACACAGTTATCTCACAGTGACTTATTTTAAAAGACCAATGACCTAAAAACATATCATGCCCTTTACATGGCTCTTCCTTGGTTTTTTTAAACAGTATTTTATTATATTAATGCAATTCACTAATAACTTGTGTCTTAGCTTTGACTTTTAAGAATTGGATTTGAGGAAATTATCATCTAATTTTGAAATTTCAGGCAGCCATTGGCAAGATTTGCAGCCTGGAAGATATTAATAACAACAGTACAGTATTTTCTTTGGAATTCGCACATTAAACACTTTCTTCCTTCCATGCTGTATAGCGTCTGCATGAATGTGGTCTATGTATAAAAAAAATCCAATCTCATTTGCTGAGTTGCAAAGCCAAACAATTTAACCTAAATCAAATGGCTGTCTGGAAGAAAGAACATATTTTCTTTCTTCCCATTTACTAGGATAAAGTTGCCAGATACCAAATCCCTATATACCTCAGAAGTAACTGGAAAATTTTACATGAGAATATTGTTTTGATAGGTGGTTTGTTTATATCCAAATATACATAGATGGGCAGGTATGTATAAAATTATACACATCTATCAGCTTTGCCTTTAAGTAGTTCTTTCCAATTAAAACATGAACGAAATTGATAGAAATCATAGGCAGCATTCAAAAAATGTTGATGATCTTCATAGTGACAGATATTAGAAATAAGGTTGTATCATGAAAATAGGGATGAAAACCTAAGAAACCAAGCAACATCCTCACTCAGCAAAGCACTGCAACATTTCACCATTGCCTTAACTAAAAAGTTAAACCTAAGCCATGCTTAGAAGTTATGCTTTCTGCTAAATCTTTTAAGATTTGTGAGTTACTCATTTTGTACAAAGGCAGTGAGCACAGGCAGTTCTTAGTGCGTTGAGCCTACATAATTAAAATGTTTCCACACACCAACAAAGCTTTTAAATGCAAAAAGACTTCCTTGGGGGGTGGCTTTAACAGGTGATCTAGCAATTCGAGTGAAAAGGTAGATGCTGCTACACACTGCACTGGTGAGTTCATGCCAGAGACTGAGGAAAAGGTGGAGGGAGACGCTGAATCCCAGTACCTGGCTTTGACCTGCCTACTGGCCTCTTCCTCCCCCTCATCCTCAGTATTGGGCTCTGTGACTGGCTGTTCTTCTTCCTCCTCTTCACATTCTTCCTCCTCTCTGAGGTCAGACCAAGGAAAGAGGCATGCAGTGGAATGGAAAGAAAGAAGGTGGAAGAGAAAATGACGTGAGTCTCCAGAAAAAGAAATGCAATGAAGTTAGAAATGGAAGGAAAACACTGGGGGTGGGGGGGCAGTTATGCCCCCCCTACGTTAGAGAAACAGCCACCTAAAACTTCCCACTAAGTATGCGTTGGTGCAAGGGTAGCTATCTATACACAAATTTTATCCTCTCCCCTATTTACATTTTTTACTATTAATTTTTAAGACCCCAAACATGTCATTGTTTTTTCTCAAGCTTGACGTTCCGTCTGCTGCTGCCCTACCTGCAGAGGTGTTAATGGAAAACATTCATGACAATACCAATGTTCAACTCATTAGCCATTAAGCTGTATCGGTTTGGCTTAAAGGACAGTACACGGTGTGCTGGCATGGGACAGCAGGCACTGGACATCACACTTTTCTAAATTAACACAAATAAACCATTCCTGTTAAGCAGCTGATAGCTCAACTGGAAAACAGAACAGGGTGAACCATTAAGTTAGAAATAACAGAGAGACCAAATCAGTTCAGGACTATTTGCGAATAGCAATATTTAAGTTATCGGATGCCAGTACATGAATTATTTCAGTAAAGAGTCATTAGTATGGTCAAAGCAGGCTTCGGTTTGGCAGTAATTCTAGCAAAGGAGAATTGTAAGTCACACATAAAGCCTCCATAACCTACAAACCACATAAGTAAAAAAGAAAATTGTATTAAACAGAACAAAAAAGGCTACATTGCCTGCCTCCTCTCCCTCCCATTTATGACTTTCCTCCTCAAACCAACAGACTTGTGGAAGATTTAGAAAATAATATCTCTTTGGACTTCTTTTGCATTTGCAGGTGATGCAGTTCTCCACTTGATTTAATGACGAATACCATTAAGTTATTTTCCATGCAAAAAGTAAAACATACAAACAGTAATGAAGTTGTAAGACACTCATATTCCTTGCATTTTCCTGAAAGCTAGTTTTCTTTTCTCTAGTTCTGAAGGGATGCGCTGTGCCTTTTTTTCCATGTAGAATTAGTTTCCATGTCGTAAGAATAATGAATATTTACAATGTGAGATCATGAACTTATCGAATGCAATGCAAAGGGCCAATCCAAAATTTGTTGCATTTGTATGGAGTTAGTTATAGAATAATCAGGAAAATGGCAGCACCTGGAACTTTTCCAATACTCTGGCAAACATCTATAAGGTAGACACTTTCAACCATTCCTAAGGTATCATAATGATATAACCATCTCAGTTGTCATCTCTCAATCTCCTTGTCTTTTCCACAAACATATATCTCCCCTATAGACACACCTCTCGACTTCCACACACGTATATATTGGCATACTAAAAAAAAACCCAAACCAAACCAAACAAGGACTTGAGCAGGGAGCACTCATATCAGCCCTTCGCCTTACTAGCAAGCAGCTCTAGCTTTGCTATTATCTCCTGTGAAGGGCAAACATCTTCATCTGCCAGTCCTACAGCAATCACATTTGGGAAACAACTCAGGAAGCTCTATGAGACCATGATTCTCTGATAAGAGCACAATGCATCCTATAATGCTGATAGCATGGCTATTGCTAATACAAACAAAAGCGGCCTTGTTTTTACTACATTTTAAGCCCCCACCAGGTTTCCAGATCGATGATGTCCAATTTCTTGTTCTCCTCAACTGTCATGAAATGCCCAAAATTGTAACTGAAATACTCATCGGATATGGTGGATCTCATAAATTTGAAAGGGTTCTTTGAGAGTTTATTCATTCACACGAGTGCATGGTAGTAAGGACAGGAGTTTACACAATATGGGTTGAACTGGGAACCACTGGAGTTATATTTGCACTGAATGGTAAGAGAAGGTGAGAAGAAAAACGCACCCAGAACCGAGAGGGTTAGCTCATTGTTAAGGATCACTTCATAACACAGCATCATCAGGACCCTAAACTAGCATTTGCCAGGCGAGCGACGCATCCTGGGGATTTTCCTTGAGATCTCCTCATCCTGTCTTTACATCTTGTGTTTATAACCCTGAACTTACCATTTAAATCTTGATACCAAGTCTTTTATTTACCAGAAGTGAAAGCTGTTCCCTTCCCCACCGTTTCGAGTTTTTGTAATCAGGATTTATCAGAGTAGGATATTTAATTGGTACCTAGAGGCCCGAAACTACTTTTACCCTACAGCCTATTTCCCTAGAGCCAGCCAAACTTTGGAACTAAGGACTTACTAGTCTAATTTTAGGCACCCGTTTTTTGAAAATGCTGAACTTCTGTGAAGAAAGTGTACAACTGTCAAGTGAACCACATCTTAAATACTACAGGTGAGCAGTAATCAATAAAAATATGGTTGTCTGGGGTTTCTCACTGCTTTGCAAAGCATCATTCTAATCCATTATTGGGGAAATCTGATTCCCATACAACTAACTTAATTAGAAATATGAAAACACCCTAAATTAAGCCTATATATAATAGCCTTCATAAAATTAGGATATATGACCAGTCCCTCACAAAAAAATTACTGCACCTTACCCTGTAAGGACTAGTTGTCTGCAAAAAA
Organism: Gavia stellata; assembly: GCF_030936135.1. Lineage (NCBI taxonomy): Eukaryota > Metazoa > Chordata > Aves > Gaviiformes > Gaviidae > Gavia > Gavia stellata. The sequence goes on from NC_082596.1 coordinate 73,946,784, forward strand.
AATACTGAAAACCAAGCAGCTTTTAGAATTACAACAGAAATGTCCATATAAGCTCAGGTTAACAGTTGAAAAACAAACCAGGAAACAGAACTGTGATATCTCAATTTCCAGAGCCATCAATGACATATTGTCCATAAGCACTAGCATTTACTTAAAAACATGATTAAAATAGAAAAAGCTCTTCAGAACATGTATAAGACAGCTATGCTTAAAGGACCTTAGCTTTTTACATACATGCTGCTTTCAGGTAAGCTGTGCAATACATGCATGTGCTGAAGGCTGTTATAAACCAGGGAAATAATTTCATCTTTAAGTCAGCTACTAGACTGAAAACCATTATCACATAAAGACCAGTTTGGGACGTGTAAGGTTTTGGTTTCAGTCTATAGGAAAAGATGCACTCCTGCCTACAATGAGAAACAGAACTTAGATCAGGAGGTGATATGACCTACATGGAGCTGAAGGGAATGTTTAGCCACTGTCCACTTTCACGATGGGTCGTGAACTATTAATAATGTCACATGATGGAAATACTTCTGTCTGCTGTGATGTTTATCTGCAAGTTCATCTCAGGAAGCAAAAAGTCAAGACCACTCTTCTCCAGTGTTATGACTTGCTGTACTCTAAAGGAGTAGATCAAGAGTAACAGCCCCTTAATTTATATAGTAATTGAGAATATCATATTTCAAAAGAAATATGCATTTACAGCAACCCTGTGTGGCACACGTGTTTTTACAGTTTATACTCGGAGATTAACACATCCCTCATGGGTACTGTTTCCAAGCTGAATATTTTGTTGAAAGTCAACCTCTTATTGATTATTGCACATATATCTGAACTGTGGATAATAAAAAAGAAAACTGAATTAACTGGGTGGGCTCTAAGAAGTGAGCATACGCAAATGATACACACACCCCATCTGCTCAGAGCTCATGGAGTACACCAAGCAGACGTAACACGCCTATTAGAGCGACTGGCTTGGTGGACTGGCATTCCCAAGGCTGCTAACAGCAGACAGCAATAGTCAGATGCTAAGATCAGAGATGGACAAAATCATGAAAATTAGTTTGTTTATTCCTGACCCAGAAAGAGGACCTCTATAATCACCTGACTCAGCTTTTCTTATGACAGAGGCTGGAAGTTAACGGATGTCTTCCCTCCCCTCCAGCTGTCTAGGAACAATGAAATGGCTCTGTGAGCGCATCATCATACTTTAATTGGTGGATTAATTTTAGAGATTCCAGTCAGATGAGTCTCCTGTCAGGCCAAGGACTCTTTCCTTAAATCTCCTTGACTTCCAGATCAAAAGCTTAGAAGAAGCTTCGACTGGAAAGCTCTCTTCCTCTGCCAATATTACCTCTAGGAGGAGAGCAGGTACATGACAATTGGCTGGAGAAGCCAGAGGAAGGAGCTGGCTCTCAATGTGTCAGCTGCAGAAATGACTGGTGTTTTGCAAGGAGGTAGGCATGCTCCCCAGCCTGCAGAAGCCAAGTTCAGTTGAGGGAAACTTGCACAATGGAAATAAGCTCGTGCTTAGGAGAGATGTTCAACACTTGGAAAGTCTTCTCTTAGCACCTAAACTCACAGCTTCAGACCCCTGGACTGTCCCTAGAAGGTGGATCAGATTCAGATGAGAGGAGAGGGGTAAGCTCACAGGCAGCAATCAAGTGTGCTCTTCTTTTAATCAAAGCAATAGCGGCAGTTGTTTCCCAGTATTGTTATAGAACAGATATTCTGTCCATGAAAACCTGCTAGCTAAATCTTTCCCAGGAGGTAGGAAAAGAAAATGTCCACTTGATTATTTATTAAAACAGGAAAACACCAACTACAGACAGATGACATTCTTGTAAAGCTAAGAATGTCAGATAGATGGATGCTCAAACAGAACAGCAGATTTGTAAATTCATCGGGACCCTTCAGGGTTATGTGTTTGTTTTTGTGCGCAATGGAGAAGGGATGATGTGGAAAAGCTCACTTTCCCTCCCACATACCCATGCAAATTTGGTGTCAATGCAATAGTAGAATTAAATGAAGAAAAATGATTCATAGAGAGGTTTTCAATTAAACTACGTTGCAGAAGCCAGCATGTTTTTCAGTAGCGCAGAAGAACCTATCCTGTTCAACAAAAGGCAAACATTTATCCTGAGGCAGGGAGGAAGGGTTTCAGCTAATGCTGAAGCATCAGATCTATTCAGCTAACCTTAAAGCTATTGCTGGGTTACTTCAGTTCCATGATAACAGTACTAGATTAGAAGTATTTAAACAAAAGCTTTATAGCAGTGAAAACAAATTTCAAAACAATCACTGTGTTTATTTTCACCTTTAAAATGGATTACTGCTACAGACTAACACCCCCACCAACCAACCAACCATCAAAAGTCCAAAAAAATCTTTATGAAGTATATCATCAGTCATGGCAACTAACATGCATCTACTAGGGCACAGTTTTTGCTCAGTTGTTTCAACTAAAGTTTGACATGAAAATATTTACAGCCCCTTAATATACGTGCATGTTTAAGAAGACTAAGAAAGTGCAGTTTATGGACAGAGAACCACTAGGGCATCAAAACGAAATCTAGGCAAAGGCTTTAGAACTAATGGATTAACATTTCTCCTTTTTAAAATAAATTTAAAAAGAAAAGAAATAAAAAGAGTGCCAATGGAACTTGTCCTGCTGCTATTAAATAGCTACTCTAAGTTGCAGAGACACAAACCCTAATAAACACAGACCGATGAAAGGAAATGATAATCAAGGGAGTCATCTACAAGTTTAGCTGAAGACAGGGGCAAAGTCCGTAAGATGCTAGGCATCATACCTAACACACACCTAACCTAGCCACAGCTAGGTGATTTTCAAATTAAGGCACCATTCTGAAGACACTGACTCTCACTCCACAAGAACTCAAAGCACCAAAAAATGCTCTCCATCTTACTGATCCCTCAAGCTGCACGATGTGCACAAGTTTATCCAGCCACTATCCACTCCAGGCTCCCCCCAAACTCTTCCCTTCACAGAGTTTTGATGAATGCAGCTTGAAGAAACTCAGGCTTTCTTTGTTCTAGCTTGTAGCCCAGAAACACAAGTTTCTTACTCCCCCCCCTCCAAAAAACAACCCCAAAGATAGAGGTAATAGAAGAATCAAAGGCTGTGCTGAAGGAAAAAAAACCCACCCAAACCAAAAGCAAGAAAATAAGCGTGAGCACAGAAACACATTCTGCTCTGTTTGGTATCAAAGGAGATTTTTAAAGTGTAAGATATGCTTTAAATCATTTTAATTCGGGAAGAATTTGACAACTAACGTTTGAAAAGAACAATAGGAAAAAGGACGGTCTTGTCATAATTAGTCTACCAACGTTTTGGTCTGCACATACAATGCACATAGTTAATTAATGAGATTACAGCATATTAAAATATCTCACTTTTGGTATATGATTCCCATTCATGTAGGGCTCATTTAACCTGTACTAAAGTCTTACTAAATATTTCCTTCTTAATTTTGCAGGTTATTAGACAAGGTCCTAAGTGTACTTCTGAGCCTTTTGCGACCACCCACAGAATTATACAGAAATTCCCAAAAATGCAAACACTGGACTTCAGTGAAAAAAGGGGCCTTGGATTTATGAAGTGACCCAGAGGAGAAAGGACCAGGGAATTGTAAAGCTATCTGCCTTTATTCCCACACTCTCTGAAAATCACCCTATGTGCCGTTAATTACTGATGAGGAATTTTCTCTCTCCCTTTCTCTTTGTAATTAAGTCAAGTGCTTTTCAGTTTAGCTTCTTTAAATTACTTTCATTTAAACTTTCACTGCCTTTCAGAGAAGCGGCTCCTGACTGGGTCTACAGGCCCCATTCAGTGAAGTAAGATCACCATTAGCCACTCCACAATATTATTCTAAATGAAATACTACCGTTGGCCTCACAAATTTTTCTTTCAAGGTTGTTCCCCACCCCCCTTCAATCCTCTGACCTGCTTTACCTCTTGCACAGCACTTGGAAAGCTGCTTCTCTGAAACCCTCACAGGTGAACAAATAGAAAATGAAAAATGTTCCATCAAGGAGAGATCTTTACAAGTCACAGTGGATGTAGTTTTATTTTCTTTTGCAATCGCTTGCCATTGTCCTCAATTTATGAGTGAAATTCCACTTTCATAGGTTAGACAGCACAATTCATAGCCAAATTCCTAAGCCCTTGTAAAACAAACAAATGCTTTGGTACACTTCTGCTTCTTCTTCCTTTCTTCTATCCTAGCTGCCAGAACAGATTCAACTAGCAAAAGCCAAAAGTGGTAATAATTTAAATTCACCATTTATTACTCGGTATAAAGATATGGCAATACACTTTCCTCCTCCTTTAAAACCAAAACTAAAGAAACCACCTATTAACCCTCCTGCCCATTTCCATTCCACTGCCACATGTGAAAGACCACTGCAGTTGGTGCAATTATGTGAAGAGGAAAATACATGAAATGATAGGGATAACAACTTACTTGCGAAGCCTCAAAATTTGGCCTTCTGCACACAAGGGAAACTAAGGCGTATTACAAAGGTCAAAAGGAAAACGATCCTGGTATTTCTGCCACAAATAAAGAAAACCGTTCAGAAAAAAAATTGAGGAAATGAAAACTAATGTAAAGTAAGGGTGTTCTCTATACCTTCATATTATGCTGTTCTTTATCTTTGGGTTCCTGTTATTTTCTTACCCCTAAAATATTATCAGTAACAACTTTTCACACTTAAGTGATACCTAGGTAATGCCTCCACACTTTTTTCATTGCTGCAGTTGGTTTATATAGGACACATCAAAGCAGAGCAAGACAGCAGAGTCTTGCTTAAGATACTGGCAAGGCTGTGCAAAGACTTCAAGAGCCCCAACTCTCTGATCATTGAACAGCATTGCTGTCTTTACTTCTGTATGAGCAGAAGAGGTAAAGAAACAGAATCATGATGTAGAGAGACTTTAGGAGCAATAAATACTGAAACATATACAGAAAGAGAGAAGAAACAGTGTTTTCAGAGCTTGGAACTGCATATTGGTTGACGCTTGAAGGTCACAGTTGTTGCCCCTTACTTCAAAGGGAGGGATCTGGAAATGGCATCCTGCCAAACTGCTGTCTGTTTTCCCTCCCATCGCATCATATGTGTAAAAAACTTTCCTGGCCTCAGAGGATCATGTTTACAAATACCGGGAACACCCTGTGGAGATGACCCTCTAAGGCACGTATAGGCCAGTGCATAAGACACTACCATGGGTCTCTGGAGAAATGTAATTCAAATCCTGGTTTGGCATTACATTTCCTCAGGTAGTTCACCAAAGCTAAATGCACAGTGGAAACAAAAAAAAAATTAGGCTAAGTCATGCTGTGCTTTCATTTGCCATGCAGCTATAACCTCATTTAAGTCTCAGTGCTTTCTTCAGTTCAAACAGGGAAGATCTACCACTGCTTTTACAGCGAAGTCCAGTGCTGTCAACTGGACTCTGCATGTATAAAACATTTCCTTTCAGCAAGATCCACAAACAGTACCCCTGCTACAAAACTTGACATTTCCACAGCCATATTTTAATTCAGATAAAAAGTGATGGTATCAAACTGAGAGAGTAATAGGAGCAATACATGAGATACTCATCAAGCTGTAACTTTTTTTATTTTTTATTAATACCCATGCATTAATAGGTCAATCCCTACCTATACATAAATGGAGTCTTTTGTTTATAGTATGGGTTTGAAAGAAAACTTTTCTTAACCCGTCTCATGTCTCTTCCTCTACTGCATTGCTTACAGGCACTTCCAAGATATTCTTACAAAGAGTAAAATCAAAAATTTCACGTTTTTATTCACCTCTTTTCAAATCTGCTTGACTTCATGTTTCAAATAACGCTACCTGCATGAGAAAAATAAATGTGTCCTCCTTGTCCCAAAACTAAAACAGCAGCATCTTAATGGATCAGATTTTGTATGTTGTTGTTATCAATGACTAATAAAGGTCTGATGCTATGAATAGATGCGACCTTACCAAGCCTTCTAATTTCCTGGATAAATCTCCTTTCCAAAACCACAGCTTTTACAACTCATTTCCATTTTTGCCCATACCAACCAAATTGTGAACAAAGTTAACAGTTCCCCCAAAACTGATCATATGCCATTCTATTTCAAAGCCACCAACAATGCCAGGTAGCTCAGACCACATACATATATTTATTAAAGGGATCCTTTATCATATCCACAGATATGTGGCTGCATGTTTATCCTGGAGATGTTTGCTTTGTCTAGATTCATGCCTCAGTTGTTTTAAATATCCAAAAACAGGAACCAGAGATGAACGTCTAAGAAGTAAATACGTTTTTTTCCTTCTATTAAAGCAATAAAATAATTTAATTTTTTTTCTCTTCTAGGCCTTTAATAATCCGTATCACAGACTGAGTCCTGCATTAAATGCTGATGTTGAGTCTCCCCACTTTGCTGTTTCATACCTATCATACCATTCATCTTATTTGCCACAGAAAGAAACTCTGAGAGATGTGGAATGTACCCATCCTAAATAAAATAAAATAAAATAAAATAAAATAAAATAAAATAAAATAAAATAAAATAAAACAAAACAAAATAAAATAAAATAAAATAAAATAAAATAAAATAAACCCCACCCACCACTGTAACCAGAAGTTTGATTTACAGCCGTAAGTATTTACATAATGAAAACATTTCACATATTGTAATGGAAAGTCACTAGAACTTGAAACATCATGACAAAAACTAGAATGTTGCCATAGTGAATGCTAGAGAAAAATCAAAGATTAATTATGGTTTAGGATGTTTGAAAACATAGAAAATCATAATTTAAAAAAAAAAAAAATCATCTGAGCTGTATTTTGGACAAACCACCCCTGCAGGCCTGGCTCTACATGAAGCAATTTGAATAATCACTTAATGGGGCATAATAGCCAAACTAAGGTCCATGCCATTGGTTAGAAAGTCGACAGGAATCTGAAGTTAAGCAGAAAAAATGCTTAGCATCAGAGGCTCAGCTGTGTTCGTTGTTTTCTGGTAAAACCAAAACAGCATCATGATCTCTTCCTGCATCTCAGCCATCCTCAAGCATCAGAAACATGTATCTTCTATCAAACAGATCCTTATGACTTCTCAGCACAGCTTTACTTTATTTAGAGAACAATTTTCCAATTTTTTTCTAGGATTGTAAGGGGTGTGAAAGTCCTTGAGCCCAGTGTGCACCGCGCAATGGTGCTATGTACAGCTAGCCCAGAAATTTGCAGGAAACTTTGAAATTCCCTGTGCTACTCTTTGCTCAGAGGACGAGTCCTAACAGCCTTCCAGGCAGGACCCTAGCAAAAGCACAGCTCATAGGTACATAATTCCCTGCTTGGTCCTCTACTGTTTTTTTCCTTATCAGTACAGCTCTCCTGAAGGCCAAGTTTCTTCAGATTGAAAAAACTGGAAGCCTCAGGTGAACCTGAACAGTTGGTCTTCCTCATACCTTTTTAGCCCCACAGTCTAAAAAAGATAGCTTGTTAAACCCAGCTTCAGTCACTGACTCAGGATGCAGGTTCTGCTCTGATGGGTTCTTAATACGGCAGTCAGCTCTTCTGCTTGTTAGGTTTCAAACACAGGAATACTGACAGAATGAACATGTATAGTGTTATATGATCAATCCTAGTAATTATTTTGTGTTTTTTGATGATATACACCAAATCAAAGCTATGAAAAAGAAGAAAGCAAAGAGTCTAGTAAACTGAGGTAAATACCTAATCCTAGCTATTGACAACTTTATAAACCTCAGTCTTTGATTGTAACTAATTCCACAAAGCTCTGACAGCTTCTCTCAAATGCTGGTAAGAGGTGTCAGTGTACATCTCACAGAAGCTCCCTTGAGTACGTTTGCCAAGCCTGGCTGACACAGCTCTGATGGGACACCCAGGGAGACAGACAGAGATGGTTGCTGCGCAGTACTGAAGAAAGGGAAATGCACAGCACAATGTGAAACACATTAATTTCAAAAACTGGGAGAAGTATTTGCTCCTGGTTTTTAGGTATAGGGCTCTTGCAGACCACCTGTTCAGTGCTCAAGATGGCACTGAGAACTTCCAAACTACCTGCCTTCTACTCCCTCGAAGCCAGACACCGTGAAACTGAAAGACATATAGACAGCAATTTTGTTTTTAATGCTTATATAGCCAGAAATCACTGCATACAATAACATCAATGTAGTGCAAGTTCCACGCCACTCCTTACATTTTTCCCCGACTCTATCCATTGTGTGGTTGGAAAAAGCTAGCTTTACTTTAAAAAGAAAAAAAAAAAACAAAAAAAACAAACCATGGAAGAATTTGTTTAAAAGTCTACTGCTTAAGAAACAGCATGCTAGACCATAGATTGAGAGCACTCAATTTGGACCAGGGCAGAAAACCTTAGGAGGTGCCCTCAGCAAAGCACTTAAAACGTCATGTTAACAGGACTGAAGCTCCCCCCAGGTTTTCTGGTGCTCTATGCCATCATGGAAAAAGAAAGAAGTTTTGAGCAAAGCAAACCCGCTGGTGGTCAGGACTGGCATTTTAAACTACACTGTAGCAGCTACTTATCCTTAAACCAGCCTTCAGCCTTTCTTAGTCAGTAGTCATTATCAACTTATTTATTTATTTATTTAGTAACAGGCATATTAGCCTGGGTTTCGCTCTCCATGAAAACTATTTTAACACAAAGCAGATTTGGGTCTTTATTTGTTTTGAACCACAAGTGAAAAAGCAATACATTTCGTTTGGAAGAAGGTTGCCAAATGGATGAAAAAGGCCTGCAAGTTTTTCCTTTTGGTTGCCCTTAGCATTTACGGTCAACTTTTCCCAGCTCAAAACCCAAAGTCTGCTCTCAATTAGCCTGGCATAAATCAGAGCAACTCCATTGACTTCAGACAGCTTTTCTGGATACAGAGCATTGTGAGACAGAACAGAATTTGGCCAATATTGTCTTTTTTTGTTTTACCGGCACCATGGATTTTTCTCTTTTTGGAAGACTTATCGGTTGACACAAAGCAGATGACTGTGGACAACCTGTTTGATGTGGTAAACAAAAGCAAAGTAACTGCCAAACCAGCTGACGGAGTTAGAAAGAAAAGAAACACGAATACTGTGGGAAGGAGAATGCTGAGGAAGAACTTGAACCTTCTACTGATTTTGGTAGTGAAGTCCAAAAATAACCAAGAATATTGCCCAAAACAAAATTTAGTTCAGTCTAAGAGTGTGACTTTAATCTCTAACCATGTCCATCAGAAGCAATTCCACTGAACTTGATGGTGTTAATCCACTGTAAAACCAGACATAGACATCTGCAACCGCACACGAAGTTTAGATACCAGCAGGAGCAACACAATAAGATTATCATTCATGTTGTTATATGTTTCCTATCAGTAAAGAAAATGTAGCGAAGGAATAAAGAGACTGAAACCCATTTTGCAGACTATTTTTCAGAAAATACAGCACTGCAAAAGCTTATTGTGAACTTTTTTCCTTCCTCAAGAGGGACTAGGATTATCAACCAAAAGAAGGTCATTAGCAGAAGACAGATCTTTCCTGCACGAACAGAAGTTACTTTCAGTTTAGAGAGGTTATAAATAATTTTTATCCATTTGTACAGATTCCTCTCTATAACATTAATGATGGAAGCAGAAGGGACACAACAAAAACAGGTGATGCCTGCATCACATTTGAACACATGATTTTAAAATTTCATTACAAATGGCAGCAAGGCCTAAACTTATGATGCTCTATTAAAATCCTTTAAACCAGTAAATATGTTGCATCAGAGACCATGTGCTCAAATTTGAAAACTTGATTCCAGCATGAATAATGCAGACAGAAAAACCTGTTTCCACTTAAGGTTAATTCAAACTTTATAAACGTGTAAAAACTTTGTATCAGTCATTCAACCTTACTATTTTTCTATTTAAATGTTAATGAATAGAAGCCATGAAGCATTTACTTTACTTTTTTGTCCCAGTTTAGCTATCAGGTGTAGAGATACTGTTGCATTCATCTGGACTATTTCACCAAAAGCTGAGAGACTCACCGGGATATGACAAAGCAGGAAGGTTGGTTTTCCTCTTCCTACCACAACTACAGATTTGGGTAGATCAGGAGACTAAAAATGTGAAGGACAGAATCAGCTTTTCTGAAATGCTTGTTTACCAGAAATGCATTGGGATTTATAGAAGACCCAACAGTTGACTAGCTTCTTTTTATAGCAAATTTGAAAATTTCAGTGGACATAGAACTTGCATCTTCGGGTACTGAAACATATTCTGCGGTCTGTAATGTCCAACGGGAAAAAAACTGATTTGCTAGCTACAAGTCATACTCCCCGTCTTTACCTGCTACGAGGGTTGGAGAATGGGGGGAAAAAAATGGATTTTTACTTAACTAATACGTGAAGTGAAGATCAGTGTTACATAAGTTCATAATTGAATGTCTCTTTCCTTAGAGAGGCAGGTGAGCAAGTTAGAAATTCCAAATAGAGTTGAAGAGAATTTAATTATTTTCCTAGAGGAGATTCCAAGGACAACTGCAACATGAATTAAATTTGACTGCTTAAATGAAGATATCTTTCTTGGATTTAAACTTAAAATATGTTTTAAATTATTTCATCTTAAAGGAGGATGCAGAGCAGAATTGGATAATTATTTTCAGAAAAGGAAGATAATTATTGAAATGATGCTATGTTGATGAAAAAATATTTCACAGAACTTATGAAAATAATGTGCCATGTTTCTACTGCCCTGATACTAAAAATCAGCTGAAACACAAATTCATTAGGAATTACTGAGGACTGCCAAACAAAGCTAGTAAGCAAACATTAATAGTGAGAAAATGTATTGGTAGCAGTTGTTATCCTGCATGACCTGTATTTGTTTAACTATAGTAAGAGAATCAACAGTTTTTGTAGAGTTGAAGCATCCCCTTATTTCTAATCCAAATTAATCAGTTTAACAAATCAATGACTTCTGCTGCACATCCATGGGTACAGATTCTCAATCACACTGGTAAGTCATGAAGCAGGGCCCAAGATCATGCATGAGGCTTTCCTTGTAGAGCGGCTGAAGCCCCCAGCCATACTCACAATGAAGACACTTTAAACTCAGCCTCAAATGCACTGTCATCCTTGTCATCAGCCCGTAAGACCATGGGGCTCTCAGCCTCCAGCTCACTAAAGGCCTGGCCAACAGAAGGTGATGGAAAACAAGCATGAATGTGTTGCCAAATGCAAGAAGAAATGGGGGAAAAAAACCAAAAAAGCCATTACGTGGTACACAACACGCAACTACTGTTTGAATTATGTGGAGTCTTATATTTTCACATTGCCTGAAGCCATTAAGCTTTAGACAACTCAGTTTGCTTTGCAAGAAGAGCTGCTTTACATGTAATGCAGGATTTTAAGGCTCTAAGTTCACATCCAATGCTAACCAACAGAAACCCCCAAAGAACTTCCCAAACGTTATAATCAACACAAAATATGCTCTTCATGGAGCATGCTTTGGTTTTGCAAATTGCACCTTGAGCCATGGGATGACAGATGTGTCCAGCTTTAGCTGTCTGCAGCGTATGTATCTTCACTTGAGCTAGACAGCCAGATTCCCTTTATGGTCAACAGAGAAAAACAGCAGTTTCAGAGCATGATTCATCTTGGTTGAAATTTCAGGCACGTAGAATACGTTAGATAACTGAAGACCTAGCAGTGCTTGCTGCGCTCCACTGACATCAAAGGGAGGCAAGCTGATCAGACATCTGACTTAGGCAAAATTAATTCCAGCCCTCACATAAGGTAGTCAGATACGCTGAGGATCTGCAGCTCCCTTTTTTCCTAAGCATGCGTAGCCTAAGCCAACCGTTACGGGACTGGCAATGACACTACCTTTGACTGACTCCAGTGTTACAGACTGCTGCTCAACTAGTCATTACTGTCTCTCTTTCACTAATTATAAAACATTAAATACATTTACTACTACAGTGTAGCCTCAAAGGAAAATACTTATGCTAGAATCCTGATTGCAAAGGGGGAGAAAAAAAAGAATGAACTGTAACATATACAGGACAAATAAGACTGCATTAATGTGACTATGCCCTTGTTACAAACTTCTATTATGTCGCTATATTGAATATAAAATTTGTCAATGGATGAGATTAACCTTGGTTGGTTCCCATATCAAATGCTCTACCTCATGTGATTTGGGTGCATTTACTTAGGGTAGATGGTGCCAAAGAACTTACCTATGTAGATAAATCAAGTCACCTGCAAACTCATTTCTTTTAGGTGGTGGTGGGTTTTTTTTGTTTTAACTTTAAATATGTCTTTTGTTTCTTTTTTAATTCAATGGGAAGAGGGGAAAAAAGAAAACAAAAAGTCTGGCAGATTAATAAAGTGCAATGATCATAATGGAAAGTAATAGGGGAAAAGAAAGGATTATTCCCCAGCTCACACACTTACCTTTCACTGAGCTCTTCAACACGCTGTCCGTGGCCTAGCATGAAGCTAGGGTTTGACTGACTGCATGGACTCGCAGGGGCTGATAAAGTGCTTTTGACGTTCTGTACCGAGTGCCTGCGGCTCCGTCGGCGCTCTAACCCCCTCCGCTCACTAGCACCAAGACTGGCCCTTCTCCGGTCCTTGCGCCCACTGGGAGGGGGGTCAGCACTCTCATCTCCATCCTCATGTCTCAGTGTCATCTGAGGAAGAAAGGTGAGTCTTCTGACACAGTTCCTTTAGGTACTACAGGTCTTCATACCAAAGCTTTAAAAATTAACTGATCTTAGCAAGATTAACTCCTATTAGCATCACCATTTCTATAGCTATCCCTGTAAGCTGCTGTCTATCTATTAGTGCAGTGTAGTAGCACTAATAATGGGATTATATACTGATGCCTTGTATAGAACACTACAGGATCTGTAACAACACATTTATATATCTCCTAGTTTGGTTCCTTTTTTTTTATGTAGGACTTAATTTTCAAGGAAACTGAGCAGTGCTGGACACCTAGCTCTCTTTATTTCCTTCCAAAATAGTTAGGTGAAGTCTTGGCTCTAGTGAAATCAACAGAAAAAACTCTCATGCATTGACTGATTGAACAATTTCCTCACGTTCAGACATGACACTTGTAATGGAAGTGGAAGTCACCATCTACTACTTCAGAAAGTATTTTAGAATAGTGCCATCATTTCTTCCCAGCCAAGGAAGAGATCAGCAGATGTATATGTAACTGCAGTCCTCTTAAAAATCTCCATTTTTACAGATCTCCCTGAAAAGTAAACAAAGGAAAAACGCCTAACAAACACAACTATTGCTGTGAACTGGTACCACAATGGATTAAAAGAAAAAAAAAGCAGACCACACATCTCCTCTAAGCCTCCCAATTTTTAGGTTACCATAATTACTTTCATGTATGCCTTTCAGTGGAAAATTCAGTGTCTCTTGCCAGTTCAGAAGCACTGTCAATACAGAGGAACATATGTATAATATCAGAAAAGAATGATGCTGAGAATAGCATGGCCACAATGGTATTTGACAGAAACTTCTGACACAGGTTGGGAGCTTATCAGTTGGAAATAGTAGAGGAGTAAAATACAGCTGCAACACCTAGTATCTTGAACTACACAGCATGCCGTTGACATGCCAATGTGACATACCTCTAACAGAAACAAAGCAAGTGCTACCTTAGGGTATGTAAGGAGTGATGATGCTGGCAGAAACAACAAAGTTACTGGTGGATCTCATCTGAAATGCAACATAACTTTTAAGTGATCTTTATACGAGAAAGATCCATTCAAATAGGCAGAGGTACAGAAGAGGGCGATGTGAGTGATCAGAAGAATGTGTATCTTCTTGTTTCTGTTAGTTTTGTTATTCTGATAATTCTTACCAGAAGTGACTTTAACAAAACAAAGGCTCTCTGCTTAGGGTATAAAATCTATTTCAGTGGGGAAGAAGAGATTTTTCAGATGAACACCACCATTGTCAGAAAAAAGAAAGAATGTGCATAGGCATGTCTAAATTTAGTCTGGTCATCAAGACCTAACTGGTACCCAACTAAGCCAAACGCTAATTTTGCAATCAAGTCTTTCAGCAGGCACAGCATGTGCAAAAACTCCTGCTTTTAAGATTAATGATCACCTTTTAAGAAGGATTTTATGAGCTGATGCCTCTGACAATAGAAAAAGAAAGAAGAACATGGAGCCTTCTCATTCTCACCTTCCTATTTTGGCCTGACTCTTCCTGCAAACTGCTGTATATAAAACTTAACTCTGCTAAAGTTAGTGAAGTGACATGGGTGTAGAGTTGATGAAGAAAATGGAGAATCAAATCTACCAAATCCTTTGCTGGACTTAGATGGAGACAAAGTCATTTCATGTCATCACACATTTCATTAATTCACATTTACATTACATTAACTTCAGCCTAAACGTCCCGCTCCAACACTTCCTGAAATCTGAAAATCTGAAATCTGAAAAGAGGCTAATTATTAAGAAACTTGCTATCCTACCCTTACACATAAATACTTCAGAAGTAGTTATTTTATACCTAGGTGGTGAATGTGGTGTCACTTACTACTCCATTGCTGCAAACTGTATAGGATCTGTTCCAGTGTAAACTCGTAAACAAGGACTTGCTGGGTATTCAGCTGCAGAACAAGTGGTATTTTTGAAGCTGAGCTCAGCCGAACATTTTTCATGAGCTGAATACTTTTGCATATGGAAAGAACTTTTACTTACTTCAGGATGTGTAACTAGCAGTCTGAGAAAGTTTTAATTGCAGGCAGAACTGCCTCTAAGGAGGCTAGTAAATGGGCTGGTTTGCCTTGGAGTATGCCCCAGCTTTAGTATGACATGCATTTGCATTAAACGCAGCTACGTACTGTAGCAGGTCACATACACGAATATGTATAGTACTTCTAGCAACCAGATGTTTTTCTTTTAAAATAAAATAGATAACCAAATTTCACCTAGGTTACATTCCCCCCTCCTCTCGGCTTTGAAGTTTGCACAAGCTGTAAGATGCATAAAACAGGGCATGTTATGTTACCTCATAAATGTTAAATTGCTCAACTAAGTCCAAGTCTGTTCCTTTCTTGTTCAAGTGTCTCTGTGAAATAGCTTCAATGCCTAGCTCTTCCAGACAGTCCACCACGTCGTAGAAAGAGTCTTGATCTGGCAATCCCGACAGCGTCTAAGAATCAAAGGAAAAACATTTAAATCTGTTTGTTTTGAAAAGATTTAAACAAAGGTTTTTAAAAGCGGGTGGCAAGTGGTGCTGTGTATGATTTCAATAAAGTAAAACCCATGATGTGGGATTAGAGACACCGCTAGAATATAAAAAACAAGTGGCACAGCTTTTAACAAACAACTCTGTGCACTGTGTAGAAAAATGAATAATTGGCAAAACAAATCAATGTTGTTATTTCATACAAAAAAGTATGGAAAATGTGGGTCTTTAAAATACACAGTTGGATTCTTCCTGGTTTCACTGAAGTACAGATTTAAAGAGCAGAGAATGTTAAAGCATCAAACACAGGGATAAAAGCAAAGAGAGAGAAAAAAATGGTTTAGCTAAAACCAGTGAAGC
Source organism: Gavia stellata (assembly GCF_030936135.1). Lineage (NCBI taxonomy): Eukaryota > Metazoa > Chordata > Aves > Gaviiformes > Gaviidae > Gavia > Gavia stellata. The sequence continues at coordinate 73,962,401 of NC_082596.1, forward strand.
TGATTTCCTACTGATTCCTGTAAGTTTGGCCTTAAGAAGAAAAAGTCTAATGCACAGCTGTGTGATGTCAGGACAGCAGGAAATATCCCGCACCATGTGCCTACTGTCCTCCACACCTGCAGCAGAGGTCATCCTCCTAACGCACAAATTTTTTATATCACAGAGATACTGACTCCTTTCCTCCCTTCCCCCCTTTCAACTTGAAAAGTCTTATTAAAGGTACACTGACTCCTTAACTCCTATAAAATGTTAAAAAGAGTTACTATTTCCTCATTATGGGATAAGTTGTTCCCAGTGACACGGGAGAGGAGCTTTTGCATGCTAGAAAATAAAGAATGCCAATAATAACAGCTGTTGAAAATGAACTGTTTGAGTTCAGAGCTTTCTATGGCACCTGCTCTATGTTCAAGAAAGCGCACTTTTCTTACCATAGTAATTTCCCATTTTTTTTTGTGAATTCAGAAAACTGAAAAAAGGAAGGTGGTCTTCTGCAGTATACCATGTATATCATAGCATGCCACTGCAGTGTATGTAGCAAGAGGGATTGAATCAAGCCACTCACAGCTTTACTGCAGAGTGATGTGTGGGAAAAGGACATGGGCATTGGACAACTTTGTTCAGAGCAGAGTGAACTTCATCCACCACAGTCCTGCAGACATTTACAAAGACAACAGAAAACATTGCTATTCTGGTTTGCCATTGATTTTTACTCAGCTTGTGCTGATTTTTTTTACTGCTCTTTATGCATGATGCAGAAAAATGAGTCTAATACTGCTCATGTTGAGCAGACATTACTGAACATACTGTGCAACCTACTTGCAGAGCAACATATACCTCATCACAAGAATCAGCCTGTACAGAGCCACTTCTGCAAAATACAAGAGAACGCACGCTGGAAGCAACACAGTTATTCTGGATTAGCTCACCAGAGAGATGCTTATTCTCAAGTAGTTATCACTCTCCTATTTAATTAGCTAAGTAACTTATCTATACTCCCAGTAGAGGAGAGAAAGAGCAAGAGATAGAGACAGCACATGCAAAAACCAGGCCCTCTCCAGAAAGAGTTCCATCTTCTCATGCCTGGGATGGGATGAACTGTGCTCTGAGATACTGGTTTTCTGGAGCCTGGCTTTTCCAAAGTGGCTCTGAGCAGCAGAGTGCAGAAGAGAGCAGCCACTCTGGGCTGCCTCCCTATACCAAGAATCTTTACATTCAGAAAAATTGGTCTGAATTACATGAATAGTAACAGACAGCTGACACACCCTGCCCTGTTAAAGCACCTCTTTCCTGAGGCACTGGAAAATGTGCATCACCAATCTACTTTTAAATTTTATTTTATTTTATTTTTTTTAAAGTAGACATGACACAGCAACATCTCCACTCATTACAGGACTATTATCTGATGTCTGATGAGGTCCACCGCAACAGGAATGCTTAGCATAAACACTAATGAAGTGTTAGGGTTATATGTTCAGGCTCTAATTAAGAATTTCTCTCCATCCAGGACAGTATTTAAGCTTGTTTAAAATCCACTGAAGACCATGGAACTAAATTTTCCTGAACCGTGCTGAAAATAGATACCACGTGCATTTTGTTCTTTCCTAAACTGACACCAAGCATTAAGTAGAAATCTGAGGATTCAGCAGATGAAGCTATCACACTGTAAATTCAATGTAGCTTTAACACGAATATGGAAATACTATAACAGAAAATTATGTCTATCAGGCTTGCTTTTACTTATGAAAGAAGCAGATAGCAGCTACGATGACCTGAGTGTCTTCAGGCACAATAAAATGTGATGTCTTACATGTAAAAGGGTGGACAAACAGTCAGATCTTCTGCACAGATCTGCTGAGCATTTACTTCTTAAAACATCAGGAAATGGTCTTAATGTTGACATGCAGATCACCCGCCTCCAAGTATAGCTTTTTTTAAAATCTGAGGTCAGGCAGACTGTAGACAAGGAAAACAGCAGCATAAGGTAGTATTTACTGGCAACCCTGCTTTTGTCAGCAGCTTTTTATTGGTTAATACGATTTTAAATTATGCAGCAGTGGAAATCCAATTTTCACTGCATGCTGGTGGCCAGAACTGGGCAACTGAATTCCCAAGTACAGGAATCAAATATATTTCCTTTGCACGGTTTGTCATTAGACTCACAGATCCATTTTCGGAGCCTAACGCATATCAAATTCAATTTCTAACATTATAAAATGGGATGTAAAAGGGCACCACTGGTGTCACAAGGTCAGTTCAATCTAGCTCAGGAGAAAGATTTTTGCAGTAACTAACACAAGGGACACGAAGTGCTTGCATAAATGACTGATTAATTCTGGCTTGTGATACTAGAAAAAAAGAGTGGTTCTGCATTTTCCTGGTGGCTTTATAAAGAAAACAAAAGCTGCAACCAGCAGAGCAGAGGTCATAGATTGGGCAGGTCCTTCCAAGGTCCTTGCTCCTTCCTGAGTACCTGCTTAAGTTCAAAATGACACTCCCATATGAAAATACACATACAGTCCCAAATACTTCCTCCTGCTCTGAAGACAGAACCTTACAAAATGAAAACCTGCCTAGAGAATTAAAATTTAGCCACTTGGAGAAGAGTGTTTAAACCATACTCTGTGGTTTGCTTGCTGAATTTTGTTACATTACCGCTAGCCTAGACCAAAACTGGGATTTTAAATCTGAAACTCTTCAGAACTCAGGTGTACAAAAGAAGCATGCATATAAATGTCAAGACTCATTCCCATGCCTCTATCCAGTTTTGGTTTGAGGAAAAATTCCTGAATTAAGATTTTTATTTGTTTGTTGTGTGATTTTCCAAGTTGCTTTCCCAAGCCCTTGCGGGAAAGCCTGCGCAGCTTTGAGTTCTTCCCTCTCAAGTGGCTGCTTTTAGAATGGTGAACTAAATTAAAAACAAAACCCCAGCCTGAGAGTTCTGAGCTTGATATATCTTCTTAACAACATTTTTACCAAAGCCTAAACAATACGTTTTACCTACCGCTAGCTGTAACAGTCCCAATGGAAAGAAAGGCAAGAAAACTAATGAAGTTGTATCAGGGGTTAAAAAAAAAATTATTTATGGGAGTATAACAGCCAAATGTTTTCCTAGATGATAAAACCTATTAGACAATATACTCAACTGGTAATAGCACAATATTCTTATCACTACATATCCTCAGTTATGTTTCTGAACAAAACCTGACATAAATTAGCGCTAGGCTATGCCTGGCTTCAGACTGAAAGGCTCTCTTTATTTGCAGTTTTTAAAATGTGTAGCCCTGGATCATACTAGCTAGTAAAACTAATAAGTATGGTGCCTTTTGTCATTTACAAAACAATCACAGTATAAAGCAGTGGTGCAGAGAGGGAACAGACAACAGAAAGCCCCTTTGGTGTGCAATGCTTTACATGCAAGTCTAAGTAATATAAGAGTACTGCTCTGGTTACTAAACATCCAACAGACTGGGCTTCACTACAGGCCCCGTGCACTAGATAGAGAGACACTGGCTAAATCTTACATGCTACGGTGAAAAGCACTACATGGTAAAAAAAACACACTTAAGGGCATTAGTCAAATTCTCAGTTGCTTTGGGATAGGAAAAAGCGTCTCCCATGTATGTGTTTTCCCAGGAACCACGACTTCTTCTAAAACATCTGGTGTGGCCAATGTTAGACACAGGACGTAAGATGATCATTATTCCAGTGTGGGAGTTGCAATGTTCTTAAGGCAGGTCACCAAAAAATGATGTGCCAGCTGCTGTTTTAACAGCACACTGGCCTGAAACAGCACTTTTTTCAACTACAGCTGATAAACCACTGGTGGGTGGTAGTCTAAGCTCCCACTAGTAACCACTGGCCTGGAAGCTGGTGCTTAAATTCTAGTCTTATGGCGGACCTGCTAAAAAACATTCAGTGCTTAAACTGACCTACACCAAAATGTATTAATTTTTATATATCTCATAATTATTTTATCTACCTATTTTTTTAAATGTAATGTATGATATGAGAGAACAAGCAATATTAAATACAGGTAAAAAGAAAATCAACAGTAATCTTATAACTACAAAGCTTTCAGTGTACTCTTAATAATGAAGAGGTTTTATAGCAAGTAAATATAAAGTTAATTGAGTGCAACATAGAATTTTCTTTCTAGATTTGATGAGTGGTTTTTTTGTTTTTATATAAAGGAAACACAAAGCCTTTAATCTATCTGGACCTCAGTAATAAAAATGAAGAAAGTAGAGATTAGAATAAGATCTAACAGATCACAGGAACTAACCAAAGGAAGATAACAAAGGTTACACTGGAACTATACATAACCAGAAGTATCTGTATTGGAATCAATCTCATTTAAGAGATTAATTAATGCCTAAATCCTCACAAATTAAGAGAGGGTTAATGAAATGTTAGTGTAAGTAAATTGGTTAAGCATCAACAAAAGAGAGGAAGAGGGAGAGGATAAAAGGATTGGAGCAATTCTTATATCTGGGCAGATGTGTTTTCTGCTCTTGAGCAGGAAGGAAAACAGTCTGTAAACGTATACATGGAGAAAGAAAGAGGAGTAGAAGTATGCTTCCCTAAGACAAATCCCTCATGAGGACTTTGCCTGCACTGAAAACTTTGACATTTCCTCGCCTAGAGAAGTTGAAACCATCTGAGCCTTCTTTGTATTCTCTGCAAGGGAAAAAAATTACAACTGCGCTATGCTGCTTGCTGTACTCTCTATAATCATGAAAAAAAATCCCATTAAAAACATCATAAAGCTGTCCATAAGCCAGATCATAATTATAAGTGTGGCATTGTGGGATTCCTCTCTTCCTTGATCTTCATAACTGCCTTGCTCCTTTGACTGTGAGATGCTTCTTTTTTGTGTGTGTTTTTAAAGAACTACGTCCTCCTAAAAATAGCTTTAAATGTAGTGAAAAATTCAGACTAAATGAATTAACTATAGGATAATAAAAGAGTCAACACAGAACAAAATTTTTGAAGAAGTCAAACACCAGGTAGACCAAAACTGTGCAAATGATGAAGAGAATTATCTCAGAAAGAGGAATCAGTACATGAAACAAGGTGTAAAACACAGCCGTTAAAAACTAGTCACCTTGGCTTTAACAGCAGCTACAGACAGAAGCATATAAAGCTGGTGATGCCTTTCAGAAAGAGTACATCAGTAAGAGAAGGTGGTCTTTTAAAGTCAAGAGGATCCTTACTACCATGTAAGCAGGAGCAAGGGCGGCTCTAAGTAAAAGTACAGTAACACCAGTGATGCCACCAGCAGAGGTTAGTCCCTCTCGGGCATCTTTGCTGGGCAGTATCTGCCATTAAGAAACTATTTTATCAAAAAAACCACCAAAGCAACCCATAGCCCCAACCATGTAGCCAGGAGCACAATAAGCTGGCAGTTTGATTTATGAGCTCCACTGACAAACTCAGTATCTTTAAATGAATATAATGAAAAATCATAATATTCCATAATACTCTGGCCTGTTAAGTATAATCATAAAACACATGGCTATTTTTATTTGCTAGTAGCATGTTGATCTTCTGTGTTCTTTAAAAAATCCTTTTTTAATTTTAGTCACCCTAAGATTTCTTTAGGACTAGACACTAGTTTTTAAGGAATTTACACTAATAAATTTCTAACTTTTATGGACTTTTCACTTTCTTCCTCCTCACAGCACAAGTGAGTACTTTGGAAAACATTTGATTTTACTGCAAAACTACTACTTGTAATACAGGACACCAGAAAATATAAAGAAAGAAGAAAAAATGTAACCTTTTTTAAGTAGAAACATTCTTACTAGCACCTAGACCTGTTAAATTCATCATATTTGGTTTGCAGTAAAAAAAATTTAAACTATCTGAACTAGAAAATTGTGCACAATGCAAGCCTTTGTGTGCATGTGATCTTTTCACCAGCACTTGCTTTCTTTCTCCCCCTACATAATGTGTTGAGTTAGTTTGTTGAGTTTTGTTTTGCACTGTGTTGTCAGCATTGGGAGAGGAGCCATGTCATAACACATTTCCACATAGCATCTAGAAAAATAGCAATTCTGCTCCCAGCTGCTGCCTCTGGGTGACTGCAACACAAGCAAAAAGAATGTGCTGATTGATTACAGCTTGTCCTGCAACTTCTCTGGGACAGGTCTCCTTTGTCATATATTCTCAACAGGGAAGATCATTATTCAATTGAAAACACTAACATTATCTCCACCAGCTATGCCAACAAAGTAAACAAACCTTGTTAACCAAGGTCATTGCGTAAACCAGTAGTTCGGTATCAACCCCATCCTTCTCCTCCAGGATCTCCATGATGTTGGACCACGGCTTGGCTCCTAGAGGAAAAGCAGAAACCATCAGTGATGGTGATCACAATGCAAAGCTATAGCATCAACATTTATCCACAAGGTGGAATGATGTGGCCAGGTGGAAGATCAAGCAGAAAGACAGTTATCTCCAGCTTCCTCCGCAGACCCCCCTGCTTCATGGAGAGTGAAGTTAACACAGTCAGTGAAAGCTATGGTGCATCCTAATGCAAGGGTCTAAAATATGCCAGGTGGACTTTCCCCAGAGGTACCAATTTCTCTCCCTTGATGATGAATGAAGTTTTATTAGCCCAGTTTGATTGACAGTGAACTTCTAAAGTCAGGTAGAAGGAATTTTACCCCACCTATCACAGGTTCATATAGGCTTAGATAATTCTTCAACAAAAATCTATACGCTATTCTCGCAGTGCATTTGATGCTTACATTCCTAGTGATATTACTGAGTTACGCTGCATTAAGATAAGTCCTCTTAACAAAACAGTGCAGCAGAGAAATGTGGTTTTCTCAAATTACAGGCTGTGTGTCTTGGATAAAAGAAATGATCAATGAGGAGACAAGACTTTTGCTGTGGTTCTTACTTGGATTATTTTAATAAGAATCTTCTCTACAGAACTTTCAGATAGAGTTCTCTCATTTTTCCACTAAGTAAGGTCAAAATTTGTGCTTCTAGCTATGACGTATTTGCTTGATTTGCATTTGCATGATTATCTGATGCCAAAACCCAAGTGGCTTAGTGAGTTATTGTGCCAAAAACGTCAGACAGGCAACGTCAGCCAGAGTCTAGATAACCTCTTGTGTGGAAGGTACCTTGTAAAACCACCCTATTTCATTTGGCTAAAAGGCAGATGGTTGCATTTACTCAAGAAAATACACACATAACTATTTTATGTAGGAAACTGAAGTAAATAGTGAAAGGCTATAATTCAGTGTTTTGTTTGGAGTAAAGTTAAAGGTGAGGAGGACAAAGCAGATAGCTAACCCTAACTTAGAGATACTCAATTCAACTACACCAGCATAACTGCAAGAGTCTTTAAATTTCAGAGGGAAAAATGCAGAGTTTTCCAACAGCCCACATCCCCTAAATGCTACAGGGATAATGACAGTTTGAGTATCATCAGGCAGTAAAATGCAGATGTTTCATCACCACAACCTGTTGCTGACTGATCAGTGACCCTGATGTTAAAACTCTGCATTACTCACACAATGATAACAGCCGTTGTTTATTCATGCTGATATTATATATATATCCTGCTACACAGACATCAAATCTCTGCTAACCAAAGATCGCCGTTTTCAAGGTGATGGCAGTGCACTGTGTAGAAAAACCTGTCTATTAATGAACATACAGACAGCTATAGTTCTTCTGATTTCTTTTCCCTTCTTTTTGAGACGTTCTCTGATCTTTACTACTGAATAATAAATCAGAGCTTCCTTATCTCAATCAAAATCAAAGGAGGGGGGGCTTCACTCTCAGCTCTCCAAATGTATTTATGTGCATTACTAATTAATTCAAATACACAGCTGTAATGAAAATACACTAGACACCTCTTTACCAGATTTTCTATATTACCAGACATTTTGTGCAGTACATGTTCAAAAGACATGTGGAACAAATTCACTTAGCTCACAAATGATATATGATCAGCAAGAATCATATCCTCACTACAAAAATGTCTTCCTGTGGTTTCCAGAGAAAAATAAAAATGGAAGAAAATAAGAAAGAGAAACAAAATGGGGAAACCATGCAAGTCTGACTTAAAACAATGCCATTTGGAAAAAAGTTAGTTGATAACAACATAAAAAAGTAATTATTTAATCCATACTGCATTATTCACTGAGAGTCCTTCTAGCAAATCATGCCTTTATTTTGCAGGCAGGTTTTATTCTTATTGGAACAATCCTGTTTTGTTTTTTCAAGACAGCATCCTGGTGTTTGATTTTTTTTTTGCCTGAATGTCTTCATACTTCTCCATTATCATAAAAGAATATTTTCAGGGTCACCTGGCTGTTTTCCTGTGACGATGATACATGATTTTCTTCTACCTGTGCTGCTTCTCTGTTTCAGAATACAGTTTTTTAAAATTATTAATCAGGCACATTTACTAGTAAGGCAGCCTTGTAATAACTCATCCATCTTTCAAAGGCTTTAATTAAGGTGCTGCTATTAAACGTAGGCTATTTCCAAAATCTAGCCTTAAATTTGAAATTCTTCATCATTCCCTCACTAATATCAAGAGGAGGCAGTACTGTGAATGACTTTGATAGCGCTACTCCAATCTGTACTGGATTAAACCTTTCTTTTCAAATGCTATTTTCCTCATTATGATCTCAAGCTGAACAGCCAAGGAGTGAACATGGAAATAGCCAAAAGGCCATCTACCCACCTGGGGACAAGGCAGTTCTCGTGTGGAAGTTGCACCATGAACTTACTGCATTACTGTACCTGGGTTAATATTCCTTGCTAATATATAATGAGAACCTATAGTTTCCAACCTATGATACGGACAGCATGGGATATGGGCAGATCTAGAGCAGGTGTCTGCTCTCATTCACTCTCATGCCCTGAGCTTGGATTTCCAAACACATTGTTCCTTCAGAGTCCCCACTTAAAGATGAGACCACAGGCTGGAGTCTACATGAAAAAATTAATTTTCAAGGCAATATTTTTTTAATGATAGGATGATAGTGACAAAACTCCTTCTCCTTTCAAGCTGCATAGAAAAACTTTCTGAAAGATACATTGGAAAATCATACGCTAAAAAAATTGATGAATCTTCTAAACTCGTTGGCTACTGTAGTAAAACAATGACATTCATACAAGAGAGATGAAAAACATGATGCATATTTTCCCTTTTCCTTTAAAACGCTATTTTTATTGTGGAGACTATTAAAAGCTCTCCATTTATAGATGAAGAGGAACCTTTCAGGAAACTATTATGCAGAGCTAAAATCTACAGCTTCCATTTTCTGTGTAATGGTCAGAATATAACAAATCCTGAAAAAACTAAACTCATATCTAGGTTTGGCAATGCATATGTATTTCTAGTAAAAAACATAAATCCATTTAATACTTGTATATTACGGAGTCTATTTTTAAAAATAGTAAGTGTAATCATCTATGCTTGCCAATTCTCAAAAAGGTTTACTTTCCAGCCTGTCTCCTCCACCTGATCGTGATGTAGAAGAATGATGATGTAGCACCCCAGCAATTCTTCTGGGAGCAGACCGGGATGTTCCCATAAGGTTATGACTTCCATGCAGGACTTGTGGCAAAATTGATGGGAGTGATGAAACAGGCTCACTGAAGTAAAACAGCAGAGGTCAAGTTTTGTGTGTGTTCTCCTGCCTTCTAACAGATGAAATGATAAGTGCTCGACTGCCTTTCACAGGACTCTCATCGGTAACTGCTTATTATTGTGGCTACTCCCACAGGAAGGCTGGAGCCTCAACACTGATGCTACTACAGCACTCCAAGTAATCACACACAGAGCATAAACACGTGGAGAACTATGGGGTTGCAAACATTAAGCCTATATTAAATTAATACATTAAATTAATTAAATTAATTGAATAATGTTGCCCATTGTTTTAAGTCTCAGTCTTTTCTCAGTTTCCCCTTAAATGTTTTTACATACAAATCTCGGAAAAAAAATAATCATTTAATACCTTACATGAAATCTTGACATCACAACTACACAGGACACGCACATTATGTATAAACCATGGAAAGCCTTGCATCAGGCCAGAACCATACATGAGGACTGCCACCAACTTACAGAGCGCATGTCTCTAGCTGCCACAGGATGGAAAGATATTAATATTTCTGGGAAGACCTCAACAGTTTGTATTCCTGGCTATTTAAATATGTGTGAATGTACAGCCTTCCATCATACCTACAATATGGGCATTAATTTACTGGGTATCTAACTATGTGTGAAATGGCAGGAAAAGTGGAGATACTGATAATGCGGGCCATTTACAAATAATGTAACAAAAAGTCAGAATTCACAAACATTATGTGTGTCCAGGTCAGCCACAGAGCTTTCATCTCTGTCCTAAAAATTTCTCATGATAGAGCAGCCCCAGACAGCAGAGTGCAATGCCAGCTCTGCTTTCCAGAGCCCACACAGTCCTAGTATGCTTAAACTGAAAAGAGATCAAATTCCTGTGGGGCTCTGAAACAAGAAAGGGCGGGGGAAGGGGGATCTAGATGGAAGTATAACTAGAAGCTACTTCATATATGATGAGGGCCATGCAGTTATTCACTTACGGTCTGCTTGTATCTGAGAGTAAAGTCAGCACTTCCGCGGATCTCTCTACTTCAGTTTGCATATGGATGTATTCTTGCATAGAAACCACAGATGGGATCGCTTTGAAACCAGGCTGAGTTATTATGGGGTTCTTTATGTTAATCATGTGTGGTACACATGTTGAGGAATTATGTCATATCTCATCACCTTGTATGTACATGAAACATTGGACTTTTTTCAAAGCAGAGCTAAACTTAATTATATACCTGCAAGATTTATGACAACGTTTCAAGAAAAGGCACATTGCTTTTTCTTCCTCTGTATTTCTGTTCCATTAAATAAGTCATTAAAGACAGGCACTTGCAGTTATAAGCTACTAATTTAAAAATATAAATTAAAACATGGCACATCCACAGACAAAAGTGAAAGGCTATTACATTGATGACCTAAAAAAGAAACTAAGTCTAAAACAAGAAAAAAACCCCAAAACCTCTTTTGTAGCTAAGCATAACTGCTTAATAATTTAAAAAAACAAAAAAAAGAGGAAGGAAGAAAAACTGGGTAGTTGGGGCTAAGTTATTTGCACAAGTTCATGAGACAATCCACCAACCACAGGTATGAGAATTCCCATAAACCCTCTCCTTATGCTCCTAACAAGTATCCATTTAACTACATGCATCACTTTTTCTTCACGTGTTTTCTGTTGTTACTGAAGTTGTTTAATTACTTTGGGGTATGTGAATGTGTGCCTGAGGCTGTTTTACAGACACAGAAGGGAATATACAGCACATGGTAGTGTGTTTAGGGTCCTCCTTCCTCTCTCTTTTTTTCTTTAATGAGGTTTACGAGCATGTGAACAGATGGCAGTTTGAACATGTTGAGAATACCAGTGAGTTCAGAGAGTTGACGAAATACTAAGAATGACTGTAAAAATAAATCATAGCACTCACAATTACATGAATATTGTAACTACATTTCTGCTTATGGCATTGCAAGGTTTATTTGTTTTAAATCAAAACAGAAAGCCAACCTGGAGCGTCCACCGTTCAGTGTTATGCTGGTTTTGAATTGCCCCTATCTGCTCCCCTGCCATAAGAGACAATTTGGGGTTTTTTTGGGTCTCTTCAAAACACTCATGCTGATAGCTGAAAGCAAAACCTGGCTACTTTCTCCTTTCTCCCCATCCCCCAACTTTTTTGTTTCACTTTTACCATATCAAGTCACTCAAACAAGTTCAGCATGGAGGCAGTTGCTCCACAGAGGGGATCTTGCTTTCAACCTCCATGTGTTTGAGACCACAACAATGGCTCTCCCAACCTCAAAAACTCTCCTTGAGGCAAAGGAATGTTTTGCATCAAGAGAGAATGCCCCAGGAGCTTAGCAATGGCTTTGTGGGAAGAACAAGAAAGAACCATTTTTGTTCTATTTATTTGTAAAAAATACAGTATACATATTCAAGTATTTTTCATGAGCCTGAAGGGTAACAGATTTCATAGTATAGTATCTGCTCAAGGGCTTTATTTTAATGTAACAACAGATGGTTTTACTTTTACTGTAAAGCCTGTACTATTACTGACCTCGTCTTTCTCTTCAAAGGGATTACACTGATTAGATATCATTTTCTCTTTTAAATCAGACTGCTGCTTCTCAGAAGGAAGTGGAAAGACAGCCTGGCCGGAGGAGCCTCCAAGGTCGGAAGATGCAATGGGGCTTACTTTGCGCATGGATGCAGGGAAGGGGCAATGACTGCGGTGCACAGGGCGGCAGACGGGTATCTCGGCTTTTCAGTTTTCATTTTCCCGCTGCAATTCATTCCTCAAAACAATCTTAAATTGCATGAGTACCTAAAATATGCTTTTAATCAAGAAATGAAGGGTATGTCACACAAAGCAGGCATCACGACAGCAACCCTAGAACCACTGAAATCAATGATGAAATGCCACCCTGATCTCAGCACTGCTGGGATTTTGCACCCCCCAAGTAAGGCTACTCACCTCTCTTTTCATCAACGGTAGATACTGCTTGGATTAAAAGCGGTGCGTTGGACTCTGTATACTCCACAAACACCAGCAGCAGCTTCAGCGCTGTCTTTACCACCAGGCGGAACTGGAAGGAAAGAGTGCGACTTGTCATTCAGCAAACCACAACATTTCCAGATGTGCTCCGTGACACTGGGCAAGACACGTGCAGCAATTCAGATCTGGTAGTAAGACACGAATGGAAGAGATTAAGCTGTGCCAGGACTGAAAAAATGAAAGGTAGCCAGTTGGTTGAAAATTTCATTCACCGGACAATGCTCTCCTAAGGAAGTCTCAATAGTCAATGAATCCAAACGAGATCTTAATGCTGACACACCTAATAAAAGGTTGAACATCCCACCTACGCATGCACCTATGCATATCCCCCACACTGTTGTCTAAAGCCTGATGTACACAGACTCTACTGAGCTAAGAACGCATATATTCCTTTATTTCTCAACAGAACTTTTATTCCTCCCTTTCTCTGTGAGCTTTTAATGCTGTCAAATTGCTGTATGATGGGAAGATTTTCTCCTCATGCTTTTTTCTTTACTTATAATGTCAATATTTAATGCTTAAATAATTAAATACATCGATATTCACTATTTACACAACTTGGGAGAAAGTGTGTTTAACCTCCAACTATCCCACCCTGTCACAAAATGTGTGATATACTGGAACTGAGCTTTCTGCCTGTAAGTTTTCAAACTAATTTTTGAACATCCCCAGGAGTGTAAATTCAGCAAAGACTTGACATCAGTATAACAAACCTACTGGAAATCAGTAGCCAAACTCTATCAGTTTCATCAGAGGTCTCCCATTTCCAGAGATGACCATTTGAGTATTAGATAATTTTCAAAGCATTGAGTAAGAATTTTCAGGGACTTGCTTGGCATGATCAGGTATGTGAAAAAACACGTCCTTCCTTAAGGTCAACATGCTGGAGGGCAGGGACGCCATCCAGAGGGACCTTGACAGGCTTGAAAGGTGGGCCTGTGTGAACCTCATAAAGTTCAACAAGGCCAAGTGCAAGGTCCTGAACATGGGTCGGGGCAATCCCAAGCACAAATACAGGCTGGGCAGAGAATGGATTGAAAGCAGCCCTGAGGAGAAGGATTTGGGGGTATTGGTTGATGAGAAGCTCAACATGAGCCAGCAATGTGTGCCTGCAGCCCAGAAAACCAACCATATCCTGGGCTGCGTCAAAAGAAGCGTGACCAGCAGGTCAAGGGAGGTGATTCTGCCCCTCTACTCTGCTCTCATGAGAGCCCACCTGGAGTACTGTGTTCAGCTCTGGGGCCCCCAACATAAGATAGACGTGGACCTGTTGGAAAGAGTTCAGAGGAGGGCCATGAAGATGATCAGAGGGCTGGAGCACCTCTCCTATGAAGACAGGCTGAGAGAGTTGGGTTTGTTCAACCTGGAGAAGAGAAGGCTCCAGGGAGACCTTATCACAGCCTTCTAGCACCTGAAAGGACGCCTACAAGAAAGCTGGAGAGGGACTTTTTACAAGGGCATGTAGTGATAGGACAAGTGGTAACGGCTTTAAGCTGAAAGAGGGTAGATTTAGATGAGGTATTAGGAAGAAATTCTTCACTATGGGGGTGGTGAGGCACAGGTTGCCCAGAGAAGTTGTGGATGTCCTAACCCTGGAAGTGTTCAAGGCCAGGTTGGATGGGGCTTTGAGCATCCTGGGAAGTGTCCCTGCCCATGGCAGGGGGGTTGGAACTAGATGATCTTTAAGGTCCCTTCCAACCCATAACATTCTATGATTCTATAATTCTATGAATATTTGGAGTTTTTACTAGGAGATGTGAAAGAGGATGAGTTTTTAACAGGCAGGGCTCTACATGCCCCGCTGAGAGGACTTTTACTAGGAGAATTGATTCCAGGTCAAATCTGTTATATCCTCAATCTAAATCATGGATTTAAAGCCAAATAAAAGGTGATACACCGCTGGTCCCAGAAATACAATGTCCCATCTACTGTGATTGAATCAAGCTCCAGAAAAACAGGTATTTGTAAGTTTACTGTATTTACCTGCTACCTTGCTCTGCAACAAATCTATCCAACAGCATGTAAGATTTTTAATGAGACAGCTACAGTAATGCAGTCATTACTCTCTCCTTTGCCATTGACAGGTTTTTAAATCTACTTTAGGATGCAGTCATGTAGAGATAAGCCACACTCCAGAAAAATCCCTGTCTCTGTCTCATTACATTAAGTTGGTAGGCACTCTGAAACAGAACTGCCTGGTTATTAAAATGCCTCATGCAGAGGGAAAGGAAAAAAAAAATCATTACACTGTATTGCTAAACTGTTTCAGGGATATATATACACACACACACACATACATAGTTTCTGTCACTATTAGCTCCTTCCCATTCCCTCATTTTTTCAAGTCCTCACAACACAACTCTCATAAGAGGCAAAGAATCGCTATTAATCATTTTATAGATGCGCTCAAAGACAGCAACTGTGTCTATATTCTAAAAAAGACTTCAAGTGCAACAGGCATAGGCTCAAGCTACTGTGTTCATATTGCCACTCACAGAGATGTACTTGAGCTCACATTAAGGTAATGAGCTAAAATGCAGGTTGCAGCCTACCGCTATAAACACTGAGTTTAGTGTGAACAGTGATGCAGGTATCTCCCTAGCTTTTCGTGTTTTACCCACTTGTCCTGAATTGAGCTTAATGCACTGCGGTGATACTATCTAGCAATGTAAAATTTTCTGTTGTTGAACCTAGACTCTGTCAGACTTGATGTATCATCAAAGCAGTTATTTTTAGGGCTGACAGCCAGGAAATCCCAGTGACAAACCTGACGAGGTCCATTAAGACACCTGGTTAGCCTAATTTGCAGTTGTACTGCTGCAGTGATACTTCATAGATACATGGGGTAGTCAAATTAGACAAAATTGAAATCTGATGACACACAGCATATTTGTTCCTTGGAAAGACACTGCTGATACACCAATAAATCACTTCCTCACAATTGCACTGGACATCTGTGTATTTGCCTGGCAGGCCAATACCACACTGTTTCTGCTCTGTAGTGACATTTCCCTTAGCAACCAAGATCAGTTGTTTAATAGACATATTGTAAGAATTTCAAACATGTTTCCACTTGTTTTGTAAAGTTACTGCATAAAACAGGAGGTACCAGATTACTGTAAACAATTCTAGCATTAACATACTTCCCAGATAACTACTTGTGCATTACCTACTAATCTGATCAGGAACCTTTCCCTAGAAAGCAAATCTTGGATATTACTTTTGATGGTCCTTAAAACCTCAAGGCTTGGTCACAGGCTGACAACAGGATGCATTTACACTTAAGTACTAAATGGCAAAGTTCCCATACGTTTCCATTTGACAGCAATCAGTGAGTGACACGCCGAGTTTATATCTATTTTTTACAAATGTCTTTTTCTTCCAGAAAGTAAGAAGGACCTTCTGCAATGCCTTTGCTCTAACTGTTGCCTGCTGGCCACGGCAGCTGCGGTAATACAGAGCTAGTCCCTGTGCACCTTGCATCTGCCACGCTGCAAACTTTGTAAAGCCTCAGGGCAGCCCACTGCAGTTGCACCAGACCAAGGCTCAAGTCGGCTGCTTATTCGGGTGCTCTCTGCAGGTGTCAACCTCCTGTATTAATAAGCTAACAGATGACAGCGTAAGGAAAAAATACCATCCAAGAAGCAGTCCCAGAGAGAAGGAGCGATTAGAAAAACTATGTTTTTCTTGCCATTTAGCTAGTAGCAGGACACTGTAAGTTCAATTCCTCAACCCGCAAATTTTCAGAGCTTATCCAACTCCTCACAAGACAGTCTCTCAGCCCTGGGAAGTGGAGGTGTCTGTAGGTGAAGGTACATGCCACGGCAGCTTTCTGCTGGTAGTCAGCACAGCCACTGTCTTTGAGGAAAACTGAATTTAAAACATGCTGTTTCCTGCTCAACAGAAAATAGCATTTTAGACTCCTGTGGGTACTTTTAAGCCTGCATGCTGCTTTGGACACCTTGGGCAAGTACAAAACCAAAATACTGCAGTCCTAGACTAAGCCGCACAATGGCTACACTGGGGACTTGCTAGCTACCTGTGACCCACACAACCTTTGCACACATCTTACAATGGTGCTTTTTAATACTGCTTTAACAGTTTGTCTTGACAGAAGCAGGCAGTCATCAAGCAGCTGCACTGCCCCTTGGAAACTGAAGTCTTCAGCCAGCCAAAGGCCCTTCAAGGCATCTGACAGCCTGTCACCCCCCAGACACAAGGACAGTCCAGAGCCTGACTTGCTCACACTAAAATTAGCTCTAATTATTCACCATGGCACCACAAAGTCTCTGAAAGGTCTGTTCCAGGGATACTTGCTGCCGAGACCCACGTGAAGCAGGGTCTATTTTCTTACGTGGCCTCCAGTGTGATAACCTACCTGTTAAATGATCCCTTCATGACACCCTGTGAGCCTGACCTGCCTGTAGCAACTCATGCATGCTGCTGCTGACACATTAAGCGTCGGGTATCGCAATGGGCAGCTATTCAGAAAGTTTTCATTTGTGATTAACTATGATGATTATCAAAGTGGGAGATCTTCATATCTTCGGGAGTGAATTACAAAATGTGTTTGCAGGGCATGCCTTTTCAATTATTTAAGTAGTAGACAGCTACATTGCAAATAAAATAACTGTAAATCTCAAAACTGGGAGATTGCGTAGCAGGAAAGAAAAGCAGCAATTCATCGACTTTCTTGCTTCCCTTTGTGAAGCCACAGGAGTTTTTGCCAATCACTGGCATTGTTTTATTTCACATGATGTACCCAGACGGCACAGCAATGGGAGCAATAGAAAAAAGTTTCCTATTTCATTCATGAGTAGGTGAATCACTGTTCATTTGAATCACTGTTAAAAACTTCATAAAGGCTTTTAAGGTTGTTTCTGGGATTTACTGGGCTTTCATTCAGTAGCGAAGATGGACACAACTGCTTTCTGAATCAGTTTCAGCAGAGATGCAGTTCTGTTATAATCCATGGGGCAATCACACCATTAGTTCAAACAGGACTAGATGTCGTAAGAGCAATAAAAGAGGTAGAAATGTGCTTGTGCTAGCTCATGAAAAAAAAGCCCTGGTACCATCACTTTGCAAACATAGGTGGTTATGATTAATTCCCAATTTCCACCCTAAATATTACTGCTTAGTTAAAAAAGATGACTCACTGAGGCAATATACATGCCCACTGGCTCAGTAAAGTGATGTTTTAACAGTTCTGAGATGAAATCAGGATTCTTGAATTTCATAGCATTGAAGTATCAAAACTTTTATTAAGTTAGAAAAAAAAGTCATATAGTGTTTTTGTATCACATGTGAGCTAATTTATAGAGAGGAAATGATGTTAGTATCTTCTGGCTAAAGATAAGAAGTAACCAGCAATATAAAGGGAAGAAGAAAAATTATAAACCTTTTCCCTCTGACTCGCTTTATGTTACATAGTGGAGTTTGGCAGTCCCTTTCCTTTTTATCTCTTTATATTTAGACAATCGGAAATATATTACAGACCCGGCCAAACAGACCACACAACAGGCTGCAAAACTTATGTCTCATGGAAGGGCTTGTCCCAGTTGTTAATTACTTGCCAGGAAAGGCTTAAGCCTTTACAAGGAATGTTGTCAGAAAGTTCATTGACTTAGAGACCAAAGCAATAATTGTGAAGTTCAGATTTAAACATTTAGGATTTTTTTTTTAAAAAGGAAGAAAGCAAAAAAAAAAATTGACTGAAAACTTAGTATTTCACTCAAGGCAATGTAGTTGCTTTCGATTTATGCTATTCAAATTTAAAGGAGAATTGGGCATTGGATTTTTAACTAAAGATTTACTATGGCTAAATCCTACGAGGCCTAATCCAAGCGGGGACATGGCTTCATAGGCCATGTACTCATCGTGTTGATAGGACACAGCCAGGTGGAGCTGTAGCTAAAGAAACATGCAGTGCAGCGAGAGTCCAGCCCGCCGGTGAGAGGTGCACAGAAAAGCTGAAACCCTTCTTTATTGTGGGGTGCGAAGATGCCCCTAACTTCAGATCTAGTGCTGTGGGAACAGCCAGCACCTGCAATGTGGCTCAGTTTCACATTTCACAAGGGGCTAAAACCACTCTCTGTTCTCAAGAGAAGGAAAGATCTTCCTGGAATGGAAGATTTTCTATATATACATAAAAATAAAATATGTATCTATTGCTGTATATAAAATAACATATTATAATATATAATATAACAACATTATTTTTCCCTCTGTCATAAGCAAGGAAAAGGAAACATAAATATTGAGCTTAAGAGAGTCTTAGAGTAATTTAAGTTGGAAGGGACCTAACACTGCTTGCCTTCTCAACTTAGGTGAACAAACCCAGTTCCCTCTTCCTCAAATACCATGTGCTCTCCCCCCTAACTATCACAGAGAAGCCCCGCTGAACTCACTCCAGTAGGTAAGAATCTTTCTTGTACTGAGGAGCCCAAAACAGGACCCCTGAACTCCCAATGCAGTCTTATCAGCACCGAACAGGGAGAGGCACTTCTTCAACTTGGTGGCTATACTCCCACCAACCCAGCCCCACATGCAGTTGGCCTTCTTTGACACAAGGGCACACTACTAACTCTTGTTCAAATTCAGAATGAGTAGACAGAACTAAATGGTGTGATGCTAAAAGTAGTATCTGTAATTTTCCCTAATTTTTTAGAAGACTTACCAGGACTCAATACCCTTAATGGGTATTTTTCAAGGGAGAATCACAGGCAAAAGAAGACAAGAGGCAGAAAAAGAAGATGAACAAAAAGTGCCAGTTAAAACCTGCCATGAGAAAATTTAGTCCTAACAACATTCACCTTGAGCTTGTAGCATTACTGCCAAGGCCATCAAAAATAAGTACCAGACATGTTTACTTTATCTATCAGAAAGTTAGATGTGCATAAAGAAAAAAACACTGAGGTTCTCCTAGGATTTCTTACAACATTACATGTTCCATATATTTTTATATCTGTTATTCTCAGCCAGTTGTCTCCTGTTCAGACAGGGGAGTCAGACCAAAGCATAGCTTTGGCTTACATGTCTCTGGATGAATCTCATGAGATGGGCAAGGATAAAATTGAAAAGAAAAAAAAAAGGAAAAGAAAAAGAAAAAGCTCTATAGCAGAGCAATGATGAAAAATCTCTTCTAACGTTTCCAAATTATAATTTGGGATTCAACCAGAGTTTGTATCCAGCTCTTTGGTTTCCTGCCATATTTGTTGTTGCTAATAGGTCAAAAAGGTCAAAAAGCTCCTTCAGCACCTGGTAAAACTACAGATATATAAATATACACTCACACTTCCACATATACAAAAAGACAAGTATATATATTAGAAGAATATATATTAGAAGAATATATATACTAGAAGCAAACCTTGTTTTCTCTATCTACTTGTTTGCTACTAGCTCACTATTTTACTGTTGGTTTACAAGGTATTAGAAGCCTCAGGGCTATGCTTCAACTTCAGCATTACTGGATATGGGCAATGAGAGCTGTCTGTTCTGTATGAAAGAAGGTTTGCCTCTAATGACCGCACAACGCAATCTTATCTTACTAGTGCTCTGGCATAAGGTGTCTGTATTTTGTGGCATCCCAGAACTGTGCCAGTTTGTTCACTTTCTTTCCCTGAAAGATAAAAATGCACCTGGAACCCTTCTGCCCTTGTTCTCAGAGAAACATCTAATCTTGAAATCAGATTGAAATCAGAAATCTAATATTGAAAACAGATGAGGAAGGGGAATGATAACTGGATAATCTTATGTTGGCATCCCTTTGCATAGGCACAGCTTTAGTAGAAATTGAGGTATTTACAGCCCATAAAACAGGATGCGTACAAAGCAGGAGGCTGATCTTATTTCTCAGTCAGGTAGTCAGTGCCAGGTATGTGCCTGCACGACATACGAAAGCCCTTTGCCAAGGATGCATATCTGTAGCCAGTCTTTTAGAAACATAACTTACCTGACACATACAACATCCCAGTATTTTCTGATAAGTATTAATTTTCTCGAATCTCTGGAACAATGTCATTTCAGTATTTCACAAGCTGGTCACCCATATTTATGCAACAAGGATGTCTCCACTGCAGCCAGCATCTTACTGGGCCTTTCTCACATCTGCATGGCAGAAAACCAACTGGTACTGATTTCAGCCAGCCAGCACTGGGTGCACAAGCAGGGAGAGCCACCTCTGATAGAACGGCTAGATGCCAGCTACCTCAGAAGTACGCAGGTGTGACTATACATGGGAAAGAACCATAACGTCTACAGCAAGAGCAAATAGCTTTGTAAATATGTTGTGCAGCATTTACACAATCCAGACAAAAGTATATCAGAAGGGGGTGATGTGTCAAACAAGGACATTAGGGGGTAAAACATTTGGAAACCTCTATTACCAGGATTTGCAAATGCCTTAGAGAACAAAGAAACAAACCAAACCCTTTCTATTCTCTGACTCTCCTCTCCAAAACTGACATTTGAGGCCAATTACTTAATTCCAAAAGGGGTGACAACTCTATTTCGTAATCCAGTTCCTTTCTATTCATAGCTCCTGAATGCCAGAAAGATCAGAAGAATGAGACCCTTCTGCGTCACCTGAGCCAAGTGTTTCTGGTCAGCTTATTTTTCCATCTAAACTTTAAAGCAACCTCTTTTAAGGAGAATGATGAAAAATTTAGAAGTCTAAATAATCTACAGAACACCACAAAACTTCTCAAATGAGTGTAATCACCCTTCTCTAGAAGGGAGAAAGACTTCATATGTGCTGGGGCCTTAAAAGCTGCTTTTGAGGCTGCAACGAAGACAAGCTAATTTCTCCACTTTGCTATCAGAGAGGCAACAACCGCCCAAGTCACAGGGTGCGCAGGGCACGTGGAGGTATCAGAAAGCTGAGATGCATGGGAAGCAACAGTTAAATACAGTATGCGTAAAGTATGTAAATACCCCATTCTAGGTACTGAATATTATGTACACTCAGGCATTTTATTTCATTAAGACTGTGATTATTAAATGATCTATGTATCTGCGGGCTGATATACCAGTAACACAAATAAGAATGTGCATGATGCCACGTCTATTTTAAGCACTAGAATTTTTATTAGGTGGTATATATTAAAATAATCTAGACCCCATTTTAATATTCAGCCATTTTCGCTCAAATCTTCGAAGAGGGATGCTTAAATAAGGCAAAGTAACTGTTGTTAAGTGCTTTGCAGGCTCAGGACTGAATGCGCAGACGTTGCAGGAAGGTGAGTTAGATCGAGATGAAAAGCCTTATATACCTAGATGCAAGAAGCTAAAAAATTGCCAATTAAACAACAGCCTTTTAAATCTGAATGTTCCTTTAAGCTTTTCTCTCTGCCGAGCATGTAATGCTAGGGATGGCAGAGAAATGCATGCATTTACTATTCTTAGAATGAAATTTCTCAGAACTTTGTAAACGTACTAGATAATGATTATAAGGTCTGCGCACTGTTATATATGTGGTATGTATCTGTCATTGATCTGCGGTGAGATTTCTGACATGAAGAGAAAGAAGGACATTAAAAAGAAATTCATCTGGCTTACCAACAAAACACAGGGATGAGCAAGTAGTGATTAGTGACTGGTCAACAGGAAAAAAAAAAGAAGACTCATGCCTGGAAATGATTATTTACATCATCAATCATGGTCCAGAAGCAGAAGGGGGAAAAATGAAAAAAATCTGTACACAGAAGCAGGCAATTCATACAAAAAAAATCAAAACATATTACAGGCCAGAGTGGCCCTCAGATTAATACATGCAATTCTGATGGGAGCTTTAAAAGAATATATTGGGAGTAGAAATTGGCCCTGTATCAAGCCATTTGTAATGAACTAACAATGTAGCTACATTTGTCATGCAGCAATCACTATGTCATACAGATATTGTTTAAAAATCAAAGTGCTGCAGATCCTGGAATGAGACAGGAGATGCTACAGGGATTTTTTCCACTCTCCTCCTTTTGGAATAGCAACGACGATCTTCCCATGAGGTGGGGAAGTGACTTTCTCATCCCATGAAACAGTCTAAAATGATGTTTTTCTTTGCTTTACGACAGGAGAGAAATCTTTTCTTGTTTTCCTCCCCTACAACCAGACCGATCCCTTTGGTTTCTCCTGTGAGAACTGTTCATTGTGTGAAAATGACATATAATTATTCAGCCAGAAAGGAGGACAGGACATGGCAATTACAGGACATTAAAGGATCAAACTTCTTTAGTCTCAGGTGACTCTTGAGATGGTGTCATCACACATTTGCCAAGGGCCC
Source organism: Gavia stellata (assembly GCF_030936135.1). Lineage (NCBI taxonomy): Eukaryota > Metazoa > Chordata > Aves > Gaviiformes > Gaviidae > Gavia > Gavia stellata. Next base: position 73,985,337 of record NC_082596.1, read on the forward strand.
CATTCACAGAGCTATTAGGTATTCCCCAGTTTTGAGTGTCTTTCTCTTTTCCGCTTTCAGAAATTGCTGAAACAGAAGGGTTTGGTTTCAATTAAATTTTTAGCTTTTTCCATTGCAAAACACAAACCAAAAACATTTCACTGGAAATTTGCCATCAGCCTGTGTCCAGAACAGGAATTATGCTTCACTTGTAAAGATTTACAGTAAGATTTTCTTTTCTTTCTCTCTTCAAATTGTGCAGTTTCATCGTATTCAACCTGTTGATGCTTTTATTAACCCTTCCCAAACGCAGTTATCTTCTAGGACTCCAACCAAATGAACACCATCAGTACATCTAGACCTGCCTTCTGTGTCTAGGTAAGGATTGTGATTATATTATCTTAGATAAGTTATAAAACACGTAGTCTGAGAGAAATGACAGTAACGTGAGAAGCAATTTCTGCTAAAACTCATGCTAGCACGTAATGTGCTATCAAAGAGCTTTGATAAAGAACAGAAGTTTTTCTTCTCTTTTTTCTTCTACAAACATGCACCTTGAATTGTTTATATATAGCAAGGGCTTTCGGGCATTTTCATGTTATGGATCATAGAGTAAGATTGTCTAGTAAAGTCTGTTCCTTTCATTAGATAACATAACCTTCATTGGGCACATACTCAACTAGCCTTATGCAAAAATAAAAAAAATACTATGATGTGTATAATGTCATTTTAATGCAACTTAGCATCTGGAAACATGCTGTCTGACTAGGCGATTTTTCGGTAGTTACTGCAAATGCATGACCCTAAGGTCTATAGGTCACAGTCAAAGTAGTTTAAGAGTATGTCCCACTTTTTTAAACAAGAGGGGTCTTTAGGAATTAGTCATATGTCTATTAAATAAAATGTGTATTTCTGATGAGCAGAAAGAACAAAAAATAACCTTGCCTCTCTTGAACACTGCTCTGATGATCTGTTCAGCAACAGACATAACAGTGATAGTTTATGTTTTGGTAATAGGAAGTAGATAATAAGCAGTAACATATGCAACCACAAGGAATTAGAATTCCACATAAAAGATGAATTTGCAAACTAAAATCGATCACAGGAACAGGGTGTATGTGCCTACATAGAAGAAATATGTTTAAGGCTATTTGGCACCTGTTTTTTCCTCTCACAATGATAGAAGAGTTGCATGCTGAGCCTTCCCACCAGCCCTCTACATTGATGTATGATGTTAGCCTTGAACTATGCTGTCCTCAACAGATGGACACTGGGCTGAACCTCTGGCAACAGAAAAGGTTTGGGAGAATGGCAGTTTCAGCAACTTCTTTTCCTTGGGCAGGGCCAAACTGATATTTCCTTAGCTGTGTTTCAAAAAAACTGGGAGAGGAAAAGGGGGTTTATTAACTTAATTGCAGGCAGGACTTTCTCTTCACTCCCGTTTACAAAATCCCTTTCATATCACACTATTCTAGCTTTCGCTATGCAGCTGAGCGAAATCTTGGTTTGTGAAGGCATCTTATGTAATACAATGTCACTGTACTTAATACAAAAGGCAGTCAATTTTAAAGAGAGAAGGGATTAGATAACTTGTTGATACTTTAAAATACTAAGAGAAGTTACTGATGTGTTGCTTATGTCATGCTTTGCATTTAAGGATCTGAAAGCCATCTACAATTAATCAAGTCATGCAACAGTTCCATGAAGCGGGCAGCAATTCACAAATGGGAAATCTGAAGTACCATGAACTTAAAAGGCAAATAGAAGATGTAACATTGCATCTTACTTCCTTTTTTTAAGCCTCCAAATAAATATCTGACTAATGTGTGTTCTCAGAAATATTTTAAATTCCAAATGCAGACTTTAGATTTAAGATTAAATCACTGCTTCAAGATTTTCATGAGTGATTAGGAACTATGTAGAAGCAAGTCCACTTGCTCCACATCAATTTTCCATACCAAACCACTTTCTTCTGAGACCCACCTGCTATCATAGCCAGACCTCTGATTTATACAGGCTGGCCTGTAGGTGATGTAAAAAAAGACTCTCCTCATGACACCAGCAGAGAATGCTTCCTGAGCTTCAGACCTGCAGTACGTTTGATATGGGAACTGTGTACAAAGCAGCATCTCAAAACTCCAGAATCTTCACGAAGTTAGTTTTCCTCCTGGCCAATGAACAGAACAGCTCAGGTGAAGCTCAGAGGTGACCTTGTCCCTGCCTGTGAAAGTCATCACCAATAAAATACGTGGCTCTGCTGAATTATGGTCAAAGCCAGAGGAAAACAGAGAAATAAGGAAACTATCAGAGTACCTTCTCTCACAGCCTCCATACAAAATTAAACCCATTCAAACACACGACAGTCATGAGGAGCACTCCATTTTCACCCTTGTTTCCTTAGAGAGCGGTGCTGTCCCTCCCACTGTCCACTTGTAGACTAACTCTTCCCTGTAACTATGGGATCTGCCCACTGAATTCAGTCATATTTGACAGTAATTGAGCTATGTTCCTACTGAACTTGAAAACTGCATTACTAGAGACCCCCAAATAAGCATTCTCATCAGAGAAAAGGAAGTTTCCAGACATTTTGAAAGGGAACCAGCTAGAAAACTAGTCCTCATGAAGCCCTCCACCAGCCACACCGCAGGCTGCCAGCTGTACCAAAGACAGGCACGGGATACACGGCAGAACTGATGGTACCAAGAGCATGCGGGATGGCAAGGAAAAAGAAAGGAAGGACGAGAACAAAGATAACAAACTACTTCATTAGTTCTACTGCTCATGAAACAACTCACTAGAGTTAGTGGCCTTGGCGATGTCCTGTTTAAATAATAACAAGGTTGAGTTCAAGGGCCCTAGGGGAAAAAAACTATTTGAGTCTGCAAGTATAGTGGAAAACTACTCTGTTATTATTCTGTGGTTTTACGCACGTGAAATTTGTTCTTTCAACAGTTCCATTAAAAAGCACTCATATTAAATACCAAAACTACAGCTGGGTTTAAATAACTTCACCTGAAAACTCCTGTAAGTTTAATGATATGGTTGGCAGTCCTTTCCTGACACTGGACAATCTCATAGACAACATTTCAACAGCAAAAACTCAGAATCAAACCAACCTATGTATAAAATGTGTGGAAGTGGTTGAAGATAGTGTGTTAATGAAGAGACCAAACTAAAATATATTATCTATTGCAACATCTTTCTTAAGCGAATAATTGTTAACAGGTTATCCTTTTTAGGCACCCTAAAAAACAACATACTAGTGGTTTGAACTACTGAAATAAGAATAAAATTGTTTAAAGAACAAGTGTCATACATGAAACCATGAAACAAACCCATCACAAACTCCTCTTGAAAGAACAACTAATAAAGTAAAACTGGAGAAAGGAGATACGTATGTATATATTCCACTTATTACTGGAACGGTAAGAATACTAGTATTTCACTGTATGTATAGACTGAAGATTTTTCTCTAATCTCAAACTTCTGAGTATGATCAGGCACAAAAAGGAACCCAGAAGCAGTGGTTTGACTGCAAAACCAGACCCATTTATTTACCTTCAGACAACTTGCCAAATAATGAATAAAGCTGCTTTCTGAGGAGCATCTAAACATAACAGAAGCAGTCACATTCCTCCAGCAATCACCTATTTGTCACAGCTTTCCCAAGTCTGGAAAAGGTGGCTATGCTCAAATCTAATTCACATCATCAGTACAGTCCAGATGCTTTTTTCTACATCCACAGGACTCCATGATGAAACCAAAAATGTAACTGAGCCTACACCTATTCCCAGCTTCCCACGTGGTGGGTTTCTGAGCTGAGTCGCAGCATCTTCCACACAGCTAGCATTTAGAAACCTGATTTATGGGGGCACAAGTCACTGCATATCAGCTAAGGCACTGCTGAATTACACAGCCCTAGCAATTTCACATTATTTTAACTCCCTCCTTCACTGAAAGAGGGCAGAGATGGAGATATTTTAAATTTTGGGTTCATAAATGCTAGCAGGTATGCAGCTTCTGCATGCAGCTGGAGAATGGCAAGATCATATGATGTTATTATGGTAGGCAACAGTACTCTCATATGACAGTGATAACTAACTATTTTGGAAGAGATTCAAAGTTCAATGTTCAAGGAGATAATGTAATTCCTGTATGTCAGGCTACCTTCTTCCTCTGACTTGTATCAACCAAACTCATCACAACCACCCTCAATTTTGGAGCAAATTAAACAAACATGCAAACTGAAAAGATGTATGCTTGGTTTTGAATCACAGAAAGGAGAAAGACATGCCAAGAGACCTCTCAGACTCCTGCTTGGGTAATAAAAATGGAAGTGTTTCTATACAGCACTCCTCCTGGTAATGTGGGAATAGCTTCCCAAGCCCAAGCTGGGGTTAACTCTAATCACACTGATGTTCACTCATGTTCCAAAGATTTGCAGGTTAGATAATGTCAACTTCAGCTTCATCAACATCCTTGAGAGGACTCTACTGTCCAGATTTGTCACCATGTCCAGATCCCAACTCCAGTTTGACCGATAGTCAATTTCTCTGTTACAACTTGTAAAAACAGATCTGCCTTTTACTGTTTTCTTTGTACTATAAGGCATATGTATGTGGCTACCACTACAGCAGAAAAGGGAGGAGGAACCTTGGGTGATTCACAGAATGGTTGAGGTTGGAAGAGACCTCTGGAGGTCATCTTGTGCAGCTCCCTGCGGAGCCACCTAGAGCTGGTTGTGCAAGACCATGTCTAAATGATTAAATGTGACTAAATGATAACGTATATCAAGAACACGAATAACAAATTGGAGACCCCTGGATTATTATTTTAAAGCACACTTTGTTTTTCGAAGCCTGGCATCTGCAACTTACTTTCTGTCTCTCTCTCACACACCCATATTACCCCCCAAACACACATATACTTGAAAGGGACATCAGGGTGCAGAACGTTCCATAACACTGGTTATTTTCACCAGTAAGTGATCACCTAATTTTGATATAACAGAGCAGTCCTACACGCATTAAGATTCAGATGCCCATCCAGATACCCAAAATGTACTTTTCAGTTCACAAATCACCTGAAGACGAGACCTTTTATGCAATGAGGTTCTAGTAGTTTTCTGCACACCAGGTGTGGTCTGGGATTACGGTAACCACCTGTGATACTATAGGTTAAATCACTTAATTTTCCCAAGCACTTAAGAGAATACCGAGCAGCTTGCTAACGAACCTCCTATGACTCACAGAATTAGTGTTTCAGTTCCTCATCAGTACCACAGTGACAGCAATCCTTAGTTTTGGTCCAGTTTGACAGCAGACAGAGAGGGTTACAAACATGTTTTCTATATAGCAGACTCAGAACATGGCTATGACTAGTATTTAAGGCTCAGAAACTAATTTTCAAAACTGACAGGCCCAGCAGGGCTTCTGAGCTCACACGCGTGTGTGTACAACTCTCCCTACAGCCTGCTTTCCTGGATATCTGCATGTACAGCTCAAAGACAAGCCTGGACCAGGTTTCTTATCTCCCAAGTGAGATAACAGAGCCTCAGAAGCACCACAGAGCATCCTCCAAACTCACCTAAAATGCAACCATTATTGCCTCAAGTCTAAAAATACCAAACAGCAACATAATAAGATAACTGCAATCAAATATATGCCTGTATATTCCTAGGAGGCTGTAGCTACCAAGCTACAGGTAGGTTTGCAGCAGTGGTGACCAGGAGAGGGGAGTGGCTAGCAGAGCCCAGATTTCTCTTCATTTGACCCTTCTCAGTGCCCTACTCTGAACCTGAGGACTAAACACATTTGACCAAACCGCTACACAGTCAGATGTGCCTTTATTGTGGCATTATTTAATGCGCATTTCAGATCTGTTATTGTCAGAATGAAACATATTTCAGATGTAGTATTTGAGAATTATTCAGCATCTGGGACTTGTATAGTTTTTAGCCAAGTAATTGCCATGGTCATTCAAAGAGCTGAACCCACAGAGGCATGAGATCATAATCAGCAGTGATTTGACTTGCATCATAGATCAGTTTTGGGCTGTTGTTTCAGTTCTTTGGGAGCAGTACAGATGGAAAGGGGGAGAGAGAGAAGAAGGAAAAAAAACCCAAGCCTTTCTTTTTCCTGAAATAACCACAATAGATTACTTCCACTTTCTTCTGAAGTCAAGAGTAACTGCAGGCAAAATCAGTAAATACAGTGATGTCCTAATGAGGGGCAGCAGTTCACAAAAGCAGTAAACTAAACTGCTGCAGAACATGATCCTTTGTACCCCAGAAAGCTCAACTGAAGTGCACTGCAGTAGCTGTGTAATGTCTGACAGGAATGGTTCCTATGGATTTAGACAAAAGCAAATGTAATTGAGATTTGACCCTTTCAACTCAGTAGAGTGCAATTTTTGAAGAGGTGAGTTTATTCAAAGTAGTAAAATCACACTGAACTCTTACTTTTGGTGTTATTTTTCCTGTTTTTAGGAAACGGTAGGCTCTCACAGCTCTTGACAAGTAACATTTACTTAACATCTAAACAGTTCCATAAAAGAGATGAGAAGTATCATGGAGCAACTGTGTGAAGGGGATGAAAGATACTACTGCAGTGATCATGGAAACACCAGAAAAAAAGGAGTTTTCTGAGGTACTGCATAGACACATTTCCTTTCATAAAAATAAAATATCTCACAATATTTGAAAGAACATTTTTGGTGTCCACATATGGATTTTTTTGTATAGTTCTTGGCTCTGAATAATAATAATACTAAAACTACTACTACTACTAATTTCTCCCAATGCTACACAGCAAATTAAGAGTCTTGATAGCCAGTCCTCTGCTTTAACCAGGAAAATAAGATCTCACAACCTGGAAGGGTTTCAGTCTTGCTACCAGAGATCTCTGTGTACCGCCTCTGAATAGTAAAGCATATCTGCCTACACACATAATCCCAAATTAAAAATCTTTGCAAGCTGAAAGTCCTACAACTCCTTCCCGTTAATGAGTCATGGTTTTTTTCTAACCCATACATCCACAGCACAATTCATAGGAGGACCAGTGCTGCTCTAGTTCAGCATAACCAACTACAACTTGTGCTCTGAAATCACCTCTTTAACTGAGTCCTGAATATTTCCTTTGAGCTCCTAGACAGTCTCCCATAAGTGGGCATTGCCAGAGCCTTTCATACCCACCTGCATAGGATGGCAGGGGAAAGGCTAAAAGGCAATTTAAGGTACAGAGATGAGCAAGATTAATCAAGTAACAAAGTAAAGGCCATAGGCTGAAATCTGCTACAGTTTCACAAATAAATACTTCACATTTGCAGCCCAAAAGCAACCTCGCATTGTGGCCTCCCTAGAAAACCAAACGTGTGCAACAACGACTTTCAAAAACGGAGGCAGCCAGCAGCTGCAGCTTAACTATTTTCTAACACGTCTTCCCCAGTCACAGTGGTGGGACCAGGCTGTGGTCACCGTGCTCTTTGAAATCTGTGCTCTGGCAGTATTGCTCAGCGGGCTGCTGGGCAATTTACACCCCATAGCACCTTGGACTAATGCAGACAGGAACATAAATAGATCTCAAGACGACTGAGAATGCCATCACTCTGATTAAGCTAGGTGTGTTAAAAAATACATGGGGCCAGAGAGCACAACTCCAGAGAACGAAAAAAACCCCCAAACTGAAGATGTGTTTCATCAAACATGCAGAGGTTCATTAGCTGCATCAGGCTACAAATATCAGATGCGAAAGGATAACAGCTGCATGAAGGAAGGACAGCACAACTCAGCTCATATCAATGACCTGTGCTAGGTATTATCTGGAACAGCTGTTTTAAAGCACACAGTCCTGCTCAACATCGTATTCTCCCACTGGCAGTTTGCTCCAGTCTTGTCATAAGTCTTTATTCACATCCATCTCTGTCTGCTAGGTGGTGCTGTGGGATGGCTTTCCTAAGGCAGAAAAGGCAGCTTGCTTTTTTTTTTCCCCCCTCACTGATTTTTTTTCTTCTTCTACATGAGAACAGCTGCAGTGTTTTCTGCATCTTGGTGGTACAAGATGTGGCCTGTCTGGTCTCCTTTCTTGTTCTTTACTTGCTGCAGGCATGCGGTGGCCACCACTGATGATGCTGCTTCTCCAGAGCAATCAGAGAAAATGCATGCGTGTCAGCGTTCACCTGCATGCATCCATACCCATGCAGGAAAGCAGGAACCTCCGATGGAGGCAGGAGGTATTAATATCTACTGTAAAGATTTCAAAATTTTCATTTTCCTTTGGTTCCAAAGATAGAGCACATTTAAGAAAACTATTTTTATTGACAAAGCAGGTCTTAAAACTAAACCAGACACACAAATTAATAGCATGGTTTCAAAAGAAAGGGTAAGTCTAAAACCTCCTGAAACTCCAACGAACAAAATAGCTCCCTTTTTCCCTCAACTGCAACTCACTTCCATGAGGAAAGGCAACCTACTACAAAAACTTTAGAAGGCAACCCTCTGAAAGGGAAGGTAATGGGAAGGATGCTTTTTTTAGGCTTCATTTTTGTTGTGGAACTAAAGAATAACTGAAATGGCAGGATGCTATCAGTGCTCTAACATCCATAGTATCATAAGTGGTGGAGGCTGGGATTGAACTATTCAGACCTGTCAAAACATGTTGTGCTAATGACCTCTATGTAAAGGCAGTCTGGTGACGTCCATCTGTTGCACATAACTTTGTGTCAGTTTAGCCAAAGATGATGAATAATCCCAACCCGCCCTTCTGAGCAAAAAGGAAGAAAACGAAAACAACCCTCCAGATGAGTAATTGCAGTATTACTACACCAGCTAGTGACGTCAGGAAAATCTTGCGCTCAGTTTTCAGATCCTATCCCACTGCCCAATGTCATGGGACACCCTCTGAGAACTTGCTGTTCCTATACAAAACCCACCCTAGTAAATGGCAAGGCTATCCTCTCTGACATATACTGCAATTTCTACTTAGTGAATTGACATATTCTGTCTGATGCTCTGCTCTGAATGTAAATCTTCCACTGTCAGAAAGTGAACTTGGGTATTCATGTTGCATCCCAACATCAGAAGGGGATGACAAGGAAACAAAAAGGCACATCGTGCAGGCCAGGGATGAAAGTTGGGGCACAAATCTCACTGTCAGATTCACAGCTAGTACAGATGTCCATCTGAGCAAATCACCAGGCAGTGCAGATCTGGAAGCAAATGTATCTTCAGGTATTCTATCATGTCTTTTCCCCTACAGCCACGCAGAATCCTTACTACAGAGGGCTCTACAGTTCCCCTGTGCAGGGAAGAGTGGCCCAACAGACATCAAATACGAGGAGAGCGTGTACATGGGGAAGCTAGACCGCAACGAGAAAGACAAAAAGCAGCGGCGACCTGAGCATAAAGCACTGCAAACCACAAAGAGTGGTAGTGACACAGAGGAGGAAAAATATGAAGATGTGGAATTCTGTTCTATTTAAAGAAAAACAGGGTGAACAGAAACTGAACCCACATGGGATTAACAATTTTGAGGCAATCCCATAGATTAATACCTGCAGGGGTCTCTTGTCCCATTTTACTCTTTCCATTTACATTCTTCAAGGAAGGCTATCATATGCAAAGCTCGACTGGGGAAGGGTTCAAACCGCAAGTTAGTGAAGAGTTGCATTTCCCTCCAAAATCATAACAATAAGGTGCTTAGACAACTACACAGTGAAATTTAAAGTGCAGTGGAGAAAAAATGGCTTTTGAAGAGGATGCTTTCATTTTCTTACTAAACTGAAGAAGGAAGAAGCTACACGCTGCTGGAAACAAAAAAGACAAAACATACATTTGCTGCAGTTCTGTGTCTTTCAATAAAGAGAGGAAATTCAAAGATAAAAGGGACCAATCTATAAAAATTCCACGCTGGCTGAGGTACTAACAGTATTTTTTTATATTGAACACCACATTCTTGTTTTTCATTAACGTGGTCTTCAAAAAGGAAAATAATAGAGAGATAGAGGGGGGCAAACCAGGAAGTATCTGAATTCCTTGTTCGATTGCTGTGATCAAAGAGGATCAGAATATGGAAAGAGAGTACACAGCACGTCCAGATGACACTCATTTCAGTGTATCATGGGAGCCAGCTAGAGAACCTGCTGGTACACTGGAAATTATTCTGAAAAGACTTTACATGGTATAAACTACTACTAGAGGACTGTGGAGAGGAAAAAAAAGAAAGAAAACATATCGGAGAACCTTTCTTTTGATCTTGATCTTAAGAAAAGTAATTGAAGTCCACACATTTTACCAGACATCTTCCTTCCTAAGGACTAGTCCTGTAACTGAGGAGACCAACATAAAATCTATGAGGCAACCACGATGAGTCCTAGGGCAATAACCTGGTGAGGTAACTTCAGGGACCTGAGCTGGTTGCAATTCAAGAGGTTCCTTGGGGTGCACTACATGCTGAATATAAAGCCATCATATGCGTTTTGGTGGTTTCCATCTTTGATACAGCACGTTTTTTACTGTTATCCAAGTACCTTCAGCTAGTAGCTGTTGCTTTAAGGAACAACTATATCTAAATAAAGGAATGACAAGCATTTTTGAGAGATGCCAGAAGGAAAGATATGGTAACAATTAGTATCAGGTTCAACTTTCACCTACAGATCTGTCTTCAACACGTATAATCTGTCCTTCCACTCCCTCATGTTCTTCCCCCAAGGGCTCTAAAATCCAAACACCAATTTTCCAGATGAGGGACTGAGGCACAAAGTGATTTGGAGACTGGTTCAAGAATGTGCCTGGAAGCTGGATTCACCCGGGGTCTCCCAATATATGGACTCCCTCCCTAGCTGGGCCATTCTTCCAAGCTAAGCTACAGGCAAAACACTGGTATATTAACTGCGGTGTTGGCTGAACTGTCACGGATCTGGTTTACATGACGCTGCAAAAAATGTTGGATACCACCTTCTTTCCTGCAGGCAGAATTCCACTACTGTATTATATATATGGCAACCAGGACAGAGTCTAATTTAAGAAGAAAATTAAGACAAATTTAAGAAGAAAAATAAAGGCAACGCTGTATTGACTAATTCAGTTGCTGTCTCAAGGAGTTTCCAAAAAGACAGGACATTCAGAAAAAAAAGCATCACAGCTCTGCAGAAAAAGATGGATCCTCTATGTCTCACAGCAGACACAGAGTACACAGCAGATTCAATTCAGACTTTTAGAGGAGTACGAAATCCTTGCACAGCCAAAAATTTGAACAGACTTTGTATGGAATTTCTGCTCGTTTCCTCACAAACTGTACTTGCATTTCTGCAAAATCCTGTAAAAAGGATCCACATCAATAGTGCAGTTCTTCTCAAAAATCTTTAATAGTAATTCAATAATCATCAAAACAGAGGTGAGAGGAAGAAGCAACTTGGTAACAAAGTCTGAGTCTCCAAAAGCTTATAGTAAGCAGTGAGAAAAATGAAGCGATCAACAAAAGCATCCTACCCACATCCTATAAATTAACTAAACTATGCTTGTCACAGAATGAATATCGTAGGGTATTGTGATAAATATGTAAGGTAAGGTCAAAGCTCTGTTAAGATAAGGAAAGACTACCTACTTTCTTCAAATCCGAGGGAATAAGTCAAAATTAACCATAATGCCTTTTAACAGTCATAAAAAGCCAGAACATTAATACACACCAAAGAATGCAAAATGTTGACCACCTCCTTTCTTCCTACAGAATTGCAGGAGTCATCTCAGCACACACACCTGCCCTTTCTGCTGGCAGCACAACCAAAAGGTCTGTCTACAACTCAGGACACTTAATTAAGCCTCAGGAGATCTGGATGCCAGGTTTCTTTCTTATACTGGTCTCACTATGCAGGGGGAAGAGGAACAATATAATGATTTGTCAATAAGTACAGGTGAGGTACAGGTACTTGGCACTTTCTGGAAATGTACCCATTCACTATGGTGCATTTTTTTATCTTTCATACTGATCTATCTCATGTACCACACACATCACAGACATGGGCCCCACTCCCCATGATTCAAGGTCTCATTGCATAAAAGTACATCTGCTGATTGTACCTGGAGGGACTTGCCCAGTGGCTAGCTGAAATGGGGATACAAGGACGAAGTACAAAGGATATTTGCTACTTATATGAGCCTACAACTTCGATTTTTGATACCCATTTACTGCTGAGAGTAGATATATAAACGAGAATCAGTCATGCAATAGACTGGCACAGTAGCTAGTTTAACATACAGCCATATCTGATAATGCACATGGTCGTATCAGACTGAAAAAGACTTCCAAAATCTTCTTCCTATGTCAGAAGCTGTTGAGTTTGGCAGCACAAAGTATTAGTCTTGGAGAACAGGGCTCAGGGGAGGATTGCCAAGTGGCTTCCCACCAGGATGCCTACACTTAAGGCCACATGCGGGTGCCTGCACGAAGAGGCACTTACCTGCACAGTCGGCATCCTAGTTCTGCGACAGCGCTAAAAACAACTAACACAATGTAGTCGGACTGACAAAAGGAAAAGAGGATAAAAAAGCATGGGGAAATTCAGAGGAAGTACTTCACTGTGCATCACCTGGACTTTTTCAATACACTTATTTCAAAATAGAGTAAAAAACTGTATCAGTTCACCTCTGCTAAAGGTCCGAGCTAACAAATTTGAGTTTGGTGGCATTTCAACTACTGACTATGCACCAGAATAGCTTTCCATCATATCACCTAAAAGCAACAGAGACCAGAAAACAGGTAACGCTGCAAAGGTAACCTTGCAGACTGAAGCATTATGCATCTGAGTTCATGGAACAGTGCTTCCAGAAAAGGTTCAGACATAATTGCTTATTTTAATTTTAAAACGTGGCATATTTCCTTAAACTGCACCTTACTAAACTCTTAACTTATGATTAATGATATTTCTACCCTGCAAAATGATTACTTAGCTATCCCAAACGGTTTGGCATAATGACAGCAATGTATTTTATATTGGCCAAGTTGATTTCTGTGTTTAGATATGCATAAAAATCTCAGCTGTGTACTATAGGCTTGGATTATAACCAGCTGCTTTTCATCCTCGGAGCAACTCTTTCATATTTCCTCACTCTTTTCCATCTGACAACTTATGGTTGAAAATTTGTTATTTTTCTTGTTCAGGCAATTGAATTTATAATCAAAGACCTTTCACACTGGCGGCTTCAAGCATGCTAGAAAAACAAGTAAGCTCCATTTTCTTTAGTCTCACCCCTCAATACAAACTTTCTACTTGCACCTTCCCCTTTCACAGGAATGCTGGACTTAATGCTTGTTAGAAAACAGTAGCAGCTAATAGAAAATACTAATAGCTAGGGCCTGAGGCACAATAATTTGTTCACAAATGTGAATGGTAACATATCTGTGACACGGAACTACATTAGTGAGAGAGACCAAGGTAATTCTAAAAGCTAGCACTGATTTTTAGATTGTTTTTCCGTTTTTTTCACCTACCCAATTCTAGTATAACACTTGCTTTTTTTCTTTCTTCATGCCTTTCCTTCACAACAAGAAATTTGTACATCTGCATAGATGCATGGTATTTTCTGGAAACATCTGGACATATTTCACTCATCACTAACAGGACACTTTCTTATACAGATTTGAACAGTTGAGACTGAGTGAAAAGTTGAGCCTGAACATTTGCCACATTGTTGGCAGTTAATCATTACATTTTCTCATTCTCCACTTCAAATGAGTTAAAATCAGATGTCTCATGATATGGGGGAACTATGTGTTTTCTAGTAACGCTTTAATCTACAAGAGTTCATTTTGAACACAGAAAAATGGGTATTTATCCCTTCAAAACACTCAGAAGTGAATGCAACAGGTGGAGCTACAGGAATAGTTATTGTTACAGGACTAGCTGCTGCAGACTCTCACGTTTGATGGAACAACGACTTTGAAACCCACCTACAAATATGGTTGGTAAAGAAGAGCAGCACTTGTAGCAGTCTATCTGCTGAGCTGGACAGACCAAAGTGAGAGCATAACCTAGTCTGCACTGGCTGGCGTATCCTATTCCAAGTTTATTGCAACATCCTGATCCTTATCTTCAAAGCACTGATTAAATACAATTCAAAATAAACTCTGTTGATGCAACAGTACTGTTACAGATTCTGAGTGAGAGATGGAGGGAAGCTCTCCGCCAAGCTGGGTGAATGTTGGCTCAAGCCCTTGAGAGGCAGGAAATAGGAAAGTTAAGTTCCTATAAATCCAGGATTTTGTTTCTCCCTCACACAACCATTTTCATAACAATAGTTCAATGGCCAAATGCATAGCGGATTAAATTTAAGAACCAGCTGCTAAGCCGACATGAATGTTCACAGTTTCACGGAACTCAAAGCAGTTGTACCTGTTCACCACAGCTCAAGGTCTCAAGCGCAGGGCAGCCCATGGTGAGACCGCACTGATTTTAGGGCTCGAGGGGAGATCTCAGCTTTGCTCTGAACCCTTCCAGGAAGTAAAGTAGTCTGAAAGCCTGTAAGACTGACACCTAACCGACATTTCTACCTGGGCTAGACCTGAAAACAGAACAAAACCACAGGCTTACCACAGTTGTGGCTGGAGGTAAAAGAGAGATCGTGCCATCTACGTAGCTTGTGCATTAGCTGTATGTGGAGTCTCATTTGTCAGAGGCTGCAAAAGAGTTTGTTAACCATCGAGACAGCAGATTGGGAAGAGAACAACATGTGAAATTAATCAAAGTAGGTCCCCGAGCTGTGTAATTTCTCCTGGATGCTTAACTCTTTTAGCGGGCCAGCTTTTCTAGATCACCTTCCAAACATGTTAAAAATAAAGTGCAGGACAATTCTACAGTGCAACCTCCTGCTCACAAAGGTTAGGCATATTCCTATGTGTATTCCTTTTCATCATCCAGGCAATGTTAACTCAGGATAGGCCACCCGTACACACAATGATTTTCAAAATGTATCACCAGAAAAATTAATAAGATGCAAAGACATTGTATTTCCAAGACCCTCAACAAGAGAGTATACCATCCAGTTTTGGTGGTGATTTAATTCAACATGCTTTGGACTTCAGTACTACTAATGTTACTATTTTAGTCCTATTCATATCTGTTAAGCCCCTTACATTTGTAACTTTCTCCATGACTACAAAC
This sequence comes from Gavia stellata, assembly GCF_030936135.1. Taxonomy (NCBI): domain Eukaryota; kingdom Metazoa; phylum Chordata; class Aves; order Gaviiformes; family Gaviidae; genus Gavia; species Gavia stellata. Next base: position 74,000,469 of record NC_082596.1, read on the forward strand.
CAGTTTTCGATACGTATTTGTAGACCCACTTTAACATCCATTTGCATAAGATTTGGTGAGAGATTTCCTGAGGAAAAGAAAAGCACAAATTCAAGTTATATGGTATTCTCTGCTCTGCTAATGACTTCAGCTGAGCACAAGCATAAATGATGTGTGAAAAGGAGACTGATGTAATCGAGTTCTTAAACTGAGTATTTACCTCTACATACCTTAAATGGTTCAGTTGTAAAAACAAATTTAGTGCTTTTTGTGACTAAGAATATTATTTCTCTCAAAATTCTCATGAATGTTTTACCAACTGTGTGCATGTTTTAACATGTCAGTGGCACCATGCAGGAAAGCAGCCATACTGGACATTCCTTTTGAAATCAACAAATTCACCCACTACAACTACATTGAATGTTGTATTTTTTCCCTTTTGCTTTGAAATAGTTTTTTTCTTCTTTTGGATTGAATTACATTTAAAACATTCAAGACGTCCTTACATCAATACCAAGGGAAGCAAAAGATTCACACAATGCACAGAGAATAACTTGCTAGTTAAAATTCATATTTAACCTTGCAATCTAGAACTCAGACAGAAGCAAAGTAGAAAAAAAAAATTAAAACAAGATGTGAGATAGGAATCTTTAATCAACCTCATTGTATTAGCCTGGGCCCAGCATTCTGCCCTGTCTTCTGAGGTTACCCAGCACCACTTTGAAAATGGATTACTTTCCACTGAAAACAATGCCAAAAAGGAGCTTTAGCTCCCCTGGGGGAAATTAGAACAGCCTGGATCATCAAATGGGAAAAAATAATAATTATCAGTAGCAGTCAGAAATGGGGGGAAAGAAAAGGTGAAACTAGACTCAGGTTTTGGACCACTTAATGCCTTAGACATGCCTTTGAAGATTGAGGTGGAGTGGCAAAAGCCTGTGTGTTTATGATGCAAAGCAATATTTGCTTCTCTAGTAGACAATATAAACACCTGGGGGTTTTCCAAGATGTACTTTTTGTAAACATTTGGTAGCTAGTCCTGCAGAGTGTAAGGCACTGATATAGTGTTGTACACTTTCTATTATCAGGTCAGAAGAAATATCAATATATGTGAAAGATAATACATATATATTACCTCATACGTGCTAACAGATGAAAAATACATTCTAAGGACTTAATATGGCTTAGTACACAAAATGTCTTTAACCTGGTGTCCCTTGTTTTGGGTAAGAGAAATTTTCCAACAGTCTTCGCCATTGCCATCAAACAAGATGCTACCTGCAGGTGATCCACCACAGAGCACCACCGGGTTCTGGGGTGACAGCTGCCAGCATGAACAAATGCCTCAGGTCCCTTTACAGCCAGGCTAAATATAACTTGCAATACGATGCAAAAACTTAATTCCAACTTCAACAGCAGCAGCAACTGACAGCTGGCGGAAACACCGAGAAAGTGGTGAAATGTCATTTCCCAGATGCTGTGAGGTTGAATCAAGGTTTGTGTTATGTTAAGTGGTCAGTTAAGGCAACATCCTTGATAGGTTAGTTTACCCACGTTAAAAAAAAGTAAAAATTAAGGAGCAATTCTGAAAGCACTGTTAACTAACATTCATTGACTTCTAGTTTGCTTTTTGAAAGACAAAACTATCTTGCATGAATGTTCCATGCTACCAATGAATGCTAAAAGAAAACTTGGTTGGCATAGATATTTCCTATTTACGTAACTTCTAGCTTATATAAAATGGTCAGAGCCTTGGCCCTGCTATAGCCCTCTTTTGCACTCATACAGCAGCACATTGCTGACCTCAGTTATGTATTAAAGTTCCCTGGAAGCCAACAGCATGTAACCATACACCTATAATTAAGTACATACTTGAATGCTTTGTTAAACTGGGAAAGACTGATGAATTGCTGCCTGTGTAACTAATGATGAAATAGTAGTAATGTACATTTAAATTGGGATTATGCTGTAAATGTTTTATGCCAGGGATCTATTAGCCACTGATGATTGGAAAGTGGTCTACAGCCAGCCTGTGACAGGCCACTGGCACACATTGGCATGGTCACACATGGTTGGATGTGTCTTGCAAAGGACCAGCAGTGTCCCTAAGAGCCTGGGATTTGCTGATAATGCTCTTCCCTTTAAATAACATGGCAGAAGAAGAGTACTGCTAACTTCAAATTTCCAGTCTAACACCTATATAATACCAATCTTAAACAGAAGGCTCTTTCTGCCCACTAACAAATGAGTCATCTAAGATTGACTTTCTTCCCGCTTGTCAGTTCCTCACCCTGACACCACTGGTGCCTCCTACCCAGCGTAAAGGCAGCAGCACTAGCGCAGTCACTCTGCTAGAATTTTAATCACCTCCTCAGTAACTTTGTTCAGAACAAATGTAGACCACAGCACTTAAATTATCAGCAACTTCTGATAATCCATCTATATAAACATCTATTGATGCTTGGAGGGGTACAACTGCAACAGAACTAGCAATAGTAAGGAATATAATGACAACAATCTAGACAGGCTTTCAGTAAATTGCTTTTAGTCCTTCTTTCGCACTAATTTCAAATTTTATTTCCCACCCCCTTCCCCTATCCCTGTACAGATGTATCAGTGGGTGCCTAAAGCAAACTTGGAGCTGGGTGCCAAAATTAAAGCTGTTGCAGTGCTGAATGTGACAGACCCTAAGGTCCTTTGCTGAACATGTGTGCTGCAGTGGACAAGCACATGCAATAATACACTACTCCAAGTGAGCAAGGGCGACAGAGACAGCAGCCCTACACAAATAGAGCAGAGCAAGTAACAGTAAAAGGTCAAAACCATTACAGAATTTGACCAAAAAAAAAAAAAAATCAGTGGAAAAGATTCAACCACCTCCACTGCTGAGTATATTAAACCTGGTCAGAGCTTTTGAGAAGGAAAGAAACCATGTGTCACAGCTGTGGCAGCTGAATGGCTGTATTCCTCCTGTATCCTATTAGAGGGATTTGTCCCAAGACTTAATTGGCAATTTTACTATTCGTTTTTTGTTCAGCAGTGTTAACATATTTTTCACTGCCTTTGCTGCGGAGAAGGCACCAGTATAGCAGGGCTGCAAATTAGATCGTAGGTGCGTTGCAAATTCCAGGGGTTCATTTTTCACAGAAAGCCAAAACCACCTTTAAGTGCATAGAGCAGCTGTCCCACCATATTCTGATAGTAAGCCTGCCATACCTTCGGTTAACTTCTGGCACAAACACAGGGACTTAGATCTCTTCCAAGACAGTCAAAGAATAATGAAAAAGCAACTTTGATGCTACCTGAAACCAAACTATTCAAAGCACATTGCCTGCATTCCTTAGCTGCAGGCACCAAGCCAGGACATGGAGATAATCATTCCGGCTGGCGATGGGGGAGGGAGAAAGGAGCTTAAGGACCCAAGAGCTGAAGTACTCTGGTCAGGAAAATCTAGACGGAATTTAATCTGCAAGGTAGCAATACAGTCATGTTTCTCCCCCATCCCACTCCTGTTAAGTGCATTAGAGAATTAAAATAATCATGGACATGGTAGTATTTTTTTCCTTTTTTGCTTGTCTCTCTTATCTGTTGCATAGAAAATGAGGAACCATATCAAGCAAACCATTTCTCTCTCATCTGACATCAGTTTTTCCAACTGTGGCTAATACTCCCTGTTTCAAGAGGGCAAAGTGCCCAGTGTAACACTCAGCCAACAGTGGAACATTTTACATGGGGGAAAAGTTTCTCCTCATCTTCTCCCAATCATGAACCATGTCCTGCAAGCCTGAGATTTGATAACCATAATTTATGTTACTTTTACATATCTACCAATATAGGTACATCAACCCAAGATAAATCAGTTCAATACTGCAGCATCTGTTCTTTGACTTGATAATCTGCTGAAGCAGTGAAGTTTGCACATTGCAGAAAAAAATTATGTAGTGGTTAAAAAAGGCCCTTGGGACACCAAACTCTTTTTCTCCTTGTAGTATGAAAGCTATCGGGGAAAGGGGGAGAGCAACAGCATCTCTATGTCACTACAGTATCCGACAGCAACTTTCTGCACGTCAGCCACTTGAGAAAAAGTTCCTGGAAATTTCTTAGTAATTCTAACTATGGATACAATTCCACCATTTATGGCAACTTTTGAGTTGTTAACAATAGCTAATATACTTTATTCCAGCTGTTTTGTCATACAGATCTATCTCAAGCAGGTCTACATCGCAAGAGCAGCAGCAGTCCCTGTGAGCCTTAATGAACTTCCTAAAGTTGGAGAGCCAACAGACTGGAGAATGGTGTATTTGTGGCTTTACCTACACTTCCAGTAAAGATGTCCTTAAAAGTGGTTGTGCAGTCCACTGGAGGAGACCAACCCAAGGCATATACTCCAGCCTTCAGCTTTTGCCTCCTTGTATGTAGGGACCAATAAAGAATCCTCTGAAGGCAGGCACCAGACTTTGTCTTCTAGGGCTCTTCAGGCACTAGAAGGAAGTCACTCTGAATTGTCCTCCCCCAGTGCTCAGCAAAGCTGAGCAGTGTAGAGTGGTGAAACTGTAGAAAAGGATTTGCATTCATAGAATGGAAAGGTGGAAAAAACCACCCCAAGAATGCTTTGGGAACTGCAACTGCAACACTAAAAAATCTTCTGCATGGTCAACCACAGTGGCAGCACAGACAGTAACGAGGGCGTCTTTAGTACCTTTGCTTTTTAAAGCAGAGTATGTGCCAACAGCATAAGAAAGTATAAAACCAGTAGAAAAGAAATAACAGCTCAGTGTGCCCTGGTTTCTACACAGAGCGTTAGGTACTCATTTAGAACCTAACATGCTGTCTGTTTATACCCTAAATGCATACATAATACAAATAAAGTGCATTTAAAGAACACCAAAAACACATAAAATGAGAATTTTCAAGAATGTCTTACCTTTGACCCAATAAGTGTGTACAGCCATTGGATGGTTTCATTATGATTTATTACGCCATTCATGCCATCAACATAGAGCATAATCTGGCCCAAAGCTATTGTAAAGAAAAGAGATAAAATGTCATCAGACCTGGTGAATATTTTTTATAATCCTAAGCACTGCTGGAGATTTTCTATAAGCAGGGTTTTCCAGAGACATGGGGAGCTAAACTAATGAAAGAAATATTGGGCAAGATTGTGCTGGATGAAATCCTGGGCAACTGCAGTAACTTTACTGACTTCATCTGGATGATACAAGTGTGAGTTTCATCCACACAGGCATTTGTTCCTTCCTAGAAGATGCCACATTTTATTGCCCCAAACTCTGCAAACAGTATTCCACATACTGCTTACTGTTGCAACAGTTCTATCATCTATAGTGTCTTGCATTTTGTGAGCCAAGACACTTACCATTTGTTTCAGCATTATATAATGTTCGAAATTAGTATATTTGCATTGGTTTCAGTGAATTCCAATAATATGAAATGAAAGCAGAGCAATTAACACCAATAAGGACAGCAAATATTCACCACTGCACAGTGGTCTCTTGCAAATGAGTTTTGCATTTTAGTGAGAAAATTCAACAAAGCATGGTTAACAAAGAAGCATCTTTATTCATTTATTCTAAAGCATTTACAACAACGTTTCAAAACATGCTAATAAAATATTTCATAATAGTAATCCCATAGTTTGCAATCCTGATAATATGAGACTTTATAGAGACAACAGCTATTAAATCTTTTCTGACTGATAAGGACAGACATTTATCGTAAGGATTATGAAAAGTGGATTAGCAAAATTCATCTATCATCTTCAAAAGTTTCCACTGTTAGAGCTTCTGCTTTATAGCAGGAGATCAAAGCACAGTGGGATGAAAAAGAAATCACTGATGTAACACCTTTCAGCACAGCCTGTTGGCATAACAACTCAATTATCTAATGCATAACCTGACAAGCCCCTAGTACACCGCTTTATGGGGGAATAAAAGGAAAAAAGTCCACGGGGTGAGGAAAATTATGATGTTATTAATCTTCCAAACACATTCTGAACGTTTGCTAAGTTTTGCACAGGTTGTGCACAGTGCAGCAATGTTTTCCTCGAGGGCAGATTTTCAAAGACATGACTGTTAGGGAAGCACTTAAGGACCCCTATAGCTAAGAAGCTAAATTTCATTTTTACATCATCTCCTCCTTTTTCCTTTGCTCTAGTTGGTCTACTTACAGTTACAAAACCTGAGGTACTAATTTTAGATACTTATAATCCTTTCTAATCTGTTACATCAAGCTGGAAGCAAAGTCACCCTACACAGTCAAAGAAGATGGAGAAAAAGCGAGCAAGAGGTCTATGGCAAGGCAATAACTCGTATCTTAGGCAGGCTGCGTTGCTGCTGGGATAAGCTCATCTCTCTCTGCTCCTCCTCTCCAGGAAGTAATCATTCACCACCCTCTGAAGATGTGTATCTCAGGTGAATAACATTAGATGGGAGAGACACAGGCCCAAGTGTTAAGGTAAAATGAAAGATGTAAGCCAGTCAATGAAAAAAGATAAGAATTGTACTGACTAAATAAATGGCTGCTTTGTAGCATTTCCTTGCAGGTAGAGGAAAGAGGAGCACACTGCTATTCCAGTTGTAATCAAAGTTCTTAATTCTTGTTTTTACTTCCTTTGAATGCTAGAAAGATTTGGCCCTTGATCAGGACGAGATCCAGTCATGATAAGGTCACCAATCCCCCTTTTTTTTTCCTTGCAAATTCTTTGGTTGGGAGTGAGGGGATTTAATTTGAATTTGAAACAAATGTGAAACAAATTTTATTCTTGGTGCATGCTTTCCAAATTAATATAGAAATCAAAGACAGCAAGAAGTCTGCTTTTAAAGGGAAAACATGCACACAATACAAAATTACTCCACCGCTTATACTTAAGACCAGTTAGACTGGATGCGTAAGTGAGATCTGGGATGCATTACTCTTCAGCCTCTTAGACGTGACTTTTCATAACCACAATAGGTCAAGACAAATTAGTAGACATTAGAAAGAAGCCACAAAAAAGCTGTAGGGATTCCTGACAATTTTCATCCGCTACCACTAATCTTGCCCCCCCAAACCCTCCCACCACCTTTTTTTTGTCATTACCAATGCTATGCCAAGCATATGATACTATCTGTATCTCTCCAGCAACAGAATGGGTCTTTTGGATATAGGTGAACAATTAGTAACATGAAAAAACCACTGCTGCTGCCACTTGAACAAGCAGCCAATAAGTTTCACAGGACAAAGACTTAGAAAAAATGCCATGAAATGGCCAAGACAAAAGACAGGTTTGCTTTGGACTCATGCTGTCCACATAAAAGTCATTACTCCAGTAATTATCTGCCACACGTCAAGTTATCAGCTGCTGACAGACCTTGGCGTGGAGCTTCATATTGGTATTTCCTGTCTTCAGGGTCACAAAAATGAAAGCAAGACACGATAGGCAGGGTTGAGGAGAAATCAGCTTTCATTATGAGGAATAGTAAGTTAGGAAGAATCTGTATGTACTTTGTACAAAGCTGATGCCTTATAAATTCTTAGGAAAAGAAGTCCATGAGAAGAGTTAAAAAAAGGATAATGTTGGGTTTTATACCATGAAGAAGAAAAGGTAACACCTAGCAACCACACAACACAATGGCAAAATGGAAAAGACCACAAAAACACTACTATAGGAGCAGGCTGGTGGGCTGGAGGTTCTCGGGCTCTCCCGGGGCTCCGGTCTGGCTGAGTGGGACACACCAGCTTTGCACTGGAAGGAGACAGACTGGACACAGAGTACGCTGCACCATTTTATATTCTTTGCAGCTTTTCTACCCAACTGAAAGCTTACCTCCCAGCCCACAATCGTAGTCTACTGAAATGGCTGCAGCTACAGTGCAAACTCCATGAGCCCACCACCCCGCATGTGCGTGTCTGCATGCACACGTACCCACCAACAACACGCAGGTCCTCGCCAAGGAAGGGCACGCTAATTTGCAAGGCAATCTGAGGCTGTTCAGAAGGCCAATCTAGTCCAAAATCATTTGTGTTTGTACATGCCTTCAACTGAACTCCTTCTTTTTTTTCCACCGAAAAATGAGGAGGCTATTTAATCCATTTAATCCCATCTCTCAGCTAACTGGAATTCTTTTTGGAAGTATATCAACAACCTACTTGCGTTAGGAAAGCTTGCTATTGTGCAACAGGGGGCTTGGAGAGGAGGGTTTAAATATGGAGCAGACTTAATTTGGAATTTCTTTGTTCCCACTACCCTTGTCAAACCCTTAATCTTACGTGAAAGTAGTGTGTGACTTTACCCATAGCTATTTTCAAGTGCAAAATTGCTGGATTTCTTAGGAACGGCTTAGGCTAGAAAAGGACAGACCAGCTCGAAACTTCATAGATTTCTGTGAAATAAGAGGTTTAAGAAAGCCTCTAAAAACTTGCCAGTATTGGCATTGATACTCTCCTGGGATCTTTCCTATATAAAGTTAACAGAACTAAAGGGCAAAAACTCTAGCATAAAACATCATCATGACGAACATCACTTTAAGTAAAAGTCTGTTTTTCTCACCTGGAGTGTCAAAAGTTTCAAAGCTGTTCCCTGCCCACACACCTGCTTCTCTAATCTGCCCTATCTGCTTCATATTTTACCACAAGACTAACTTCCAGAAAACAGCAGCACTGAATGAGCAGAAACGCTATTTTCCTATGGTTTCCTGTGAGTCAAAACCCCATTCATCACATCAAGAGTTATGGCAGGGATACATCTTATGATTGCATTTGTTTCCATCAGAATAAACAAACATACAGGGTGAAGCAGGCCAAAGCCAGACCCTGTCACTGCAGGCTTCAGCTTCCAAGGAAGCTTCTGGCCCAAGTCCATCAGGCAGTCCATACCAGCAGCCGTGGTGCACGCGACACGCTGCATATAACAATGGGCAAGCGTGAATGACAGAACTGTGATGAAAGTAACGGGGAAGAACCAGCTGCTAAAAGTCATCTTCCTCATTGACAGTTAAAATCTTATCATGTGAGAAATTAAGGGTCTGTGTGCTTGCCTTCATTCCACTGGGAAACAGATTACTAGCTTATGTACGCTATCCTGGACTCTGAAAAGGCATACTCCATCAAAGTAAACATCCCAATCAAGAAGAAAATTTCACTATCTGCCTAGCGAGGGATCCCAGGAGGGAGATAATACAGTTCTCTATTATTCTATCATGAAGCACAAGATGACTAGATGAAGGAAAGGAAAAAAACCCTACCTCAAAATTTCTCTCTCTGTATTTCCTCCTTGGAGAGAGGCAAGAGCTCAGCTGTGAAGTGAGGTTGCCCTGAACACAAAATCTCAGCTCAGATCAGCCCTGACATGCTGGATGTCGTAAGCTTCTACTTTTGCTTGTCGCATATTCCCACAGCGGATGCTTGCACATGCACCCTCGGGGAAGAGCTTACCATCTCCATAATATCCATGGATATTGGACAGTGTTTTCCCTGATGAGAAATCATTACTAAATACAACTATCGTACCATCCAGCTACTTGAAAATTAACAAAATCGCAGCAGAGCTCCTTTCTTCTAAGAGGTAACATCAGATAAAAGAGATGACCTGGCCTCTCCACTGCTTCTGAAAATGATCTTACAAAGCAGCACTGTGCCAAACCTTATGACTCACGCTCATTACACAGGGCTAGAACCAGCTAAGATTTTTTAGGATTTTTCTTTTTTTCCCTGCTGTTCCTATTGGTATGGTTGCTCTTAGCTTCAATGCAAAATCTGCTGTTTATACATCTACTCCTATTTCTTTACACTTGTCAAAGATTTCTGTAATGTCATCTAGGAAGCTAAAACCGATCTTATTCCTGGCCACAAATGCATGAATATTTTATTTCTTATCAAAGCTTCTTTAAATCCCAACTCTTTGCTTAATCCTTCTTTTAATCCCCTGTTCATTTGTTCTTTCCATCATTACACACATCATGGCTGACACATGCTAAGAAATTAATTTTCAGAACTCCCATATTAACCATGTACTGAACTTGTATTAACTATATTAACCAAGAACTGAACTTTCTCACAAAAAAGCACATCACAGAATTAAAGTTATAAGCTGAAACTGCAAAGACAGTAAATATACTGTATTGCTAAAGTAAATCTGAAGTTTTTATGTTAGCTGACACTATTTAAAGTCTAGCTTTTAGTCTTACGCAGTATTTTAGTAGCTCAAAAGTATATGGAAACATCTGCATGCTAGTTTCAGACCTAAAATACTATTCAAAGTTATGATTTATGCAGAAGGGTTTATAAATTAAACTTAATCTTCCTTTTTTTTTTCCCCATCTACTTTAATGGCAAAATATACAAAGACATAATAAAATTAATCTGTTTTTAATACTGAAAATGAGTGACAAAAGTGACAACCAGAATTTTTCCCTGGATTACAGGCTCAAGGGAAGCTGCCATCCAGAGGTCACCCGTGGGCAAAGCCAAACAAAACAGGAGGGCTGGACACGCCACTCTCTGTGCAATCAATATGGCTGTAACTTGCCCTTAGAAGCACATCTCATTTAAAAATCAAGGTCAAGCTCATCAGGAAACAAAAATCCTTTCTTTACTTGGTGGCTAAAAACGTGCCTTTGCCATTAATTTAATTCTAAAGACACAGTACAAGTGTATTTTGACACTTATTATTTCAATTAGTCCGTTAAAACTCCGTGCTTAACACTGTTCTTAAATGGCACAGCCTAGCAATAGTTTCCACCATCCACAAAAGCCCACAGGAAATACTGGAGGGGATTTATAACTCTGCCATTCCTGGCACAATGGAGAGACTTTTAGATCTGTGTTATTATTATTATTCCGTTCTACCTAATTGTCCATCTTTAACAATAACCTTGGTTTTGGTGAACCCCAGGGGCCGCTAGCAAAGTAATGCTCTTTCATTGCTGATTGCTACATGAAAACAGGCTGCCAACCCTGGAGCAGAGCTTAAATTGACCAAGAGTCTGGGAAAACATGTCAAAGTTTTAAAGCCTCGATGACATTTACAGTCATTTGTGCTGCAGGTACTCAGAAGTGATCCACAAAGAACACAGACAAACATTTTTGGTCCTCGGAGACTGATTGTTGATAACACCTCGGCAATAATGCAGGCGTAGGGACCACAGAGCGTTTACAAGCCTAATTATTCACTTTGAAAGCAGGCTGTGACAGTGGTTTGGAGGGGGGTGGGTAGTGGGTCCTCTCCCCTTAATCTTTTTCAGGGAAAGGTACCTGCGTGGTCAGTGCCTCCATAACTCCATGTTCTGAGGCTCCTTAACCTCATACACACACACAATCTCCTCTCCCTAAAGCCTACTTCCCAATGGTTCTCAGTGTCCCCAAGGTTCAAGTGAAGAGAAATGCAGCCCTTCCCCAAGGGATGGCCAACACAGGGCAAGTCCAGGACCACAGAAAGCTCTTACAGACAAATTTTCTCCTCTTCATGTTCCCACCACCCCCCTTTTCCTCTGACATTTCTCCCTTTAAAAAACAGAATGCAGCAAGGTCAAAGGACATAAGGCAGCTTTAATCAGCTCAAATGTTTCAGCAAAAGCTGGTCTTTTATACATACCACACAACACCTGTGGCAGTGCACAAGCCCCACCAAAGCCAAAGGAGCATCTCAGAATTGCACCTCTGCCAACATTTCTTTTGTGATATTTCTTACAATTTACCTGATTGCAAAGAAAGAACAGGCTCTCACTTGATTCTGTCAGCAGTTAACCTGCTGAATGCCTTTTTCTATGAACTGAAATCTAGATTATGTATATGCATTATAAAAGCTTTGCATGATTAGTCATAATTGTTTTAATCATTATTTTATGTTGCAGCCCTCACAGTTTAAATGCACTATATTCCAGCATGCTTTACAAGATTAGTAACACTTACCAATGTACAATAAGCTGGGTAAAGCTTATATAGCAAAAGGTAAAAACATTTCCTCATTAAAAAGAAATATGTAATTAAAATTCCTTAAAAATAAACGAGCAAGCCTACTCCAGCATTAGACCACTATTTTGCAAGCTGACTACAAGCATGAAAGTATGGAAAAAAAGGAAAGAAAGAAAAAGAAGAAAGAAAGAATTAAGGAAGAAAGGAAGAAAAAAGAAAAAAAAGGTTAACTAGATGACCATTCATCCTCAGTGCTTCACAAAGCAAAACGCCTGTGGAAAAAGAGAATGCGCAGTAGCCCCAAATTAAGATGACGTGTTATAATGTATGCATGTATAGAACTGAATTAAGGCAGCTGCTTCTTAACTGAATCAATATAGGCTGTAAATTGAATAACTTTCTTCCAATGTGTATATGAAGTTACATATTTTTCTTAAGAATTTAGATTTCTAGAGTTTTAAAGGATTTTCTGAGGAGACTTCCACATCGACCTGCAGAACTTCATTTCTCAAGGAGCAGGACGTGATGGTGAGATTGCCAGACAGATTTTCTTGTGAGACGAGGTATTTTGCAAAAGCATCATGCCAGTGCAGGACACTAGCCATGGAAATACTAAAGAATTGACTCCAATGGGCTTACACCAAACTCCCAGCTGTGACTTCGTGCACTGAGTACTGATGCTACAGCAAAAGAGAAGTGGTTTGGTTTTAGGGCAGAAATTAAGACGTTTTTAAGGATTAGGTGTCTCTTCTCAACTCCAATAAAATAGTTCACACATATATTTCAGAGAATACTTATCTTTAAATGCATTTTAAACTTTTTATAATGAATTTATCATGCTTAGGCATCCAAGCGCTTTACAACAGCAGTAAAATTGAATCAGAGGATCACAGGTTGGATGGCATCTCTGGAGACTGCCTAGTCCAACCCCCGGCTCAAACCAGGGAAATGCAGAGTAGGTTGTTTAGGACTCTGTCCAGTTGGGTGTTGAATATATGTCCAGGGGTGGAAACTGCACAACCTGTCTGGGCAACCTGTGCCAGTGCTCAGTCACCTTCACAGTTTTTTTTGGGTTGGTTTTTAAGTTTGAATCAATTTTCCTATATTTCAGCCAGTGCCCATGTCTTGCCTCTTGTCCTTTCATTATGCACCACTGGTCTGGCTCTGTCTTCTTTACTCTCTACAATCATATATTTAGTCCCTCACATAATATTTAAATTGAATTAAACTGAATTTAAATTGAAGATTAAGCCATAGTCAAGAAACAATAACTACACTAAACTAGAAGCCAGAAAATTTACCTTAAATTTAGGATTAAACCAGGGAAACTTAGCAAGACTCCAAGTTAAGAAGTGATACCTTAGCCCTTCTCTTCGGGAGCCGATTGTGTAATTCAGTCTGGCAATGTGCTAGATGTGATGGATTTCAAGGCCTTTCCCTCTCCATTAATCATCATGAACGTAAGCCTTCTGTCTGTGTAAACAATACTAATCCCGACTTTGAAGGTAAAAAGAGGGAAACACAAACCAACCTTTGCAGAATGGAAAAGATAATTTCTGCAGCTCCCTTTCTTGACCTCCTCAGACACCTATTTACCCTGCACAAAGAAAGGTCCCACAGGTGCTAGCTGTCTTTTATCAATCATTATCAATTACATACAGCACATCAGTTTGGAATTCCAGCATCTCTTTTATATGCCAAAAAGCTAAGCCTTGAGAATGAACTCAGCATTCAGACTGGGGAACATTTTAGAGTCACATATGAGTTCGGAAGAAAATGCAATTGAGATCCAGTCTTGGCAAAAACAGCTTATTTTGATTGTCAGACTCTGTGTGCCTTTGCACCTGGGGCAGAGAAAATTCTGAGGGAATACATGAAACATTTTTTTTTTTCTATTATATGCCAATAAGGTCTTCGTTGACTGCAGTCAGGCATTTTTACAGTGATTATGAAAAAAAGCACACTGTCCTAGGGTTCCTGCCCTATGTGGAAAGTGAAGAGAATCAAGCGGTAACACAGCTGTGTTGTTTAAAAAATGGACTAACACTAGAGCACAAAAAGGACATGCGTTAGGGTAAAAGTGTTCACATACCGAGCATTTTTAGTCATCAACAGTATTTCTTGTTAGTACAACAGTAAACCTTCCAGGATGAAACCTGTCGGTTTTGAAGTTAAGAAATTATAGATTCTCACTGACTGCTTTCCTCCCCCGCCCCTTGCAAAAAAAGTCACATTTCCCAAGATTTACATTTTCCCTAAGCAAAAAGGAAGATTCTCGGGAAGCAAAAAGAAGAAACACAAGAATTCCCAGCATTATTGTATAACAAGAGGAATAAAAGAAAAAAAGACATTCCTGTGCCAGTTGAAACTTCAAACATTGCTCTACCCCATCAACTTCAGCACAGTCTTTGCAAAGCACAAGCATTGATCAATGATCTTTTACTGTCATGTAGTAACATGTTCCTGCTATCATGAATGCTAATATTTCCCAAGATTGCAGTTCCTTGTTTTTTAAGCTCAGCTTCATTCTCCAAGGCGCTACGCTGGGCAGGTAAACATGGGCCCAGCTTAGCATCCTGAAATAACAGCATTGCAATTGGTAAAGCAGCTAAATAGACTTAAACTAGACTTTTGCAGGGAGGCTTACAGAGAGTCAAAATTATTTCAGTGGGCATGTAAAGTTACTTCTGCTACTCAAAACCCAAAAGCCAGTCTCCAAAATTAATATATTGTGGCATATTCTCAATACACATGGACTTCTAAAAATAACACACACTATATTCTTGAAGAACAGAATACAAAAAAAAGAATGATGAATGATAGTCAATGAAAATAGTAATCCTACCATCAGTGTTTCACACCACTTCCCACAGAGGGTTTTGCAGGAAACAAAGTGTGCTGCCAAAAGTGACACTTCAGTAGCCTTCCAATTTTCAGTAAAAGTCAAACACTGTTTATTCTAGCTGGTAGCATAAGGTGTGCTTGGGGAATACCATGAAAGAGCTAGACTGAGAACAAAAAATACAAGTAAATTTCTCTAGCTATATTCTTTCTATATTAAGCTGGTTTTTAATTCCCACATAGTTTCTTCACCTGACAATGTATTCCAAACGCTGTTCCCTCTTCTCCCAAAACAAGAGACCGTGTATGAAAAACTCTCACAATAGAAGAAGAAACATTATTTTAAGAAGCACTACAAGACACCTCAAGTAGGTATCACTTCTAACATTTCTCAATACTTGTTGCTGAAGTGACAACAATCTACAGGATTTTAAACAAGCCTGAAAGTTCCTATGAAGGGACACATTGGCTTTCTTCATCTCAACAGACAGAATGCAAGAAGTGAACAGACAGCACAGAAGTATTAAGATCATTTTGGGGACACTTGAGTAGTGTTTGAAATGTTAGTGGAAAAAAGGTAAAGAAACTTGCTTTTTAAATTTTTTTTCAATATAAACTTAAGACTTCTTCAATGCTTTTGTCATCTTGAAACCAACTGATTTAAAGGTCACTGTAGGGGAGCACAGAAAGTTCCATTTTTCCTGTCTGCCTATATTTCAAACCAATCAAAATCATTGATTTCCTCCCCTGCTCAAGAAGGACTGACTCAAGAGCAGCAATCAGTAGGATAAATAAGAATTCACTATGCTTTAAGTTCAGCAACTGAATTAAAACAGTTCTTAAGTGGGAGAAGAAAGCATGTCTGTTTAAAGCAAAGACAAGACTGGAAGTCCCACAGTGTCCCAGCCCCCTCACCATAGTGTGCTGGCTACAAAGGATGCAAATCAAAAAGCCTGAAAATAAAAGCTGATTGAATTGAAATCTCTGTCTTTGTCTATTGAGGGATGCATCCCAACATCAAGTGATTTTAAGAAAAAATGCATCTGTCACTTTTTATTCATTGAGCCGCCTTAAAATAGCGAGTATATCCTTCTAATTTTCTTCATCGCAGTAACACCATGACGGCTGCCGAAACTGAATTCCTGATATACTTTTCAGATATTTATTGCTCTTCAGCATGCTCAGCCCGTCTCTAACATTTCGGATAGACTCCACCCTGCAGTAATGTGTGTGCCATTAAAGAATTCACTTTCATCTCCTGAATTTATGCTTGTTAGGGCAAATTAATGAAAGACTCTATTCTTTAAGTACTGGCTAAACAAAGCCAAAGTCAGCACTAGAAAGCAAACTGATACAACACTTCATTAAATGTGCTTTTTATTCTTTTTGCTTCAAGTATGTCTGCTGCTATGTGAAATTTAAGGTTATACAGTCTCCTTTCACATCTCAACAGTAAAGAATGTGCTCAAGTCACAAGTTCATATCTCCCATTTGAAGTGGACTTCCCATGAGAAAAAGGTGCAGGGAAGAGACAACATTACAAATCCCTTTAAGTACAGAGCTCACACTCTTACAAAATATTGATTGAAAATGCCGTTTTGTGTCTCTGTTCATTCATCTCAGATAATGAGCAAAGATTCCTTCCAAATTAACTGTAATTCTCTTCTAATCCCTCTATTCTTTTTTTTTTCCCCTTCAGCACGGTGACAGTGAGAACTCCTTTGAATACTGAATCCCATCTTACTACCGCAATTCTTAAAGAGAAACATAGCAAACCATCTTCATCAGTGTCATGCACAGACTTTTCACCTCTCTGACTGAATTTAGATAGGAGAATAGCTAAGCAGAATGCACACCTATCCCATTTTTTCCACCTTCTCAAAACTCCCAGGCAAAGATACATTTACAAAAATTTATTAAATCCTAATTTCTGATTAACAGAAAGACAGTTTACAAAATCTCTGCTTTTTACTTTATATCCTTACCATGTAAAAAAGTGAGTAAAATCAATTCAGAACAAAAGAAAAATACTTGGGGGTGTAAGCTTCATTAGACCTAAAAATGTGAGGTCTGTCATTGGTAACTAGTCGTCACCTGTGTGGTGGCATGGAGAGACAATCATGTACTGGCTGAACATGAAGCTGGTGGATTTATTCAAGTTTTATGGTCTACGTTTCTTATTTACCAGTAACTATGTAAATGAGAAATGCAGTTGAACAATTTTATTTCCAAAAAGATTTTTGAGTGATTTTATTCCCTTTTGTTGATATTATTACAATTCAGCGACCACGGCATTATTGGTAATCCTCAGTATGAATGCAAGCATGTTTGTATGACTGTATTATCAGTCAGCACCCCATTAGCAGAGTTACACAGGACTGGGATCCCTGGATAACACTAACACTGAAGACAATGGTGCAGAGGCAATTTGGAGACAAGGGAGTTTAACAGCTCCTTGTGTTAGACAGTTCAGAGCAAGGTTGCCAAGGTCTGCTCTGTAAGCAATAACCTCGAGCTCTGCATGGAAGCAGCTAAATTATTTCCAGACCCAAACCAGTCCTATAAGTATCACGGACACTTCTGCGCAACACTCCTTCAGTAAGTGATGTGGACTGAACCCAAACCATCTGTGCATAACTGGCGTAGAAGACTATGCGTCTACAGCATAGTTAGTCCACGATCAAGATGAATCCACCATGGGTAATTAACGGTTTCTGGGTACTTAGAAAGAAGTTAAAAGAACATATGAGGCGTACAAAACTGAAGCACTTGAAATTTATGAAATGACAGAATTAAGATTCCTGCAGAAAACTTCATTCAGCCTGCTCTGTGCGCAAACTTAACTTGAGTCAAAATCAATTTCAAGAAACATTACTTTGGAGCATTGGAGTACTACCTCATTCAAAGCAAGTACTGGAAAATACTGTCTAAAAAGCACTTTCTCAGTGTGTGGTCCTAGGACTTTTTTAGTGCAAACCTCCTGTGAAGACAGAGTATTTCATTTCCTGCAGGGCTTTCTACGATGTTCATCAATATACTGAGTGTTTCATAGGTCTGAATACGTTTTCTGCATAGCACACCAATGAGGTGAAGGAACGATCCTCTTCTGTTCTGCGGAGAAGTCAGAGCTTCCACTAGCTCTGCACGTCACATCTGAGACACCTGACAATCTGATTTTTGAGAATAACTTTTGATGTAATAGTACTTCAAGTATCCGCAGAAGAGCTGCAACTGAGGTTAGGTTCAGCTCTGTGCAGTATGGTAGACACCAGAAAACAACGAACACACCTGAACAGGGAACATAATTATACTTTCTTAGAAGCTGAATTGAAATTACTTGCGTAGCAAGTACATTACATACTAATACTATGGCAGAGGTTCAGTTAAAATCTCTCCCTCCCCATATCAGGAACCTTAAAATGAGTAACACCACCATCCTTTTTTCCCCCCTGAACTTTGAGGACTGGCAGCCTTATTTTTAGTGTCTGGAAAACCTGGGTTTACAAACATTACATTCCTTTACGGCCCCCCCTCCCCCCCCTTTTTTTTTTGAGCTGGTATGCTTGTTTCATTAAAAAAAAAAGGGGGTCTGTGTTAAAAAAATTTCCATATCATGCCCAAGTGGAATGAAACTGCTAGATTCATCACATTGGTTTTTGCCATTTAACAGAATAAATACTTCCCCTATTAACTGCTTACATACCCTAAAGCAAAACAACAAACAAATCTATAAACCATCTGTGGTTTATAATAGAAGTCACATTGTCAGAAATTGGTTCACCAGACATGATTTAAAAAGTTGAGACTGTCATTGCAACAATACTTGGAGTTTGAAGAAGCAAGAGTTATTTCAGATGGACAATAATTCGAGTTGATACATCCAGAGACACTTCGCAGATCAAATAGTTTTCATATCCCTGAGCTACTTCCTACGTTCCACAAAACACCGCCCATCAACCATCACATGTGGCTTTGTCATCCTCTGATCTATTTTCCACTGTTGGGACAACTCCTCCTCATCACTGTTTCCTCAACAGCAGCAGCAGTGATAAAATGTCACCGAACTCCAAAACTTTCTCATCACCCTACCAAACTCTTCCAGAATGAAGAGCATTGTGTGGCTCTTCGCATCAAACTCTGGCAAGGGAAGATTATGAGATTGGGAGAGACAACAGACCTCTGATCTGCTCCAGGCCACTGTTCCTCCAGGCTGCTGCTCCTATAGCCTCCCAGTTGCCCTGGAAGGGTCAAAAGCATATGTTCAACAAACATCTCGCCTTTTTAGGGGGCTGGTATCCTTACGTCTGGGAGAATGCTGCAAGCAGCAACTGCTAACCCTTTGATCGTCATTGCCATCCAGAACAACTTCTGCTTGTAAAATGAAAGGTTGTCAAACAAAATGGGGTAAATTATTTATTTGTGTCCACATTAAACTGTGAAGTGTATGCTGTCTTCAGTGGAAAGAGTCCTTGCTCTTCACAAAATGATTACTACAATCTCTAGGGCTGTTAATTTGTTTCATAGTTGTAACTGGGAATTAATTTTGACTAATCTCATCCTTTCTGATTGCTCAAGGCAGAAGGGTAGTCTTCCACTTTT
The DNA here is from genome assembly GCF_030936135.1 of Gavia stellata. Taxonomy (NCBI): domain Eukaryota; kingdom Metazoa; phylum Chordata; class Aves; order Gaviiformes; family Gaviidae; genus Gavia; species Gavia stellata. The sequence continues at coordinate 74,019,795 of NC_082596.1, forward strand.
CATACAGTACGAACAATGGAAAAGTTAAAAATAAAATACCTGAGTTGCTTTATTGGTGAAGAAAATAAAGTGGAACTGAAACACATTCATTTTGATTCACTGCTTGAATCAAATAAATTTACTTTAGCACAAAGTGCAAAAGCAACAGAAAAGTCTGAAAGCCAGTAATTCACATTTTGCGGTCAAACAGCAGAAAAAATAAATGTAAACAGTATTTATCAGTTAAATAAGGACAGCTGCTTGCTACTATGTAAAAAAATCTCAGAGAGCCTTACAAAATCAACACTGCAGTTCCATAGCTGATTTAAACCTGTAAAAATTATTTCACAACCATTGCATAATAAATGTTATTAAATAGTTTTACATCTTCTTGAGAAAGTCAAGACACCAAAATATTGCTCTATGTGAACCCCTGAGAGCTCAACTTTTGCAAATCAGCTTGTCAGAGAGCTTCTAACTTGATTACATAAATAAGTTGCCTAAAATGCATTCAATCCATCTGACCTTACAGAAAAAAAAAAAAATGAAGTGGTGAGAGAAAGAATCAACATTGCTGGTACAAGCATTAAAAAAATAAAGTCTATTCCCTCCCGCCTTCCTTAATCTCATTTCAAGTTTAACACACAGAAAGGCTCAGAGCCAGAATGCTTATCCAAACTACATAAATCTCTAGACAAACTCTCCAGACTATATGGCCCTGTCCCCACAAAACCTTCCAGTTCTTCCTAATGCTGCTTTTCAGCAGGAAAGGCTAGTAGAGGGCTATCTTTTCCCACCAAATCTTCGATCAATCTTTTCCTACCACATCTTCCGTTAGAAGACTCTCCTTCCTTGCAATGTGTTTATTAAATGAAATGGGAATGGAAACCAGCCCCTAAACCTTCAATGAACCCTACAGCAATGAGGTACCCCACACCGCTGCTGCAGCCGCCTCTGAGAAAGACCTAATTAATTCCCTTATTCCCTTCCTGAATTCTTGAGCAGGGTCAGAGGGAGGGAATGGCATTTACCACCATGCAACCTATTTCAGGCAGCTGGTCCAGCTTATAATGTAAACATGGTAACACCTTGGGAAGGTCACTCAGAGGAATGGTAGCATTAGCAAAGCAATTAATTTTGGGTTGACCACATGCGTACTGCCCTTTTGGTTTACTTTCCTCCCTTCCTTCCCCACCTTATGGAAGGAAACACAAGGAAGAATTTTTACTCATTCTCTGAGCAGAAATTTTCAGAAGGTGAGAGATGGGATTTTCTTGAACGCCGAGAACGTCTTCTTTTTTGGGGATGAATTCCAGCATGATATTTTATTTATCTGTTGCCAAAAGAAACACTTTATAGTTTTCTCATTAGTCAAAGGGCTGCAAGAACACGCTTGAGGAAACAATCCAACTAATAAAACAAGCAAAACCTTTCCATGCACTTCACATGCTCCACGAAAAGTGGATGCTTCATGGAAACAGCACCTGTAGAGCCAAATGTTCAACTTGAGGTGTGTTTACCATCTCCTTAAAAATCCTTATTCATAAATGCACAAGGAAAAGTTGCAGATCATCTACGTCTTTCTATCTTCTGACCACTAAAAAGGGTAATTCAGGGAATAGGGAAAAAAAAAATGACATGTTTGAACTCATGAGATTCAACAGTCACCTTTCACTTCTTTCAGGGTTTAATTACATAACATTTCATAAAGCTGGAGAGCAAAACATAAAACAGAGATATAGTGAGGTACTGGAGTCCCAGATGGATTTTCAAGGTCACACTGAGCTTGCCTGCCCTCAGAGCCCTCAACGACTACAAAGCTGAAATCAGATATTGCTGCATTTACCTCCTCTGTCTTCTTTCATCACCTTTTTTCTTAAATCTAGGCTGCCAACTTTAACAAGCCTTCTGTATACAGCATATACCATACACATTCCTCATCTAATTTACATGAAGAATATAGAGTTTATAGAATAAAGAACTCAAAGGCTAGATATATTTTATTCTCTGTGTGACGGGCCGTCATGGTGCTTTCCCCTTGTCTACCGTGTGTTTCCTTGCAACACCAGTCACAAACACTCTGGATCTAGCAAGGCCAGTCAAGATCTATGCAAAGAATTGTGCCTTCCAAATAGATTAATATTTTCCTTTTAGTTTTCCAAACCCACCTACATTAGCACTTACAATTATGATTAAGCAAATAAATTTTCAGAGAGCTGGACGATTAGAAATCTCCAAACGCAGACTAAATGAATTATTGCAGTGTCAATTACTTCTTCCAGGTCACTTCTACAGCCCAGCAATGGTTTTTTTTGCTTGCATCTTGCAGTAACACATATTTGATTTTGGGTATGTTTGTGCAAATATTTTTGCTTATAAATATACATCATGTGTATAGATGAGTATCTGCAGCTAAACATATCTAACTATGTATCTGCATTTACACATCACTCTCTCAAAATTCAAGTTTTACAGTATCATAAAAAAAACCAAGGCCACTTCATGATAAATGCTTTCATGTGTGTATAATTAGTTTAAAAAAGGACTGCTGTTTATTTGTACAAGACCTTTCAAATCATGTTTTCAAAGCCCAGACCTTCACAGTGGTTTCAGAATTCTATTTTTATGACAAAATGCATGCTACAAACAACAGATGACATTGCCTTGTTTAGGGTCCAAGATAATGATGTATGTGGAGAGAAAAGTTTATGTTTCACACCACTTTCATCACTGATTCCTACTACAATATCATTTCATTGGCTGCAGAGGGAGATCCCAGAAAGCTCAAGAAAATTTCTAAAACTAGCCTTTCTCCACCAATCTAGAAATATTTTCCTCTTTTTTTCTTCCCACTTCAACAAAGTTAATCAAAGTTAAATTTTAAGTCACTGATTATGACAACTTCATAGTATTTAGTGAAAGAACAATGGTTCTACTGCTTTCATTTTCAGAGTTTCAATGCAAGGCATCTTTATAGCCTGAATTTTGAATAGCAAAAAGTCAATCCAGTCAAAGTGACAACTAATGTGGTCACTCTTAGAAAGTAAACAAAAGAGGAACTGCTGCAAGAAGTTTCTGAAGCCAATGAGGGAATATGAAAACAAGTGAGCAACACCTGCGATTTCTTATTTTAAATAGGCCTAAATGATGCATTTTACCACACAACTCTTTCTGTAAGCAGGAAGAACACATTTTGCAATGATCTCATAAACAGCAGAGGGAATGGCATGCATAATTGAAGAGCAGGAAAACCAAAGAACAAGAGAGATACTGGAAATCTGAGTATTTCCACTGGTAATAGGTACATGCATACAGAGAGAGGAGAGACTCTATAGAAAATTACATCAATTTAGGAGCATGTTTGATTCTACTGGCTAAAGTAAACATCTCATTAATGGATTAATCATTGCAGAAACAACAGTGAGCAGAAAACTGACGTAATGCACATCATCTCTCTGTTCCTCACTTTTTCTGAGTGACTTACAGAATAGCTATAAAAAGCCATAAAGGCAATGTCAAAAGTGTAAACAATGTGAGTCTACTGTTTCCTAATAAGTTGAAGTACCTTCTTGTTAAGTTTTATTTTCAGGAGAGAGAATTATAATAGCAGAGCTGTATAGGCAGCCTAATTTACCTGAATTATGGCAGTGTCTGTAATATAGCAGAAAACACATTTCCTGCTGAAGAGGGACAGGCCTTTCCTCTGGACAACTTCCAGCAGTTATTAGCTTATGACCACTTCTTCCCCTGACCTTCACACATGTCAAGGAAGCAGGTTCTTCCATAGAAAGTCACAGCCAGGGTCCTAAATTACCATTTCCCTTCCATTAGACAGAAGCTTCATTGATTAAGGGCACAAATTAACTAGAATGCCCGAAGGGGCAATCACTACAATATCCTTGTCAAAGTACATGCAAATAAATTTCACTGACACCATTGACAAAAAGGGCACTGTCACACCTTCATAGGCCTGGTAAGGATGTCCCAGTGTTTTGAGGTCAAGACTTCCAGATTTTTTAATGAAAAATCACAATTTATATACATTAATTTCAGCAGCTTTGCAAAGACCAGCTCTCCTCTCTACTTGTTGGTTCTACTAATGAAAGGGACAACAACATAGCTGATTAAAGCTGGTTTTCACTTAAGTACTCCAGATGCCACTTGAATCCATTGTTAATCTCCCAAAATGAGATATTAAGTGATGATTGCTTGTTGCAGCCTACATGGTTTATTAGTGCTCAATGCTGGAAAGCAGCATTTCATGTATGTGACCTCACTGGAAGTAGGAGGCCCGGCAGAATTAAGTGTGACATGAATACAGCACTAATAAACACAATTTTCCTTTCAAGGCAGTGTAGCCTGGGGTTTTTGTTTTTACATGCAATCCAAAAGAAAAGTCTGAGCGTCAGCTGCCATTTTTATAAGTCACCTTTTGCTTACAGGAAAAAAAGATTGCTAGAGTAATAGCTTTAGTTTGCGACCTAAAATACCATCATTCTGACAGAGAACGCCAGTTGTCTACATAAACTTGGAGAAATATTCCACAACTCTCCAGCCAGTACAGTGCTAGCTGCACCATGCTCTGAAACTAAAATGCACTGCAAAAAGGCAGCAGACGATGGACCCTCCACCGTATTAGCAATTCCCATGAGACAACAAAACTTCTGATTCTTGGGACACAAACTGAGCACAGGTGGAAGCTGTCTGAAGGAATGGGATGGGATGACTTAAGCATGGTAATCAGGATGGCAGGAAGGGAATTACGTTTGCCTTCTTTCCCAGCCAACATCTGTAATGCGTTAGATTGCTTCACTCTCCTTATATTTTGCATCTCAAACACCTCAGTAAAACTGGATTCAAGGAAAGGGTGTCAATTTTCCTTTATTGTCAGCAAGGACATACCATTCAAATAAATTGCTCCTGAATAAGTTAAATAGAAAAGAGTTAAATGGCAAACAAAATGGATCTTCACTGTAATCTGTGTCTTATAACACATGCTAATAACTTTTGGACTGTTACATTTCAGTCTGATAGTGGAAAGGAATCCTGTAACAACCTTAATCCTGCTTCATATATGAACACTTGGAAAAAAGTATACGAATTCCTGTGGGTATCCACCCCACCCACTCTCTGATGCCCTCTAATACAAATATTATGCCTATTATACATTGTGCCATTGTTTTGAAAGCATTTACAGGTTCTTTGGAATGCTTCATTCCCAGCACTTGTCTGTTTAGCTATCAGCTGGCTTTAGGTACCTATGTGATTATCTGGCTAGTCTCCTGAAGTAAATGGATAAAAACTGGGCTTTGCTCTGCAGGGTTCTCTTGTGAAGTGTGTCTCTATCAATTACCCAGTGGCCCTAATGAAATTACCTTCTTTCTTTAGTTAAGTTAGGTTTCCAAAAAAGAGAAGACAGACATTAACTTAGATTTTCTCCCATCTTCCCTTTCTCTACCCAGTCTCTAACAGAACCACTGGCATACAAGAAATAATTCAAGAAACATAGTGATAAGCGCAAACACCCATAGTATGAGCACTTTCCTATGGCAGCAGACTAGTAGCGGAGTCAAACAGCCACAGTTTGTTGCATCTCTGTGCTAAAAAAGCCAGGTTGCTTCAGACTGTTGCAATAAAATAAAAAGGCAAGGCTGAAAGTAGGTAGTTATTAGTGGAGATGTGTTCAAGCACTAGCAACCACCTGCCACTCCACTCCATCTCTTTTGGAGCAGCAGCAAATAGAGCTCTCCAAGTCACTTCCCAGCTCTCTCCAACTCAGCCCTTCCGAGCAGAAAGTGCCCTAGTGCTTCTGCCCTCAAGCAGTATAAACCAGTTCCAGTCACAATAGGGAGAAGCCTCATGTCTGCATGTTCAAGAAAACACTGTGAGTATATAGTTTTGCCCACAATCTTTAAAAAAAATAATTTTAAAAATAGTAAATATAATAGCACAAGATTTTACAGGTGATCATACTGAAACAGCTGGAGTCAAAACTGCCTTGCGTAAGATCAACCCACAGGCCAGTAACAGCAAGAAGAAAACAAAGTTGTTTCAGCTCAGTCACTGGAGCAAGAATTTCACTCGCACTTTGAAAAAGCCAGCACCATCAGTGGAAGATGATGGCCTTCTCATGCTCAAGGGAGCTGCTTACTCTTGTGCTGCTGCAGCTGTTTATAGATACTCATGAATAACTGTATCAAGAACTGAAAGAAGTCCAACTAATGCACCAAAACCAGGTAATCAGTGAATTTAACCCAGACCAGCTCCACATTCCAGACCAATGGAGTGGATGGTGTGGGAAGTGGTGGTGCAGGAAGACAGGGAGGGACTGTAATTTTGTTCTGCTTTTTTGGAACAGGAAAGTAATGCTTTCTCTAACTTCTTGCAGCTAGAGTAGAGGCAGCAGAAGCTATCTTTTCACTGACAGATATACATAATACCATACTGTTGCAAAGTGATGCCAAAGGAAAGCTTAAAGTCTGTTACAGTGGGAATATTGCTTTGTAAAATTAAAGTTGTCTTTACAATTTTGATTTGCTGGGTCTTTTCTGCTGGCAGTAATGGTGGTGTAAAGAAGATGTGAATTATCAAGGAGAAGAAATTAAAAACTGAAATTGTCTTTTCTTTGACTGAAAGCTCTCTGAATTTCATTTGACTGGAAAAATAGGACAAAAAAGAAATTATTTCCAAAAATGTAGCATGCAATGTTCTTAATTAGCAGCAAGAAGAAGGTAGACTTAAAATTCTTTCAAGCTATTAGAGCATATAAAAAAGCCCTCAAACACAATGTGGTTCTTGTTGAGAACACAAAAGTTTGGGGAAGAGTAGAAATGCCAAAAAAAAAAAAAAATCACTACATTTAGAGAAACCAAAGTCCTATGTATTCTATATGAAGTATATGGTAAGACATCTACTGGCATTTCAGGATGTACAGTAATGTGTTCGTGATTCTCAGAGGATAACGCAGTAATTAGGATGTTTTGTTCTTAAGACATTTTTTAAAAAATTATGAATAAACACAAAAGAACATTACCAAAAAATGAGAGCTTCAGCTAAAGTAGCGCTGCATTACCTTGGTTATTTTTAATGAACTATTCCAAAGATTCCATTTATATAAAAAAAGCCCTTGTGTTTCAAGGGAATGATCATGGTGCCTTTGAAATGAAAAATGGCCAGTAAATGTCAATACAACCAAGACAGATCTTTTGGTACTATAGGAAAAACAAAGCTTATTTTTTCAAAATTAACACAGTTTTCAGGATGACTGTGTTTTTGTTTGCTAGATCATTAAACATGATGGGCAAATAACTATGAAAAAGCTTTCTGTGTTTTTTATTATTTAAGAGTTCTGGACCCAATCTGTGTGTTTCACACACATGTCAAGAGTTAACTCCTATTCGTGTCAGTAGGATAAACAAAAGTGCAATCAAGCCTATCAGGTCTTAACATAGTTTGAAATAAAACTTTGCAAACTCCTGCTGGTAAGAACCAATATTTAAAGACAGAACTGTGCCCACTGGGTCATGATGCACACACATCATGCCTGTATTCAGCAGCAGCTGTTCCAAGGGACATTTGCAGTCAGAAGGCACAGTATTTCTAGCACCATCATCTGACACGGAGCAGTTTCTGTAACTCCACAGCAATCTGTTTATGTTTCAACTACAACCTCAGGTCTGGAGTGATGTCATTAGATGAGAATCTCCTCCAAGCTTCTTGGTCTTTTGACTGCAGACTTAAACTTAAAAATATTATACCTCTTATCTGCAGAAATCAGTCTGCAAATAGAAATAATCCAGTATGTTCTATTTCTAATAACTCCATGTTATTTAAGCATGTCTTACAACTTCAGAGCATTGGTGTTCACCATGCTGTCCACCAGTTTTGCAGGCAAAAAACTGCTGCTGAGAACGCACACCGAATCAATGTATTCCTGAACATCTGGGCAACGCTCTGATATATAGATAAGAAAGTGAAAAAATTAACTTTATTTATAGAATTCAAACTGCAAATTGAGTTATTCCAGTAAATGCAAAAGAACTATAAGTAAGTTTCCCAGGAACTTACTTTCAACCTAATTCATATATAAGTTTAATTCAAAGGCCAACATCATCATTGTCATGCCCCTCCATAGGCTTGGAGAGAAAGAACACTTTCAGACACCCTGCCAGAGCCCATACACTGATTACAGTGCTGAAGATGTACTCAATTATGGATCATTCCCCCTAGATCCACTGTGACTTGGTGCATGGCTCTTCATTCACTATGCCATGCACAAAGGACAGAGCAGCCATAACACTCCTCTGATTCCCTGACAATTGCAAGTGCCGTATGAGGAAAGAACCCATAAATCAAGGACAGAAATCGTGTTGCCGTATTCACATTGACCACATACCAAGAAATTACAGGTTCTTGAGAGTAACCATTAGTTCTTCTTCAGGTATCATCAGCATGGGTAGCATTGTACATTTCAGAATCCTTACTGTATAACAGGAATAAGAAGCTTCAGTCTCTCAAGTTAACACTGTTTTCTTGACTCAAACATATCAACCTTTTTTCTTTTCTTTGTATCTGGTCTTGTCTGAAGCAAGCAGATGATGACAACTGCCATTCATGAAATATTTTAGGATAGAAAAAAAAAAAAAAAAAGAAAAACCAAAAACCCCAACCTATTTTTTGCCACCTTTGCAAGGGCATGCTTCTAATAACAGCTACCTACGGGTAACCACAGCCAAACAACAGTCTGAATACTCTGATTGTAACAAAGCAATATATTCGGATACACATCTGGAAGAAGCATGTCAATGCTCCAGCTACAAGTTAGCTCACAATGAAGTTCTAAAACTGCTCGAGGACAAGGCTGCTTAAGATCACAGCATCACTGCGTTCAAATGAAATACAACATAAAGAGTAGGGGCCATGATTTCTTGAAATTCATTCAACACAAAAAGGCATTAGAAAGGGTTTTCTTGGCACAAAGTGGGAAATGCTCTGAAAGAGGACTCCACAAACACCTGCAATGCTTTCTCAAAGTTTCAGGCAGGGGTAGTTTTCTTTATCTATCAGACAGCATTCTAAGGGCCTTGAATAGCTCTGGACAAAACACAATTGCATGGGGGGACTGAATCTGGAATGCCTGTGAGAAAGAGCTTATGAGGGCTTATCTATTTTACATGCAATTAAAAATTCCTGATTTGGCACCAACTGTGCAGGCTTATAAGATCTTTTCCAACAATGCTGTTGAGCTCCAAGCCCTGTGCAGACTGTCACTGAGCTGCCCCTGTCCATGGTACTCGGCCAACCACTGCTGGGCCGACATGGGCCACCATGTACACTGACTTAGGCTCTAGGTGGCACATCCAACCACAAAGCTGTGGTTTGGAAGGACATGCACTGTAGTTCTGTCAGCCCAAAGCTGGCTTTGCTGGCATAGATTAGTGAATAAGATTCTGGCTTCCTATCCTGATTTTGGAAGGCTAAAGTCTTTCTACTCAGGTCTTTGTTCAACTGAGGCAATGAGGCTAAAACCCCTTGAAACAACAATTCTGCCATTCATGAATGCTAGCCATGGAAATCAACTAAGTCCAGCCTTTGAAAATACAGGGCTCTTAGGTGTCACTGAGTTCCAGTGGAATCAAGTACGGAACATGAGTCTTTTTCTGACTGAGTCCTATGGGACTCCTGTCCTGACGAGCATGGCAGTCCCAAGCATGCCAGGGCAGTTATATGCAGGTAGTCACAGAAGATCCAGTTCCCTGCGTTTATAGGTTGTTCAAATGTTCTTCCCAACTTGTTCTTTTAGAATCAGCATGGCTAAAAGGTATGTATTACACAGAGGCTGTTGTTTGTAAAGTACATGTCCTATGGGTATAAAACATTACAAAGCTAATTCCTAATCTTAGGTTCTTTCATGTATTCCATTTCATAATTGTCTACAGATGAAAGGTATATTCACAGTACATAACTTCGGACACCAAATATAGTATCCCAGTCTTCCTGAGATGCCCCTAAAATCAGAGAGAAAGTCTTGCTCTTTTACTAGATGATTCAGGGAACCATTACACCCACTAAACAAGTAATGTTTATAACGAGCATTGACTATGCCTATCAACTACAGCAATAAGCAGGATTCCCAAAGCCTGAAAATGTGAAGTCCAGATGTTTACCCTCTACAACTCTTGAGTTCAGGAGCAGGTTGACAGGGGGTTTTCTGTTTTCTTCCTCATCTCATCCCCTACCATACAAACACCAAACGCAATGAAAGGCACTAAAAGACAAATACTTTTCATGAAGCTGACTATAAACCAGTTTATTCAACCTCTTCAAAGAGAACTAGACTAGCCTCACTGTTTTCCAACCACTCATTCAAGAAAATGGATTGAGGGAAATGACCACGGATCTTCAGACTGAGACTCTCTATCACCAATGACTTTCTTGTCATAACTGAGACAGCATACAGGTCTGAAGCAGTTTCTGCTGTGTTCCCTCTACTGTTCTTGAGGAACTAGTTCAGATTAAAGCGAACTAAAGTACAACAAATACTCAAGCCCCTTCTGTGTTAAACCGTAAGTGCAGACACACACTCATGACCTCATATGGACAACTGGGAGAAACAAAAGATAACAGCAGGTATGAAGCAAACTGCTAATCAGGGAGCAAAACCAGTTCAATCACAAAGGCATGCTGTGGTCTCTCTTGCTCAAGGAGTCTAGCTAACTACCTGAGACAAGGTAACTGGAATTAGGTGAGACAAATCCTGCCCTGTAATCCATCCGAAAGGGATTATTTCAAATGGTACTTACTGCATATTTAACTGTCCTTATATACTCCAAAGGATTGATACAAAGGCAAGATTCCAACAGACATGTCTGATAAACTTTTACTTCTCAATCAGGTCTTGCTCTGCTAATTCACGATAATGTTACACAAGAACTCAACATTAGAACACTTCTTTAAATTAAAAAGATTTTTATGTCAGTTCTTTGCATGTAAAACCCAAATAATTACACTCTTACTGTAACTGGTTTAGTAGTAACCCCATCAACCTACATTACTACAGCTAAAGACCAGAATAGAGCAACACAAGTAATTTTATACTACTAGCCAATAAAGCACTAGTTTCCTATGTATTTTCAGTATTTAAAGCGAGCCATCAGCCTCATGAAACTAAAATTGAAGGGTCATTACACATGGGACAGATATTGTTGCTTGTTACTAAAATTGCCCGATAGTTCCCATGAGAACACTCCTGGGTTTAGTTGTCCATAATTTCCTCAAGTTTTGAGTTTGGACTGAAACTTTATCTCTCTGGTGTTTGAAACACCACACTTCCTTATTTCATGGAAAATTTCTAATATTTCTTATATTCAGGGTGGGTTTGTGGAAGGCAGGAGGAGGAAGATAACATCTCACTGGAATTAAAAATACTGTTGACAATATTTGGAAATTGGAGTATTTTTGGATCTTGAGCTCTTTGGAGAACTCAGGAAAATTATAATGTCAAGTCAGTGAAAAAGGCCATACAGACCACATTAAAATGTGTCTAAACTTTGTGTAATTATAAGGTTTTGAAATAACTATTGTTTGACACTTACAATAGCCTCTACTGAACATATGCAATCAGCTAAAACTGCTGAATACTCCATCCTCGGAGCTCAAAAGATCCCCATAATTCTCCCAGCTGCTGCCCACCAAGGAAGAACATGGCACTCAAAGTAAGAGCAGGCAGCTTGTGAGGGTTTTTTGATTTTGTTTCAAAGTAACTGCCTTGTTACTCAGATGGTGGGGAGGAGAATTCAGATCTGAACACCAGAGGAATCAAAATTTAAACCAGAGACATTCAAAGAAATTAAAGAGTTAAGGGAGGAACTCTGACAGAAAGCCTGATGAGCATCTGAGAGTTATGAAAAGAGGTGAAGTGACTGGGATAAATGAGGGAAAGAATGGGAAAGACTAAACACTATTTGGCTGGAGGGAACATTGGGATTACGACTGGTGTGAGCAATGTTGAGGAAAAAAATGGGCAAGAGATAAGATTCTGGACTGTGACTACATACTTCATAGTGGTACTGCAACACTCTCCCTTACTTGTTTGTCTCAGGCCAAACTCGGGGTTTTGCTGGCACAAGGGCTTGTGTCCCACCACAGAGAACTGGAGTGGGAAATTCAACAGTACTAAAAAAAAAATAATCCAAACCAGCAGCGAAATATCCACCTTTTCTCCCCACCCAAAATATCCACCTTTTCAACCTCATTTTTCAGATGAACACATTCCTCTGTCAAGTTGATTACACCATCACACAAACACAGCTGTGGTGCCAGAACCCAGGACAGACAGTGCAGAGGTGGGAAGAGGTGATGGGAAGAAAAGATGTTTAAGCCAGGTTAAACTAGTGAAGAAATTAATGTAAATGGATTGGTGAATATTCATGAATTGGTTGATGATGTAAATGAGCTGATAAGCTGATGAAGGTTAAAGGAAACTGATGTGAGAAGGGGAAAATGTATAGGCAGATCAGAGAAGGAAAGCTAGGACAGGCTGAGCAAGAGTCTAAATGGGAAAAGAAGCCCTAAGAGTAAAGATTAAAAAGGCATAAACAGAAAGTACCGTATCAAGTTTGAAAAACCAGCCCAAGGACAAGCCCAAAACCAGCACTTAAGCTTACTGAATCTTTCTGAATTCAGAATATGTCTGTTCTCAAGTGCCTCATTTCCTTATCTGCAACACAAAGATAATGCTGCCCTTTCAGCTCTTGGATAACATTTAGTGACAAACCACAGAAAAATCCATGAGGAAAGCAAACATTTTATAACAGAGTTTGCATAGCATGAAATAAATCCCAAAGCCTTGGGAAGCACTGATGATAAGACAAGCTATTTAAAAGGTGTTCATTAAGTGCACAGGTGCGATGGTGCTCACTAACTGAAGCAGAGCAGCTGTGGAAAAAGCCGTACCACTGTGAGATCAAAGACTGGATCAGCTTCCACACAAAGGGGGCATGCATGCCTGCAAAGTAAGATCATACAGGTATTTCTTAATTTTGAAATTCTTATTAATCAAACTTAACAGTATTCTTAATGTATTTGTCCATAATAATCTTAGGGAACATAAGAAAGCTTTACCAAAACACATATAAAAGAATATTCTTAGCAACCAATATATCTAGTTAATAAATAATACAATCAATGTTTTCATCATAGATAGTAACATAAATACTAAAAGCAAGTTTGTGGTGGCCGACTACTGAATTTTGAGAAGTTGGAAACCGTGTCTCAAAGTTGCTGCCTTAAAAGCAAAACTTTGGCCCACTGTAGTGCTTGGTTAAGAAAACAGTGTCTGCTCACCGAGACCGCTCTCTGCATGCAGGGGCAAGCTACCAAGATTCGCAGCACCCGGGGTGAAAATCTGACTCCAGGTACTTGAAGCTCATCAGGAGTAAGTGCTGTGTAACCCCACTGTACCCAAAGCCAATTTGGGGTGTAACTTCAAAAACGACAGAACTCTTCTTGAAGCAGGGATTTGGAGTATAAAACGAGGAAGTCAGGGTGGGTGTGGGGGGTCAGGGACAGAGACAGGAGGGACAGGGATGGAGGAAGTTGAGATCCTTGTCTAGGCAGGTGATAAGGTATAGTAGGAGGGAGGTTAAGTAGGAGGAAACAGGATATTGCCCAGTATTGGCAGAAGTCTGTAAGACCCCCACCTGTCATTTAAATAAACCCATTTAAAACACACTATAGATGTACTAAATCCTGAGTAGCACTTCAGTGATTAAAGTTAATATGCTATAACAGAAGAACCATCTGATGGCACTCCTCCCAGCAAACAGCAGTATTTTTAAAGTTTCTCCATTTCAGGGAACTGTGAAATGTCAAAAGAAAAAAATAGTAAACTCCAAAAGAAAGTCTGTCCATCTCAGCTTTTCATTAAAGTCAACCCTTAGGATCTGCCCTTAAACAGTAATCTTTCCTGTTGAGATGTTAACACTGCTTGGCTTCCCGGCAACAGGGAGACCTTTCTTTATGGAGACCCTCTCAGTAGCTCACATACCGTTTTCCTTCCTTTAACGTGTCCTTTCAGGCCTGATACAACATGGATCCACTCAGATGCAAACCTTAAACTCCTCCTCTCTCTATTCTCTTTCATCCAGAGATTTTTAGATTACTGAGCAAGTTCAGCATCAATACATTGCCCCACTCCTATAACTTAGTCATTGCTTTTTGGAAACACCAATCTGTGGGACTGATACATTCCAGCCTTTTTGTTAAGTGCACAGCCCTATGGTCCTGTACACCATCAATAACCCTTCCCTATTTTCTTTAATCACTATCGTCATCTCCAGGAGTGTGGGGGGAAAAAATGAAAAGAAAGTACTTTTAAGGTTGGAAGAGGGAAGAATATTTGTTTTCTTGCTGTCAACAAATTAAAAGAGGCAAAGGAAGAAATTACTTATTTTGCATGGCACCTACATCAGTAAACTCTCTTCACTAAAATCTCTGAGAAGAAACTTCAAAGTGCTAAATTATTGAAAACTCTATCCTGAACTAGAGAGATACTGTATCTTCAGCAGCTAGTGCAAGCCTGCGCTCCCATATCACTAGGGGGCAGGAGGTGGGCACACTCTCCTCTCCTGGCTTGACAGCACCCGGGCTTTAGCATCAGGAATTTAAATGGAAAAAACTGGAAATGCCTCACACACCGAAAACAGGAAAAATTCCTTCTTGCCTGGAAATACGGTGAGACAGAAATCGTGTTACAATTAATAAATTCATAGTTTAAGGTGGTCTTCAACCCCCACTTTTTGTAAAACTTGGGAGGAACAGGATAAACCTGTGCTTCCTCTGGCTTTAGCAGGCAGGGACCCCAACCCACATCTCTTCTCCCTCTGGCTTCCATAGGGAAGACACAATAACCTCTCTGCCTTTCCAGGGCACCTCGGCTTTGCTGCCTCTCCAGGTCTGCTCAACCCCTGCCCATGCACCCACTGACAACCTTCATGTACATGTGGGGAGCAGGAGGATGCCAGCCCACGTTCTCCTCTCTTCACACCAATGCCACCATCAGTGGCTCCAGTCCTTGCGTACAGGAGGTGGCAGAGAGAGGAGAGGAAGAGGGCAGTAAGTAGCACTGACAGATGGTGAACTGGTCCTCACACTTCATTACAAAGCAGCAAAAAGAGTTTCCATCTTTTCCTATTCAACCTGTGTAAACACGCAGCTATTAGCTACTTCTGCCTTCCCAAGGGGCATGTGCCACTCCTTCTGTGCTCCTCAGGGCTATCCAGAAGAACAGGCAAGCAGAAACCCTCCCCAGCAGCAAACAGAAACTTTAATATTCCCATATACTCACTAAGATTATCCCTCACTGTCATCAGCCTATGAATATTGTACAGTTCTTCTTAGACACATGTGTATGAACACAGCATTTATGATAGGTTAATAATTAATAATGTGCTAATACATGCAAGTCCTAAGGCTTAGCTTTTAAATTTTTGAATAGTCTATTTTTTTTTACTATTTTGATGCAGTAGCAATCAGAGGCTTAAAGCAGGTCACTGCCTCATGGTAATGAAAATAGGTCCACTGCTCCCATTTTCTGATTGCACCTATGAGAACATGATCAATAGAAAATGCATACGATTGCACATTTACAAAAAATCCAGACAGACAGGGCTAAGATGCAACTTAAAATAAATCAAACATATCTGGATATGGAAATTAACTCTGAAGACATTTGAATAATCTCATTTTTGACACGTCCTTATGTCACACAATAATCACCTTCATGGAATAACAGTCAGCACTTTCTAGTTATCTTACACATTTGATCCTACTTCCCCCCCGCCCCCTCCTTTAAAGTCCTTAATTTTCCCTGCTCCTGTATCAGGGTAGAGCACTCTGCGTGGCAGCCTACAATCACCACCACAAATAGCTGTGGAAGTACCTAATCTTGAAATAAGAATAATCAAACACTATTTCCCAACCGTATTTTACCATGTTTTATGTGCGTATATTCAATACAAGTAATTCATAATGAAATTGCCAGCAGCCGCACACTTTGTGCAAGCGTTCATGTCTGTGCTGGCTTATGAATGTCGTTATTTTATGCACATTTTCTCCTTCTCTAATGAATCAGAATTTGGATACTTTCAGGCTAAAAGATCGCTACAAAAAGGCAGAAATACTCTGTAATATGCTCCTACCAGCTGGAATCGGTACATTGTTTTCAAGGCTTGCTCATGAAGTTTGAGTAGTTAAATCATATAACATCCACAATGGCTTTAAAGGCCCCCGGGACTACTTCCCAAGTACTTATTCTTTGCTTAGTAGTTAAGGATGTGCATTTTTCATGGTTCAGTTCCTTGTTTTACATGGGGTCTGCATAGCCTGAGGTGTCACATTTCATGGGAATTTCACAAAGCATAAAAAAAAAAAATTACACAAAACCTGAAGATTCATTTTCATGGAGACAGAAAGCAAGCCAAAGCCTCCCAGCCTCTGTCAGCTTTAAAAACAAGGGAAATCCATAATTTTATGGTGGTGTTATTGCTGAATTCCATGTAGACCATAAGAACCCTATATCCTTCTCACGAGCAGTCCCAACATGAAAGGCCATTTCATGTAACGCACAGAGCAAGGAACAGCTCTGTTTATTTGTAGATGTGTAAATTACTATAGGGTGGTTAAACTTTTGAACTCAAATTTGCTTCAGTGCCAATTCCCATCCCAGACTGGGAGGACTTGTACTGTAACGCTGTGTGTTAGGACCATCTGGCTCTGCTTCCAGATGGAGCACGGATCAGAATCACATCCAGGGAGAAGGGAGGGAGGAAGGAGAGGGCAGGGCTTCCTCCACAAACTAAGGGAACACTTAAGGTTGTGTTCGGTAGGAAACTCAGTGTAATGCATGCACACATCGAGTCTAATAAATATCATTTTAAAATATGCAGATGAGAAATGAAGAAAACAAGTGCTAAAAGCATAGAGAGGAAAGCAAAGAGGATGTTTTCCCTCTTTTTAAACTGCGTGGTTTCCAAGATCAAGCTCTCTGAACTACACTTGTACAAGTAAACAAATGCATTTAGTCTTAAAGAGATATTTGCAGAAGTGAAAGCGGATTCAGCTACCAAGCCAAGGAGGTTCAGTGTTTATATTACTAATCATGGAGATCGTATAATGTGCCCTTTTTTCTGGTACAATGAAGAGCATTGTAATCTCATTATTTCTAATCTGAAGAGTTCATGAACCAGGATGCCAAATCCATTTGTATTTTTTCATTCCATGGCTTTTCCAGATACAAAAAGAGGCACATCTTGAGGTTTCTGCACACACGTAGAGGGAGAGGCACTGAGCCGTCAGGTACAGGTCTGATTTTTCTGGGACTGTTACTTTTGATAAGAACTACAACAAATGGCACCTACAAAGCTCACTAATGGAAAGCTGGCAGCATAGCCGATATCACAAAGAGAGATGGCATGGCTGCATCACAGTGATACCGCATCTAAGCTCTGCAGTGCTGCTCATTAACAAGTCTTATTAGCACAGGTACACTAATTTGCTACTAATATGTTAGCACAGCTGTGGTTTGTTTGGTTTGGTGGGTTTTGTTTTGGGTTTTTTTGGTGGTGGTAGTGGGGACCGTAGGTTGTATCTCCATGTGGAGCTGCCCCATACTATGTGGGCATAACAGCTTCCAGGTGGAGTTGCCATCTGTTGGTATGGTTTCATGGGACTGCAGTCTTATGTCCAGCATAAAATGAATTATACAAATGTTCAAATCCCCACAGGACAAGCGTCCAACTCTCATATGCTTTCTGACGGACTCAGCAGAAAAATCAAAGAACTGAATTTACAGGGAGACTAAACCAGCAAGTCCCTCTCAGAAGCAACACTCTTACATAATCAAGCTTTAGGCACTTGATTTCCTTTTAAAGCACAGGCTCTTACTACAGCTGCTTCGAGATCACCTGAGAAGTTTACATAATTTTAAAGGACTGCACATAAGAAGTCAACTTGAATACGTAGAGGTATGTGCAAAAACTTCACAATCACATATGGATACCTGCACACTGAAGTTTAAGAGAATAAAATCAGGAAAGTTTTCATACTTGGCTTCAGGAGAAGAAAGAAATGCAGAGGTAAGCCTAATTTTGCACTGTCTGTTCCTATTTACTTGGAGCTGGGATACTTTTCTACAGCTGGAAAACTTTAAACAGTTCTTCGGTTCACAATGAAACAGGAATAACACAAAGGTATGCATGATACGCAGTATTAGCTCCATTTTCACCACTAAACTTACATTACTACCATCTGTTTTACTGCTGCAGTACCAACCCAGCAAGACACATCCATTTAGGATAGACACAGCCTCTCACAGACCTTGTTACTAGTCTTTGATATTTACATAAACCCTGCTAATGATACAATGCTTCATGTATATTTACCGCAGAAGAACGTGCTTCCCCATGCTAAATGCTTTGTAATACCTAACCTTTAACACAAAAGGCCAAAGCCACATAATCTATCAAGGTGAGAGAGGAAAATTCAAGAACACTGGAAGCATTTGCGTCATTGTAATAAGGAGGGGTCTTTTTGATAAAAACAGCCAGCCAATTCCTGGAAATGGAAATGGATCATCCGCCCTTACAGAGAGCACACTTCTAAACCCCAAACATTCCTAGTAGTAGTTGGCTCGATGCAGAAATGCCACCGGCTTGCTGGTAACTTCATGTCTGGCTTTCAGAACGAGAGGGTTATCAGCAACAGCTTCCACCGCTTGCTTGCAAAACCTCACCCTCACCTTCGACTTCCTCTAGCTCCTTGACATCTTCGGGCACAAAATGTCCCGGTGACAGACAGTAACCAGATGGTCTTGTACCATCCAGCACTGAGTTGTTTCAGGAATTTAATCTGATTTCCCAGAATACGCAGCACAGCCCTTCATTCTAAAGTTGGTGTGCAGGTGGGATCGCATGCCTCTGGCTTTATAAATAGGCCTAACCGTCAGTGGCTTTGGTACATGTCTGTGATTGAGCCATTTGCCTGTTGATTTAGAAAACCTGAGCCCCTGCCAGGGTATTCATCAGTGATTCTGACCAACTCTAGTGGCTCCTGTGCAGCTCCGTGTCTCCTAATTCCAACAGCAAAATCGCTTTCTACTTTACAATCAGTAGCTCTTACAGCAATTTCTTTTCACTTTTTGTTGTTGTCAGCTATGTTGCATACAACATACGAGTATGGAGTATGTCAGATCCCTCACCCAGGACCATCTTCTGTGCTTGCTCCAATGTCTGTAGAGACCGACAAGGACTTTACCACTTTACCAGAAGTAGAGTGGGCCCATGACATGAAAAACCAAAACTGATTCTACTGCAACCTAATTTTTCTGTCCAGATTATTAAATGAAGTATAGATTATTGAAGTTTTGGATATACCCTATCTTTAATTTTGGATTATAATAATGGTTTTGGTTTTTTGGGGAGGAGGTAACTTAAAGCAGAAATATTGCCTCAAATCATAACTCTTAGCCTCCTTTCAAGCACTTGTTTTCCTATATTTCTTCGTCTTTAAATGAACCAAACAACCGACAAACACCACAAAGCAAAAACCTAAGAACACGAAACAAAATGAAAACCATCTCTCACCTAGACTTTAAACACAGATTCTAATTCCCCATGTAAGCACGCAGCTCTCACTAAATCAGAGACCTGCATCCAAAGGCAGAATTTGATTCAAACCACGCAGCACAGACTGATGCTCTCATGTTTTCCTCAGCCTTAGTTCTTAGACATTTTGCACTGTAGCAAGGTCAAGGCCTCTTCCTCCTTGGACTGGACACCTACCTTGTGCTTTCAGACCACAAGAACAAACTCTAGCTTTCATCTAATTATGGACACCACTAAATACTAATTTGAATCCACAAGCAGGCAATTAGGGATCCAAGTACACAAATACACTCTGCAAAAAAGGCTAATGACCTTTTGACAACCTCCTCATTGGATGTGAGGGACAGACGGGACAGGATCCCACCAGGTAGAACTTCTTATATCATGGTGTCAGCAGACTGACCCCTGAACCCCCATACCTCACTTATTTTAAAAATATTTTTAAAACGATAAAGCCTTGGTCTATACAAGCTGCTCTTCTTTCTCACCTTCCCAATAGCACTAGCTATGTTAACAGAAAACATGAAGACTGCCATAATTCTACTGATTATTTAATTAGTCTGTGCTCAGCCATGGCATTTCATGTGTTGTCTTCTCATTCTGTGCAAGGAACAGAAGATTCCAAAATTATATCCAAAGCATCTTCAAAATTACAGTAAGACTTCCATTAATCCTCATCAATTGTGGACATTTTAATCTGTCTTTCACCCATTTCCATTTATTTTTGAATATTTAGGCAACACCCACCATACTGAGTGAAGTTTCATCACTGTTATGGATAACTGGCACTAAAGGGAAAAAAAGGAAAGTAAAAAAAAGGAAGCAAGCTTGTTTCTGTGGGGAAAAAAATCCCTCAAAACACAGAGTGTATTTACATCTCTGTAATAATTAAAAGCAATGCCGAAGAGTAAATTTAGGGTGAAGAACTATTAAGTATGGAGGAAAAAGAGCTGCTTTCTAAACTAGTCTTTCCACAGAGTAACTCTTGAGAGAAGCCCTGGCTACTGTTGGTTTAGGGCCTATACGCTATACCGTGACAACAAGAAACACTTCGGGAAAGGTACTGCCAAACAACCCTAGTTCAGGGGACCCAAGCAGAAATAAACAGTCACTCCTTAGCACTTGACAATAAACTGTCTGGATTTCTCAGTATTGTATGTAAAAGCCATACTTATCTTGTCTTCACTTACCCATTAAAGTAACTAAAACTTTTGTGACTCATATTTAGTCATTTATTTTGGCAGCTCGGTCTGTCTTGAACCAAATCAAAACCACTAAGCAGAAATTCACAACCAGGAAACATTAGAGTGAAACAACACAAACATTTAGAAAAGGGAAAGCAAGAAATAACCTTTATCTGGGAACTCATTGAACCACCTACAAACCGTACGTATATATGTATTTCCAACCTATTTTCCCTCCTAGGTCCAAAGCTATTTCTTGACGATTGCAGGCAAACAAGCTCACAGGAAATGCTCAGAAACCACTCAGTCAAGATGGGCAGCCCCACATGGGCAAGTCCTGGGGGCGGAGGAGGCAATGCTGTGCCTAAGGCTGCCATTTACTGTCACAAGCCCTGCAAGCTGGGCTAGGATCACAAGAGGAAAATAGTGAATTACACCAAAGGTGCTGGAGAAATGCGGCCAGAATATGGAACTAAGGAGAAATCCCATCCCTTTATGATTCAGGTTAAATGCAGTGAAAATAAGGAGGATATATTTCACTCCAAAAGGATCTGCAGGACAAGGACACCACAGCAGTAAGGCACAAAAATTCTAGACAAAGATGACTTTTTTTTTTTTTTTTTTAAATCTCTGTAACTTAACACTGAGTTTAAAGCTTACGGGATCACCTCAGGGGTAACTATGATGTATTTTCAGCGAAATTTATTAACCTATTCACCAGTACTCCAAGTTTAGTAAAATGCAGCAATGCAATAATATGCACAACTGTCACAAAAAAATCCAACCAATTGCTATGATCGTCCAAAAATAATATACCAGAAAAACACTCTTACATGACGTATTTAATGTTTCTTTTCAGCACCCTCCTCAATGTATTTGGATAAGATTGTCTGGCTACACTGTACTTCCAAACCTATCTTTATCTCATTGCACTTGCAAACCTATTCAGAAAGTACACGCTGGCTCCTGGAACTGCAAACCAGCTGACATAATGTTGGAGTTGTAACAAGCTTTGAACTTCCTGAGACACAATCAAGGCAAATTTAATTTCTGAAATAAAAATCACATCACACAAAAAAATCATATTATTGTAATAGATGCTAGGATACACTACCCAGAGAGAAACTTCAGCTTCTTGAACCAGCAAAACAGGGGGAAGAAAAAAGACCTGATTTCAGAAGACACCAATCCCTAAAAGCATCATCTTAAAATAAAGCTTTTAGCTCTATGGCTTACCTCCATATGGTTAGTTTTTGGTGGTGGTGGTTTGTTTGTTTTATATTTATTTTGAACAAGCTGTGACCACTTGTTAATAATAATGCAACAAGATGAGTTTGCAGTTTCCTTATTATGATGCTGTGGACATTGGCACCAAGGCTGTTTCATCATTCACTGAATTCAGTGGAACATCTCTAACTTGAGATCACGGACACCAAGCTCTTAAACACAGCACAACTAGAGAAGCCACACCAAAAAAGAGACCACTGTGATCTCCCTGAATTCTGGATGCTTTAGGGCATATCCTAGTAACAAAAAAAAGCAATCAATATGGAAGGAAGTTTTAATTCTTCTCAATCCATACCTACATGATGTCAAATGAGATCTCAGTAAGACGAAGGCACGCGCAATAGTGTGGGGAGATCACTCAGATGTGACTGACTTCTCTGCTATCAGCAGATCACTCTGTCAACTGTGAGGCTCAGTGCCCTGGATCTTATCGGACACTGGAGCATAAAAGCAGCAGGGCTATCCAGTGTTTGGATTATGAGGCCACTTGGATACTCAGGTAGTGTAAACACAGAAACACAGAATCACTAAGGTTGGAAAAGACCTGTAAGATCATCAAGTCCAACCATCAACCAACACCACCATGCCCACTAAACCATGTCCCACAATGCCTTGTCCACACGTTCCTCGAACACCTCCAGTGAGGGTGACTCCACCACTTCCCTGGGCAGCCTCTTCCAGTGTTTCACCACTCTCTCAGTAAAGAAATTTTTCCTAATATCCAGCCTAAACATCCCCTGGTGCAACATGAGGTCATTTCTTCATGTCCTGTCACTAGTCACTTGGGAGAAGAGACCAACACCCACCTCTCTGCAACCCCCTTTCAGGTAATTGTAGAGAGCGATAAGGTCTCCCCTCAGCCTCCTCTTCTCCAGGCTGAACAACCCCAGTTCCCTCAGCCGCTCCTCACAAGACTTGTGCTCCAGACCCCTCACCAGCTTCGTCGTCCTTCTCTGGACACGCTCCAGCACCTCAGTGTCCTTCTTGTAGTGAGGGGCCCAAAGCTGAACACAGTATTTGAGGTGCGGCCTCACCAGTGCCGAGTACAGGGGCATGATCACCTCCCTGCTCCTGCTGGCCACACTACTGATACAGGCCAGGATGCCGTTGGCCTTCTTGGCCACCTGGGCACACTGCTGGCTCATATTCAGCCGGCTGTCAACCAGCACCCCCAGGTCCTTTTCTGCAGGGCAGCTTTCCAGCCACTCGTCCCCAAGCCTGTAGTGTTGCATGGGGTTGTTGTGACCCAGGTGCAGGACCCGGCACTTGGCCTTGTTGAACCTCATGCAATTAGCCTCGGCCCGTCGATCCAGCCTGTCAGGCGTCCTTGATTTGAGTTTTCAAGATTTGGCTGCAAAACCCAGCTGAAGGGCAAAGACATCATCCAGCCATGCTAGGGGAATGTCGAGCTGATAAAGGAGTAAACCCCTAGACTGAAGGCCAGACTGTCCTATACAGCACCTTTATTTTTCTTCTAGTCAGAATTTTCTGAGAGCACCTATGGCCAGTTTCCTCTCAGATACTACTTCTTTCAGCCGTAAAGAAATTCTCTTTTCTTTCACACGTTTCTGTGTCCTTGTCTAGTTTCATTGTGGTTAATAGTCTTTTACTTTTGAGTATATACAAGCTACTATTCAAGAACATCTGTGGTACTGGTTTGGTTTTGTATACACCTCCAAATGCTGGTATTTGTACAGTCTAATCTGCAAGTTCTTTGCATGAAGCTGCACTTACTATTTGCATCCTTGCTTTCAATAACTTCGCATTGCTGGTTCTTACAAAACCCTTCTCCTTATTTTTTATTTGTTTTACTCCTCATTTTGCAGTTTGAGTTTTGGCAGCTAAATACATCAAAGTGACATTTTTAAAGACAGCTATATATACGTTAGTTTAAGAAAATTCAAATGAGCAATCCACCACAACTATGTATTCATTAGCGCTCCCTATTTACTTTGACATCATCCAGGGGCAAAGATGCCTTGGTGTGACTGTTCTCCCCTCGCTCATAAACCATCAAAATACTGAAGGAACTCTCCCAATTTGCAGCCTAGGTTTCCCAGTTAGATGAAAATCACACACATTCATTTGGGCCACAATACAGTAAATCAGCTTTCTAATCCAGCAACACACCTCTGCCGTATCACTCTCCAAACCCTTTGCCAGTTATCTTTTAAGTGCAAAGAATGGAATGTAAACCTCTGATTACCTGTTTAACTCTAAAATATCAGATAGCTAAAAGTTGTTTCCAGCCAACTGACATTAAGCTATGACCATCTCACTGTTTATTCCATAGATTCCACTATTCCCACTCCAAGAAATTATTTTGCTCTGTGCCCTTTGACATTTTCAATTATCCAGTGAAAGCTTTAGGATGCTTTTTCTTTCTTAGAATCACAGATTTTCAGTATAATCTACAAGAAAAGCTGGACAATGGAGAGACTATCAATATTTGAATTTTCCAATTCACCCTGTTCAGCGGTGAGTATTAATCCCCCCTTAATTTTCCTACATTCAATGCAAGAATCGGGACTAAACTGAGAAACGTGTTCCAAGACTCTTAACACGGCAAGTTGCAGCAGACCTGTGACAGCTTCAGAGCAATAAAAACAACATTTGGATGCATTTCCTTTACCTCTCAGGATGTAGTTCTGATAATTCTGGTCGGCCTCAGCTCCCACTTTGATTAAGCAAGTCAGACCTTCTGCGACAACAAACTCATGAACCAAGTCCTTGTCATCCTGCCACAGGAGAAAGAAAAAGCTGTTTTAAAATTTTGAAAGACAAAGAAACAGGATATATCATAATGTAAAACCAAATGCATGCCTGCAACGTTGACTTTACTTTTCAGATGATGTAAGCAAGTTGATCTGAAAGTTGTTACAGAGAAGACCAGAAGCAGATTCTGAACTTTAAAATCAGAAATACATTAATGCAAAGCAAGAAAAAACAAGATTTTACCTTTAAGTCAACTACAGAAGATTAATGTCCATAAAACATGACTTTTGATTTTTTCATTAAGAGCTTGCAGACATTCTACCTGATATTAAATTCTCATATCACATAAAGAGACATCCTTAAAGCCTTAAAGTGTCAGTATCAACAAGAGAAGGCCATCTATATGGCTTAGCATAATTCCAGTTTCAGTATTTGAAGCGCATACAACAAAACTTTTAAATTAGTGTTAACTGCAATGTAATATTATATTCATTATCTTAACATAATATTAATTCATTGTATTTAGAACAGGAAAGTATAGTGTTGAAACACTATATTGCATTCCCACATTATGATAGAAACCACAGGGAATGTAAGAGAAAATACTCATTATTTGATGGGAGTTAAACTTGTTAAAGCAACTCACCTTTTTTTTAAACTATCAGTCCTTTACTCAGTGCAGCAGGATGACCCCTTATCACATACCAAGTAGAGGAGGGCTTTGCTAGGCGCTATATGCACAATACTATGCGAAGGAGCTATAGCACACCATATATAAGCTTGCCTTCTCCTCTTATGGAAAGCTCATGTAGACAAACAAAAGGCTACTAAAAACTTGATTAAACAGCACTTAATGAATTAGCCATAAAAATTAGCCACAAAACCAATTTAAAATATTAATGGAAGATAAGTACTCTGTGGACAAAATCATCATAATTGCCGAGTCCCTTCTTTTGATTATTTTTAATACACGTTTTCATACACAACATTGTATTAGATAGAAATTTCAGCTTTCTAATAACACAGCCCTGAGAAGCCAAGATCCAGACAGTAGATAGTTTCGTTGAGAGTGATTTCTGAGTTCACCGCATACACTTAGAAAACTGCCAAGGGAAATAAAGTAATCAAGTCCCTTTTAGTGTGACAATTCACTTATTACAAAGTTTTTTTCAGCCTGACAGATTATTTCTTATGAATTTCCTTCTTTCACCAGAGCTAAGTTATATAATTCTTAAAGGCTGAGCAAACGGGATATTTAAAATTGTAAGGTGATCTAGCAGTTTGTAAGAAATGTAGAAATGATGAGAAGAATCTGTTTAATGTTTCAGGAGAAGGTAAAATTTATTAAAATAATTTAAATATCTATTTTACAGTCATATATAAACACACAAATTTATCACATGATAAAGGTGATTTAACCTTTAAAAAGTATATAAAGAGGAAGCATACAATCATTCCCCACATCTTTGCAAAAGTATATTGTAAAACCCCATAATATGTTAGATAAAATCCACTGCTGTGCACACTAAAAATTTTATCTATTTTTTTGTCTCAATGTTTTATTTTTTGAGAGTGTTATTTTTTTCTTTAGATAGATAAAAGCCTTGATAACGTTTTCTGAATAGCTAGGAAGTTTACAAACTCCCAGGTCGGACCAGGGCACTACAGACGCAAGCACTTAATTTTATGAAGACAACAAATTTCTTCTATCTATTCATTTGCCATACTCAAAACACAATGGGATTACTAGTAGAGAAGAGGACGAGTACACAATCAATCTACCTGTTAATACAGGACACCACTAATTACATTCTGATTTCCTCTGTTGTACGTAACAGTGTTTTAAAGGTGCCGGCACAGATGCTCCTCTGCTGCCCACCAGGGAATTCCCTTTGCCATTCCAGAAGACAATTGAAGAACTAAGACAGCTATTTACATTGAGCAGCTAAGGACCTTTTTACAGCAGGGGACCTCTGGCTGGCACAGAGGCTACTGTACCTCTGGCCAAGCCACCAACCCAAAGAGCACGTCCCAATGAACGGCACAGGGGCCTAGGAAAGGGCACAGTCAGCCAAGACATGTGAACCTCTGCCTGTTCCATCCCGAGCAGTGGCCTCTGGCAAAGCCCTTTCCAAATGCCATTGCTGAGAGGACCGAACTCTTAATTCTGAAGCAATTTATCTCAATTTAATTTGTGCAGCAAGCGATGCCAAAATTCACAAGGTGAACATCCAGAACAACATTTTACAACAACTGGAGTCCTGAAGAAATTAGAAAAAGACACAAGATAAAAAGCTTTCTAATGATCAAAGCCATATCTCAGGTTCATTCCCTCCAAACTTGGGGTACTTGATTTAAAATCAAGCAACTACAAATAAATACATAAATAAATATGCATGCACGTAATACATAAATCCAAATCACACTGGACAGCAAGCAACATTCAAGCTCACCTTGTATGATGGAGAGCCGCCTCCAACAGAGCAGAGAGGCAGAACCATACACAGGGACCCCAGAGGAGTCTCCTCCCTGGCCACCCCTCGGAGCCAGGCAACTGCTCCCTCCCATACATCCCTTTGTATACAGTGTTTTTAACTCAAAGAAACTTGAGTAATCTCTTGTTCTTCAAGAATTTTGAATCTTATTTCTCCTAAAACTCAAGAGAGAGGAACATATCCCTGGAATTTGTCAGCTACGCTTAAAATAAAGTATATTCAGGGTTCAGGTACACTAAGGCTACACACCACGGTAATTCACGAGGAGTTTGCACACCTAGAAAGTGAGTTACACTGTACACCAAGGTCAATGGTTAAAAATTCCTGGCTACTAAAGACAGAAGGTGCCAAATTTCCCCTACCCAGAGTGGGCAGTGGTGGGAGCAAGGGCAAGGGGCAGAAAGGACAGGAGTACGCAGAATTTAGGAAAACTAACAGAAATTGGTAGCATAGCGCAGAATCAAGAAAGCTATGAGGAAAGCATGCTCCAAAATAGTTTTTCTACAAATCTGATAACAAATAGATGCATATTTTATTGGACAACACCGCTGTCTAATTTAAAAGAAACAAGATATGTAACAATATAAACTACTGAGTGAAGTAACCACAATTATTTTTTCAGATGGCAATGGTGTCCTAGCTCAGAGCACACTTCCTTGTTCTTTAAATACCTTTTGTTGATACTTGAGTGGACATTTTGATTTTGCATCAAGTGTGTTTGCATCGTCCTTGAGTTGAGAAAAAATCCCATAAATCTATTCTGGATTGACTCACAGTCAAATAAGTAAGACTGGAAAAACAGGAAAAAGGAGGAATAACTGTGGTCTGCAGATTCCAACATTTGTTAATAGACTTAACATGCCTGTTTGAGAAAGATAAAAGGTATTTGGATGATATAAAAAAGTCTCTATGCTAGAGAAGTTAACACTAGTTCAGCTTCAGAGACCTTCAGGTTGAATCCAAAAACAAAAGAAAAATTTTAACAACACATAGCCATTAAGGGTTGCTGAAATTCAGTGAAAAATAAAAACTTAAATACCCATTATAACTTTAAGATGAGAATGCATATTAGAGTATCACCTGGGGAAGAATTAGCATTTAATTCTCAAAATACATAATGCTAATCTGTTTTATGTTGGTGACTTTTTTTTTTTTTTTTTCAAAACAAGGACCTTCTCAAAGCAAATTGTGAGATCTGCCTTCTGGAACTTTTTAAATACAGCCTAAGGACTAAACCACTACAGCATAGAGTCATCCTTGATTGAAAGGAGATATATTGCAGGGGAACAGCAGAGGAAATGAAGGGGAGGAGGGACTCTAAGCAGACTGCTTTTGGAAAGCACTGAATAAACAAATCAAACCTGAATTAAAAAAGGCTTTTAAGGTACTTCTACTTTCCCAAATAAAAGGGAAAAAGAAGGTGTAATGAAGCGGAGTACAAACACATCGTGCTCTAGACATAAATCTGAACTCAGTACATTATCTATCCCATCATGTATATACGATGAGAGGAAAGAAGCAAACATCTGGAATGTGCAAAGAAAGATGAAAGGCATCCAAACCCATACGTTCTACATTGAAAGGAGAATGTTTACATCAATTTTGGTCTAGGATAATCTTTTCAGAGCCATTAACTCACTGACTTGCCAAATTGGTGACCTCAAGAGTAAAGGCTACTCTCTAGGAGTGGTAAGAGGTTCAGGTTTCCAGGAAAAGAGCATTCATTGTACCGAATATATGGTATGTGTGACAATGATATGTACAAGTAGCTGCCGCATGTGTGTGGTAACAGTTAAAAGGAGGCAGGGAAAGGTTGTCATTTGCTATGGAAATGGACTCCTCCACTAATATCACAAAGATTTATGACCCCTTAATCAGCAGGCATTAAAGCACTGATGAGAAAAGCAGCAAAACACAGGCAAAGCTCGCTAAGCTTCCTGCTAAGCTCCTGCAACCGTAAAGATTGTGCAGTGACACAAAGGCTGGCTATTTAAAATCTTTATGAAAAGATACCAGTGGCCTTGTTAGATAACTATATTTTATGCGTTTATTCACAGATTAGGAACAGATCCTGTCCCTTTCTTCAGGCATCTCAGAAGGAAGAAAAAACAAGATAGTGTATGACGCTTTGTAATAGAGCTCTATTTTTGTCCAATGTGTAATGAAAAAGACATTAACTATATTCCAACTGATGAGTTTAAAGCTTGCTTATGCGGTTGACAAAATGCACAAATCATACTTTCACCTGCATAACTCAGCCTAGCTATTAAAAAGACTCCACGAACCCTGTGATCAAGCAGTCTATACAGTACGTTCATGTGCCACTAGAAGAATAAGAAGTGTGGGCAGGATTCCCTCCTTTCCTACCCGTTCTCCTGTCTCTGTACCATTTGATATATTCTCTAATGCAGTTTTGTGGGGTCTTAGCTGAAGGTGGAGGCTGAAGACTTTTTTTTCAAGGAATGGCACTCTGCAAGAATGCATCTTATCTAATGTGCAGCTTCCATGTGCAAAGATAAATTGTTTACATACTGTTAAAGATAAATCTTTCTGAAGCCTGCTATTTCTGTGCACCATATGTTTGAAAACTTTTACCCAAAGCATGATTATTTTTCTGCCACAAGAAAGTTGCTTCACTTCCTAATAAGAATCAAGGTTTTGGAACACAGTTTCTCAAGGGCAAGTTTTTTTAATTTTTTTTTTTTTTTTTTTTTTTTTTTTTTTAAGTAACAAGCACTGGTGAAAGCTCTATTCCAAGTCTTTGGGGAAACTGGATTAGTAACTGAATATTCACAGTTGGATATGCACATACATATTTCCCTCTTACGTGGCTAACAGCTGTGCAGAGTAGTGTCTCTCCAAGAAATCATAACAAGATGCTTGTCTATGAGATTTCCACCAAGGAAAACCTCATTTTTATGGTTTTTTCCCCTTCATAAATGATCCCATTGTTTCTGGTTGCTTGAGCATTCCCATATTTAATCCTATGCTGTACAATCCTCTCCTTTTTTCTGTTACAAATTTAAACATTGCACATGTTATAATGTTAATTTCTTTAAATAAGGAACCACAGAGTTCCCCAGCCTGTGCCCTCCACATGACACTTTAAGGAGTGAGCCAGCAATTACATTCTGTACCGACCAAACTTTCCAAAATGCAGAAGTTGCAATAATCCAGCCTAGAAGTGAGAGCAGCACAGGCAGCTGGGGTACCAGTCATAGCCACGAGAATCTTCTTGCTAAGCTTTGCTTATGGGCTTACAGAAGGGGACTGCACTCACACTGAGCTCCAGCAGTTGATGCACTTCACCGTCTGTCTGAGGAAGAGCATCCCTCTCTGCTCTGTCACTCTACAACATCCCTATTAAGAGAGATTTAGTCTGATTCTCAGGCCAGCTCTGATTTTGTCTGTAGACCAAAAACGGTAACTTCACAAAGATATACTGCATTCCCATTTTAACGTTGTGATAATTCACCTAGGCAAACGACAAAGTGAATATTGTCAATTCACCGTGCAACGTAGCATAAGAGGAGAAATGTAAACCCCACTGGATTCAAAGCGGAGGAGCATCCTCCTCTGCTGCCTGAAATCTTGTGGGACAAGACGCTGGCAGCATACCAATATAGAGTCCTACAGGCAGAAAGGGCACAGCTCATTCAGACACTGCCTGGCTCCAGAAATAAAAATTACTACTTTTTAAAAGGGGGAGCTAGGGAAATCTCTATTCATTGCTATATTCATCTATCAAACAGTATGCTGGGAAAGTGCACTGTCCCCACCCTACGTTAATACATCAGAGAGAGGTCTCCTTGGAAACCCGTCTTCCTCAGATTCCCCTGCCAGGAGCACACGCTGCACAGCAAGGAGGAAGAACTGAAACAGAAACCCCACATGATTATGCTCAATGTGAAAAAAAATAAAACTACAAGGAAAAATACATGGAACACTAAAATGCCAGTGCACTTGCAGAAAGTCCCCCCAAAAATATAAATTGTGGCCACCCTTTTTAGAACTGCAAAAGACATTTTTTCACCCTTTCTTTTTGTTTTTTTTAATCTCCTGCAAAGTCAAGATAGGATCACAAAGTTCAGATGGTTTTAGGAAGATTAAGGGTTAGGGATTAGCCTTCATTCATTTGGGGATGTAAATTAGCGGCAGAGGGACAGCAGCTGACTGGTGAGGAAAAGGAGGAAGGAGGTTGCAGGTCAAAGAGCAAACCATGCGCGACTACAGGCTTTTGCTGGCATAAATCTCAAATGACAATACATCTGGTGCTCTACCACAAGAAAGTAAGATACAGGACTATTGGCCAATATATTTGAAAAGCCTCCTCTGTTACTGAGCGAATAAAGGCGGAATGATAAAATCTGAATTTCTGTTAGCAATAGCATCAATGATGGGTAGGTCCTTATTCCACCCTTCCTACTCCTAATAGTGCAAGGAGAATAGAAATCTACTGATCTTCTTTCCTAAGCATTCCTCTGGCTCTCGCAAACCCTCATGTATGCAAACCCCCAAACAACCCCATAGCTTGCTCCTAACCTGACTGCCCTGGGCAGCAGTAGCAATGTGGCAGTGCAGGGCTATGACCAGAATGCACTTCCATTACCTGAGAGCCTTCAGGTCCACAGGTTCACCATATAATTTCAAATGCTTATACGATGCTCTGCCCCAGTAGCAATGGAAAATTAACAGCCAATTCCACTCAGCCCTCCTTTCAGCTGCCTAGCTCTGCGACCCCAGAGTCTACATTAGAAATATAACACAATAAAGTCTCCACAAGAATATTTTTAACTGTTGCTACCTGCCTTCAGTATGCATCACATCTCCTAAAGTTACCCGCAAAATAATTGCTCCCATTGACAAGACTACAATGATGTAGTCATAAAAGAGTTATGCTGTGCTCTATTAGAAACAGAAATCCCAGGCCATTTCTGGAGACCAGCTTTTTTACTGGCTAAGCAACAGGTTGCATTTTATAGATCAAGATTGGCTTGCAACATTTGCAGTTAGAAAAGCTCATTTTGGCTTGAAAACTGAGTAAACTTACTCAGGAAGTGATTGAAGGCGCATGGACCGCCAAGATATAATTTATAGTTACTTTCCCACACTTTAAACTATAGTTCTGCTCTTTGGACTCCAAAATTACTGCTATAATTAAAACACTAGATTGCCAATCCAGAAGTGCCTGATACTCTCTAGTTCAATTGTCACTGTTTATTTCAGTCCATTTTAAAAGCCAAGTCATCTATTGCAAACGAATCTGGAATGAAATCATTCCAAAAACATACACGCACGCACATATATAAACACATACGTACATAAACTTAAGTCCTATGAGTCCCTCAAGACTGTATTGCTATTTCAACCTAAATTATTTAAGCAGCTACAAAACAATTCTATGTATGGACCAGATGAGCCAGTGGTTAAGCAGGCAAGTCTTTTATCTGTGTGCTGACTCCACACTCCTTATATGCCTCTTTCCCCCGGCCTTTACACCTTCCCAACTCATGGCACGTACATCTGTGTAGAAGCATGACCATAACATGATATAAAGACATCAGCATTTTAACGCTGTTCTTTTTTTCCTATTCTCGCATCTATTTATATGGAGCAACATTTTACAACAGCATGCATGACCATCTCCCTTAACTTTCAGTGGGGTAATATATTTAAGCAATCTGCAATGCAAAGTTTGGTTTCTACTGATGATTACAATGAAAATTCACCCTGAAGTATCAGCTCTGTTGCACATCCTTCCCATGAGTCAGTTGCCTAAGTAGCAATCACCAAACGCCAGCAATACTTTTTGCCATCCTTTTAAGCACATCTGTGCCAGCTAATGATAACACTATGCCATTAAAATATTAAAAAAAAATTTTCTTTCTTTCCAAGATGAAAACTTTTCAATTACAGACCATGATATTGTTTATTATGGATTTCCACCTTGGCACCAATAAAGAGATACAGAAATTCACCCAAAAGTAAAGTGTTTGATTTGCAGCCATTAATCTCCCTTCAGAAATACCCTCAGTCCAGAAAGTAAGTATCATGTTGTTTCTCAAGGACACATTTTGTATTGCACTAAAAAAGCCAGCAAAACAAATACAGCTTTGCTGGTGTTCCCTGTTAGCAAAGCAGAGAAGCTGCAACACATTGTTTCACACCTCCTTTACATAGGGACACATTTTAAATTGTATGCCTTTCTGCAGTTTCTTTTGGATAGCTGAAAGAATACATGGGAGCAAAAGAAATGTTTTAATAGTTAACATAACTTTACAAATTAAAATGCATGAAAACATCACCAGTATTTAATACCTTGAAACAAATACGCAATTCTCTTACAGACAGAATTTCTTCAAAGCTTGAGGATATTGGGAAGTACTGTAATCCGAAAGAGGTTCAGACATATTTGGATTTTTTTATCTGTCTGAATTTTTAAAACTATATAAAACTTGAAACAAGACATTTGTATGAATAACTTTTCCGTAATGCAAAGACTTCTCAAAGTCTTTCTCAAATTTCTTACATTCCTCAAATGACAGGTATGGAGATACCTAAGATATCCAGCATTAGCCATGTAGCTGTCCCAGTAGCTGTCCAGCATATGAAAAAAAAACTTGAGGAAATAAGATATAAGAATAAAATCCTGCTTTATTACATTTGTTGAGATTCCTCAGAGTCAAATCAATGTTTATTAGACATAGTTAAGATATGCTTAGAACATCAAGTTCCAGCCAGCAAAAACAGAAGAAAAAGTATGGGAAAAGGTAGACAACCAATACTGCATACTTCTATGAAAAGATTTAAATGTTTAAAACTTTCTTATCAATCTCTTATTTTTTTCCTTTTTTAAAAAAGTAATCTTGTCTAATGAAATTAAAAGTAACTTCTTAGAATAACTGCTCTTTCCTATTGGGCATCCATGAAAAGAGGATAAATTTAAAACCTGAAAACTTCCAGTTCGTATTTGTATCATTTTATCAAGGTCCAATACATCATTTATTACCACCCATTTCCCATTCATTTATTACTTTTTCTTCCTTACTGAGATGCCTCTCATTTGTGTATGAATGAAGAATTGGTTATTTAAGATTTTGAGTTTCCCTTCATAAAGAGTTATCTTCCTTTTGGATACATATGACCAACTCTTAGAAGACCAAGAAGAAAAATCAGCATACAGTCTTTCACGTTGAAACTTTTCTGATAGATGATCAGTTTGTAAAAGACATGTATTGGCACTTAGGTGTAGGGAAGGAAATAGAAGTTTGCACTGCTAAGATGAAAACAAAGATATCTTCAGTGGATGTAACTGAGATCCCCAAAGAATCACTCATGTCTTAAGTTGATTAAAGACAAATTAAAATTTAGAGAGGGAAGGGTGCTTAGCCTGCACAGTGAAGTTGCTCCTATGCCATACTTATATTCTTACTTTCCTCGGTTACCAAGATCAAATTATTGTGATCCTGCCTGATCTTCATCATCTTCTCCAAGAAAGTTCCACTACCCCTTTACTCTGAACATGGTATTTTGCTTCTGCAGTGACTTTGGTCATTAACTTCACTACTTTCATATAACCTGCCTGATTCCTGTATCAGATGAGGGAGCTGCAGGTATAGCCATCTTACTGTGACGATAATGCTTGCTTCTCGTGCTCTCACTGCACTTAACCTTGCAGTTGCATGATGCCACGTTCACCTGAGAAAGATCCCAGAGTTACCATCAAGTTCATCCACTGAAAATGGTGGGCTACCTGTTTGGGTTGTACAGAGCAATAAACTGATGCATTCCGTCTTTCAGGAGAGGGAACTGAACTGTCCTACCATTCTTAAAACAGGTTGAAAGAAACAACATGGAAAAGAAAGTCTATTACTATTTCAGCAAGTTTAACCATTTGGAAGTAACTTTCTGCTCTCAATATTTTATTATTTCAGTTAATGAAGGCACAGATAATTACAGGATATTTTCCCCAGATAACTTTTTTTTCCCTGTGAGTGCAAGAAGCAAGCGAGCAAAAATAAGTCACATCTCAGTATCAGATTAATCTCTACAATTATTAGCCAGAAAAGCTTTGGTTGCCTCCCCCTGTAAAGACAAAGCATTTAGTGGTAATTGAACAAAAAAAGACCTGCTGTCACTGTCTCTGTTTACCACATACATCTACCTGTATACACTCAAACACCAGGTAAAAATAACACTGAAACTCAAGACATTTTATGTCATTGACTTGATGGAGACAGAATTTCATCCTTTGCACCTAGAGTAGGCAGCAGATACATCAATATGCTATGGTTTTTTCCTCCCAGTTAATAGTGGAATTAAAAATTACTAGAAAAGTCACCTAGACCAGAACCTACCAGAGATATTCTTCATAGCAGCTAAGCAACAGATCAAACAACGTTCATGCATTGTATTACATACCTGAGGAAGCTAAAGTAGGTAGGTTTCATAGAAAACAAGGTTTCCTGTTTCAATTCAAAGATTCATACAGATTAGAGAATGAATAATGATGGCTTCCCAAGTTTTTAGGCTACCCTTGTGGTGGAAGTAGTTCACATTTTATAGTCTCATTAAGAACCGTTTAGACCACAGCCCGTAACATTGTCTAGGCATGAAGATGACACTCTGCCAATGAAATTGAGGAACCAATTTTGACATTTAATGGGTCATATCTATTTCATGTATAATCTCTAGCCAGTAATAAAACATATCCTTTGTAAAACAGGATTAAACAGATATGTAAACTACTACACAGAACTATGCTGAATTCTCTTTTTCATGACTTAATCAAGAACCCTTCCAAGAGGGCTCTTAAAGGGGAGACGTGGCAGCCTGCCTCACAAGTGATGACAGCAGCCCCTAAATCAAGTGTTATACAGCTTCAAACCCTAAGGAGTCATCAGTCATGCTTGCAAGAGGGGAAGGAGCAGCCTCCTTCCTTGAGATCAATGAGGCAAACACAGAATACTCCTTCTGCTCTCCGAAGGATGATTGATGACTCCTTAGCAGCTGAAGTGTGTGACATTTGATTTCACTCACTGATAAGATTGTGTCTATCCAAACACCTTCTAGTTAATGTTTCCAGGGCCCCTACATAGCTGCTGTTTGTGACATTTTACACAAAGCTCAATTGTTCAATGATTAATGAATTTCTCAACAATAGAAGAAAATTCTGTAAGAGAATTTTGTGACTGTTGCCCAATATTCTGATCACAACACAGAACGGGAACCTAGACTCCTCAAGAAAAATAGTGGGAGATCTGCTGCATTTGTCAAATGACACTTAATGGGGAAAACAGTCCTAAAAGAAAATTGGCTTTTTTCCTTAACACTTTCAAACATACCCTTTAGGTCTGCTTTCCAGAAAACCTAATGCATTGATTGATTAAAAATTTTTCCAAAACTTTAAGAAGCAGATTTACACATGATTATAGATTTTAACAGACTTGAAACATGCTGCATAGCTTTCTTATTTTTCTTACACCACCATATACTTATCTACTTAATTCATATTTTGAACTGATGCAATCAGCATGATTTGAAACTATGCTTTGTAATGCTTTGTAACTACAAGGCACACTTTTGTTTATAGGTTCTAAAACATGCCTGCTTTATATTACATCTAGTCATATTAGAAGTCTTGTTAAATAAACTTTTTCACTATCATGTAAATTGCGCAGCACTATTTGCATAGATTATGGTGCTCGTACCCAATTTTCATGCTTTTAAGACTGATATTGAATTAAATGCTTTAAGCAGCTCTATTTTTATCTCTCTTATGATACCACAATCAGGAAATGCACGAATGTTTTTCAACCCTGATTTTATAAGTGTCATGTTCAGCTGGATTCTGCCCCGGATGCCTTTGGGAGTTCTAGCACTTCGCACAAAATTCATGAATCCCTGATAAATGCAAGAACTAGGCAGCTCAGAAGTCTGTCAGAGAATACATTCAAAGGGAGCTAAATTGTACTTCAACAGGTTGTCAATTATATCTGTATTTTTTTTTTCAGTTCTTTTAAGGTCAACTGCTTCATATACTTCTAGTCTGAACATTACTTTCCTTACTCTGTAAGTTTGTTGGTCAAAAAGCATACTGGTGAGTCAGAAGAATAATACTGCAGCACAGTCCAGCAAAAGACAAGGAGTGTGGCTATCTTAATCCTTCAGAATGAATGAGAGGAACAGAATGGCATTACTGTCAAAGAAAAATGCTCCATATAAGCTTTAGCATTTTGCCAAAACCAGCCCACTAGAAGAAACCAAAGAGTAATTCCAAGTTTGGACTTGCCAAATGAATCTTTCATTTAAAATCTGAAACAAAGGCATTGCTTTTGCTGAACATTACTAAGCTTCGCTGAGGCCTCAGCATGAAAAACCAAGAGCTCCAACTATTTGGAATTCATATTTGATGTAAAACTTGGGCTCGTTCCCACTTAATGCAAAAAGAGACTACACATTACCTTGAAGCTCTTTAAGTTAAAAATCATACTGACACAGAACTGTGCCAAATTAACTCAGCCTGTTGAAATGATTATAAAAACATGGTGTTACAAATGGTCTTGGCACTTGAAGATACGATGGAGTCTTCATAACGCTCTGAAAATTTGTTAAAATGAAAATAAAGAGTAGCTTTGAAGTCAACTTTTTATTTCTGAAATATTATACTCTTAAGGAATTTAAAATACTAAATATAACGAGATACAAAATCAAACAGGTATTTATGTTGAAAAATACACTTTTTAAAAAACTTCTAACATAATGATAGAATTCCAATGCTGACATACTTTAATGTCACAGACTAAAAAATAAATTAGGTATGACCTTTTGGACAATAGTGTTTGGTCTATAAAATAACCTTATAATATTACATTGTATTTTTCTTCACTAAAAAATATAAATAGCTTTTCTTTCTAAAGCAGATATAAAAATCATCTTACATTCTCTCTCATGGTTCATTATGAGATAAAGTAAAATCATACTCAAAAGATGCCCTTCGCAATGCTGGTAACTGTTGTTAAGGACAGTGAAGTTGACAGGTAAACAGAAGTTTACATCATACAGAGTCTCATTTTCCAGTTTGAAGTGTACTACCTCAAATACTTGAGCACATGATATGAATACTCTCCAGCTTGAGGAAGACTTCTCCTCAACTATCCACTAATGAGAACCTGTATTTTGAGAGTATATGAAGATTTTTTGAAGGGTATGTGTGTTCGACAAACAGCCACAGTTCTACCAGAAGTACCTACTTAAAGCAGTAACAGATAATTCCCAAATTCCTTTCCAAATCGCATACATTAGGAAGCAGGGAAGTCGAATTCTTCAAGGAAAATTATGTTCTGAAACTGTCAGACAGGCTTCACTTAAAAACTAAATTCATACAGAGATACGGGTTTGTGTGCACTGCTTTTCCCTTCCCTCTCATTACCCTTCAACCCAGTCAACTCCAGTTAAATTTATTAGGATAAATACTTAAAGAATATTTCCGTGAAAACAGCTGATCAGCTGGAAGACAGAGATCTTACTGGCGTGTTCACTGAAAGCGCTGAGCCCTACATGATCAGAAATATCCTGAGAAATACCCTGCGTGCTCAGACTTCAAATAACCTACTTAGAAGAGAACAATTACGAATACCCAAACCGGGAAAAGACATATTGGGAGATACGGGAGGTACGGGATGGCTGAGAAGAGAGGCTTGGTGCTCACTGCTAAATATGTCTGAGTGACCAGATTAACCTGTGGAAGACATAAATTCCGAGAAATACAAATACTTCCCAGAAAGAATTGAGGTGAATGAGAAGAAACCAAAGAAGACTCTTGGAAACCTGCCTAATTTCCTCCGAGCACACAGTCCACCCACTTGGCAAGCTCACAGGGAAACCCAGCTTGCATCATTGTGACTCTCAGCCTTTCCCTGGGAATGCCTTGAAGAGACAATAGTTTTCCAAATCTGTGGCCATGAGATGACCAGACTGTTTTGGACCTGGAACTCTTTCTTTGTCCAAAAATTTCAAAATTCAAGGACTTTTTTCTGACCCAGAAAACATCAACTACCAAAATTTTCCGTTAAATGGTGCACCCTCCACCATCTACTCCTATTGTTCAGAAAATCTTCATTCTGGCATTTTCTAAATTCTGAATGCTTAACTTTGAAACCTGTAAAAAGCGTTGTGTGTTTTTGAAATTTGCAATTCTGCAGTCTTGCACAATTGTTAAACACTGTTATTCTTTTTAGAATAAATGTCTATTTAAAACAAAGCAAAAAATGCTAAACTGACAGCTTGAAACCCTTGCACCTACCTATTGTAGCTGAAAAACATTATAGATTGTCACCCTCCATTTGGATCCATTAGTAAAGGAGGAGAGATGCTTTTCTTATTGATTTCACTTATTTTACTGATAGAAATGGAATGTGTCATCCTGAATTCCATTTTAGGATCACATTGGCAGTATGCTCTAGTTCTTACCGACGTTTTCTTTTCACTTTTCCTGACCTGTTTTCTCCAACAAGTTTCCTTCCAGTCCTGCAACTTTCCTGAGTCCTTCTCCTTATCCAGTAAAACCAATCTGAAATCCAAGCTTTTAATTCAATTCACTTTCTTATCACCCACACCACTTATCTATCACATTGTCTACTTCCCCACAGGACCCAAAATCCTGCTGATTTCAGGTCTCCTCCATAATGAACACTCACATTCAAATCCATACCTCTCCTTCAACTTAAACTGATCAGTTACTACCATACCCTCCTCAGCGCTATGAATTACCTTTTCAGCTAATCAATAAATCATTTCCTCTAACCTCAATTTATATTCTAACAACTTCAGAGCTCTCCCACTACATCTTGGTTCCTCATCAGATCTGTCCCATGTCTCACATCCTTTTTCTGTTTTTGATATGCCTTAAATCTAGTCTATTTGTCAATTATTAGGCCAATGTTGGGCCATCACCCCAACCCCTGGTTTCCTAGCTCCTCTTTTCACATCCCCCTCCCAGTCTTCCCAATACAGAACTATGCCACTGTCTAATGAGCAGCCTAAGTTTCCATCTAAGAGTCCCAATTTTCTTCTCTCCTTTCCTGGCAGGATCCAACCACTAACTCTGCCATTACTCCACATCTGGTCCTGCCTTCTGACAGACTGAAGGAACAGGGGAAGGCTTGCAGACCATAAAGAGAAAAGACCCAAGAAGCAACTGGCTAATCGCACATTACAAATGAAGTCTTAAAATTTTCTTTTGCCAGAAACTTTAAGTTATTCCCTACATTAAAAAAAGAAATTCAATTCATGTACAAATCACAGAATGGACAGACATTATTTGCTCACCTGAAATATTTGTTTCAAGGAGAAAAGTGCCCGTCTCAGCTCCCGTCCACTGGAATTGTAAAGTTTTTCTGGAGAGAGAAAAAAAAAAAGGACAACAGAAAGAACTTCAGCATAAACAAAACTGACAACATGGCAAAAAAGTAGTACAGATTTCAAAAGAGTTGGAGTAGAAAAATCATAGCGCCCATTTCCCATTAGGTAGACTGCTGTTAAAGAAAGCAGCTTTGTTTTTTATATACACGGGACTCATTCGTTAAAAAAGTGCACATAAAACCAGGGTTTAGTTGCCCATAACTTCAGATGGCATCTCCCAGGTAAATTCACAATAACTTCAACAAGATCCATGAGAAACAATGCTCTAATGAGTTTTTGAAAATGCCTAGAAATACTGCTCTTTCTGCATTAAGATAAATTTAAGGTTTATCGAAAGCACCAGATTAGTCTCAAAAGACTCAACTGAGAGCACTCACTCCTTGCTTTTGTTATCAAAGCTAGAGCCACTGAATCCCATCCTTGACTGCCTTCCCTCTAGACATTCTTTTCTTGTGTTCTCATCTTTCTATTGTTAAATCTTTTCTGCAATGGCAATGAATGTTAATACCAGAAATAGTCGGACAGTCTGTTCTAAGCATAACTCAAAACAGTGTTTTGTTCTCATGAAAACTGATCTTGATCTTTTTCTAAATGAAGCAGAAGCCTTCTTTTCATCATCCAATACTGAAATATATTACCTCATTTATTCCCCTACTAATGCATACTCATAGAAATAATGTAAAGACAACAAAAGCAACTCCTCTGCTATCTTTCTGAACCCTGCCACAATGTTTGTGCCTTTGGAAGAAGTCTTGAACTGTACATCTCAAGTTTATTACTGTGTATTTGGAAATGATTTGTGACTATGCATGGATAGAGCAGAAGTATGCTCTTCAAGTCTTCCTGGTCTAATACATTTGGCATATCTGAGAGAGACTACATGCAACACTTCTACAGTCCTAAATCGAATTTTATTACACTAATGCAATCTGAGGACAATTACAAAGGAAAAATCAAATCTTCATGGTCACCTCCCATGAAACACTTTGCCTCACCCACAGATCATCATGAAAGGACCTTCTCTGCAATGGACAGTGGCCAGCAGGTCATGAGATCAAAGCTGGAATGCCCGTGGAGTGGGAATATTCTTATGAGAAAATGAAATATCAGACCCCAAAGTTTTATTTCTTACTTTGCCTTGTCTTTTAATTACTACTTTACACTACAAAATCAAATTAGATTTTATTACTGTCTCTCAGGAAGTTACAAAAAAGGCCTAGTATTTGACAACTTAATGCATTTATA
The DNA here is from genome assembly GCF_030936135.1 of Gavia stellata. Taxonomy (NCBI): domain Eukaryota; kingdom Metazoa; phylum Chordata; class Aves; order Gaviiformes; family Gaviidae; genus Gavia; species Gavia stellata. The sequence goes on from NC_082596.1 coordinate 74,061,783, forward strand.
ACTCAGTCATCATTTTTTACTTCAATCAAAGAAAGCAGGTTTTAATTTTAGAAAAACATTTCTTATTCCCAATAGTCATCTTCAACCAAAGGAAAAATATGACTTAAAACTTCAAAACTTACACTTTTTTTTTTTTAAACTTTGAAAGTAGTTTTGTTCATCCCTAATTGCCTCTGATTTCAAAGGCAGAATGTGTAGAATTGGCAAAACTATTGTTTTTGTAAGTTGTCTCCTTCTTTGCACTGTTTATAGATTCCTGACAAAACATTGAGTTTCACTTCAAGCCATAAACTTAGAGGCATACTTTAATTACTCTCGCTTAAAAACGCACTGGCATATGAAACTACATTTCTTGGCAGGATAAAGAGTCATTTTGTCAGGAAAGCTTGAAGAATAATAAAGGTCTTTTAAGACCCTGTCTGTCAACTTTACATGCCATTTTACACAAAATATTCCTCTTTGAAAGATACCTCCATCTGGCATTTGTTATTACTAATTTCCCTCTATTCATAATTCACCAGCATCATTATGAGCAGAATCTCTCCAAACAAGGCAGTACATTATCATCTTAATTAAGAGAGGCACCACTTCTTTAAGTGCTGGCAACTTTGTACATACATATCAATGTCCTAACAAATGCCATCTGTTGGTCTTGGTCTTCAACAGGAACAATCATCATCCCAGACCAGAGTAAAGATCTAACGAACCATTGTTATGATACCGTAACGCTGGTTGCTTTCATTGGTGCATGCAAATTTTTGGTATGTCTCAGAAGAACAATGCCGAACATTTTTCTTCTTGGTCTTTTCACAGAGCATAACATCATCCTTGGCAATCAGCACAAACAATGCTCTCCCTGCTAGCATGTAGCAAAGAGGACAGAAGTTATTAACTGCAGCTCAAAAAGGCATCTATCATTAGAGCTGAAGAATCAATAACTACTGGAAGTATCAAGTTTGGCAACAGCAGTGGCAACAAGACAGCAGCACATATCGCAAAAAGCTTGAGCCAGTCTGACACCCCTTTTGAGGAACAATAGTCCAGGTCAGTCATCTCATTTCTGACATCTACTACCAGGGTGCAGCAATCTACACAGAGACAACATACATTTGCAGATCCCTCCTCACTGGAGCTAATCTTGTTGACCAGCTCAGAAACACGAGTTCCTAACCTCTACACCTGATGTTCTTACACATGGGCAATGTACTGATTGTCTACGTAAGTCTTGGCACCCACTTCTTATAGTGCTGGTGACCATCAGAAACGTTCACAGAGCATAATCAAAGGAGGAAAGTGAGACGGTCACTTTTCGGAGTCATGCTACATCAGAAGATGTTTTGGTTTAGAAAACCGCAGTCCAGGGCAAACCTCACGCAGGGCATGAAAGCCTGCGTAAGCCAAGGTGCTGCATGGGTCACCTTACAAAAGCTTGTACTTTTATTGTCTTTCTGTGTGCTGTTTTTCAGAAAATGGTAAGTGCATACACCAGATTACAGCTCGGGGACACTCAGTAAGACAGTCTCAAGGCGTTACAGGATTCTCATTTGTCAACAGTAACTTCAACACCACAGGGACCTCGGGGCTCATCCCAAAAGGCCGAGACTGCAACCAAGGCTACAAAAATGCATCAGCAGAAACTGAAAGGCAATAATCACTCGTAAGCTCTTTTTCTATAGTAGAAAATCAAATTAAAAAAAAACAGAGAGGGAAAGGCACATTTGCTTACGATGTTTTTACACTAAAGACAATTCAGAAATGAGATAGCAAATGCTTTTTAACACTCGGTGTTTTACATTAGCAATTTAAAGCGCTGCCCTCTTTTACACAGACTGAGAAATAGCCTTCCATGCTAAAGCACAGAGGTGACTGTAATTCCCATGGTGCATCCCTGGCAGAGTTGTCTTTAACTGAAACAGAAGTTGTCTACAGCTTTGAAACAGGAGTCTAATCTGCTACTATCACCAGAATCAAAAAGTTCTGAGGTGCTCCAAGGACAGCCCAAAAGACCTACCTGCTCACTGCCTTGTTATAACGTGTTGTAGATAAGCTTGAGTATGTACACCAGGACTGCTTTACGCCAGAAATTGAACCTCCAAACTTCAAGCAGAAGCACTCACTGCTATACACCTCCCTGAAACTTCATGAGTCTCTGGCCCTTTGGTAAAACAAATCTCCCGTCCTTTTCCAGGTCAGGTACAGGATGGAGACATACTACACTCATACACTTCAAGCTTAGAGAAGATACAAGTCAGGGAGTTTGAGATCTCTGACTGTATCTACCTATTAATGACTGCATTTCTGACAGTTAGGTCCTGATAAGCTATGCAATAGCATAGTTTACCTTTTTTACTACTATTCTTCAAGAAATAAAGATCGGCAGCTGTGAAACAGGTTTAACTGCAGATTATCTAGATGACAGAAAATTATCCTGGTGGTTCCCTCGATATTAAATGACACTAGAGGGCACTGCTCATTTCTTTATTTTATGAAAGAAAAGGCACCCTGCCCATCCATGGGCTTCCCACTGATTGAGCAATACTGTTACGGGATGCTGAGTTGGTACTTCATTAACCTTGAAACCCTGCTTTTTATGTGTAGACTGCAGGACATTCTGAGAAATTAAAAAGCATCAGCACTGCCAACCTCAAACATTCAAAATCAGAGCCACGTCTTTTGAAACTATCTGACAGAAAACGAGGTACTGGTATGGGCTGGAGTTTTATGTACCTTTCTGTAACAAGCAAGAGTCACATTTGTTAAATTATCCTTCACATCATAATGGGTAGGAGTATATCCTTGAAAGACAAAGAGATTCCCTTAGCTCACCACTTCTTTCTACAGGCAGAGCACTGAAGATAACCTGGCTTGTGATACAGATAGACACGCATGAGAGGTAGCAACATACAAGTGCCTATTTTCTTGCAATGGCAGCACTTTGGTCGATAGAAGGCTTCACACTCTAAAAGAAAACCAGTATTTATTACTCTGGGTCTTTGTTTGCTTTTAGTTTTGTAAAAATAACTCTCCTAGAGAGGAAAGGAAAACAACTCATGCTAGCCCAAAAGGGATTTCTCTAGGTGAATTTGGTACAAACATGGCGGTGGAGGGGAGGCAGTTTGGTTTGCAATCAGCATCTTTTCAGAAAGCAAGAGAAGCCTTTAAAGATCTTTATTTTATTGGGCCACTGGTAGCTTTCAAAGTGGATTCTATATTTTCAAAGACGATGACCATCAGAGACTCAAATTTCATTGTGTATTCAACTCTTTGGACTACATGGGAAAAGGGACTTTTAAAAGAAAATAGTAATTGGTCTTTACATTCTTAATTTGAGTATTGACTTTTCTTCTGCTTTCTTTGGGAAAACGAGTGTTTTGAATCCACAATAATAAAAGAAACAATAGAACTGGCTGAATATTGCTTGGTTCAGTCCCATGTGTTATACCTGACCTCTGACTGACAGGGTACCATCCTCCTCCCTTCCTCTTCCATCACACCCATTGAATTAGTCCCTGGGATATAGTAATTTATGTAGCATCAGCCTTTTGAGCTATTGGCAAAGGCTCATGAACATCTGGCTGAGCACAAATGGGAGTTGCTCTGCTTCACTTGCTGCTGCCTGAATGACCTCCACGTCTGCCATCCATGCCTCTTTTCTTTAAACTATAATTTCAAGATGAAGCTCCTTTCCTTACAAAAGCATAAAAGGGAGATTAACTCCAAATTTGATTACATTAGCAGGGTACCTGGTGCAGATCTAATTAAACGACATTTGAAACATTTCCTGCCATTCATTTCTGAAGTTCTTGCATGGGACAGAAGTAGCAATATTCTTTGGCTTCCACTAGCCACTTGCAAACTGGCTAGTACTTAGAAACTAAAAACTTAATTCTTGTCCCTGCAACAATGAATAAAACATTACTTTAAGTGCTCACTGGGAAGAAGTATTAGTAATAGAAGTAACAGTAATAGTCTTTTAGAATTTAAATGAAATGCCCTAGGTTTCCACCAGCACTAATGTGGGGAAAAAATTAAAGAACAAAGAAAAATTTTTATAACAATAAAAAAACCTCTGTGAATGCCAAGTACCACACTTCCAAATTTATTACTATACTGTTATAATTTTAAATGGGAGTTATTCTATCTGAATGAATTTACACAATTACAAAACTAGGTAAAAATTTGAGCAGCACAGCAAGCAGTCAGGCATACGGGTCCAATCCTGTGAACAGGCTTCCAGAAGCTGCCTGGTAGACTTCACTGGGTTACTCAAGTGGGCCCAAGGGTACATATAGTGCTGTAGATCTATAAAACTACTGTATATAAAACTAATTAGTGCAGTGTGCCAGTCTTCCACTGTATGTCAAACAAATCAAAGCAGTCCTCTAAGAAAAGACCTGGTCCTGTGCCAAGAATAGGCTCTCTTTTTAGTTTTGCTTTTGTCCACAAAAGCTAGTCATAAATGTGTTAGCCAGGCAAAGCACTCTCCTTTTCCTCCCGGACCCCCAAGAAAATACACGGAGAAGGGATTCATTCACAGGCACATTTCTCACTATTGCATTAACACAATAGCTGCTTCTGCTGAGATTACTTTGCTTTGCATATTACAAATCTTCGTTTTTTCTCCAAATCTGATCTTATTTTCGCTCTATAAATAGTTTGTTATGCGTTAATTAGCGCAACATGTCACATGTGAACTCAAGCTATATATTCTCCCAGTGATCCAGGGATAAATGATTAGCACTTAGCGAGGAAAAGGAGTTTTCCCACAATAAAGGACCTGAGGCCAAGCAAGTGGCTGCGTACAAATTTGGGGAAGCCTAGCCACACAATGCTGAGCCCACATCACCGTCAGTGCCGACTGCTTTGGAGGAATGTGCAGGCTGCCTCTAAGGAATGCTGTCCCAGCTCCTTGTCAGAACAAAACCTCCCTCCCGTCCTTTTCATTCAGACACACAGCAGCTGCTTAGCTAATTGTCTGGGACAGTGGGTCCCCTCAGTGAGCAGGGTCCTTTGCCCTCGCTGGGAGAGGGGGATCCTTTGTGGGAAGAGGATTCTATTACGCCTGCATATGAGAAGAACTCCCCTTCAAGCCTGCATCCTTATTCCCTTTCTCTGTAAAGAACCCGCAGGTGGGGAGAGGGAGGAGGGAAAGCCACAAAATAGGCTTGGACATCCTCTCCTATCCCATACCCTAAAGCCACGCTAGCAGAGGGTGCAAAGAGCCACCTGCAAACCCCAGGGAGCCTGTGGGTTTGGACAGGCAAGCAGGGAGAACTCCATGGTGGGACCTCCACTGGGAATGAAAAACACCCAATAGAGCCAGCACTTCAGAGCAATTCTATACACTCGTGCGTAAAGAGTTTCCTGCCTCTTCAAGGGCAGAAGTCTGCTTTCCTGCCGCTGCAAGAAGCAACCGGCAGAAACAGTCCCCTGGATTTCCACAGGGAGTGCACACAGGGCAGAAACCCTACTTTGGGAAGAAGGATTGGAGCTAAGCTTTTTTAAACATTTCTCTGAAGTGCCAAACGTCCTAACTTCTATCACAAGGAAATTAGCATAAAACTGTCAGCACAAGAATGATCATATATTTAAATTCAGTGACAAATGGATCCACTCCTCCAGGTGCAAGTGTTTCCCCCCTCCACCTCCCCATGAAGCGTACCCTGATTCTTGCTCCTGTATTTCCAAGAGATATGAAATAATCAATTATTTGCAGGAAAAGTAGTAACAATAAGAAAACTCCAGAGGACCAAGGAGAAAAACGATGACCCTGAGGATGAGGAATCAGAGACATGCAACAACAGAGAAACAACATAAAGAGAAGTACAGAGGAGCAAAGGGGAGTCAGTAAGAGGACGAACAGACAGCAGCACAGGTGAAGGTCTGGAGTGCTACTAATATGAAAACAATAATGCTTAAAGAAAGCAGTAATGCTTAAACAATCACTTACAGAGAGCTAAACTTAAGAATTAGGAAGCATGGAAAGACTGAGTGAGAAACTGAATCATTTGTGTAAAACACGAGAGAGAGAAATCATCCTTTCAGGGTGGGTCCTCTTCTTTCTGAACACATCATTCCTGAACGTCCTGGAGACTCCCCCACCCTTGTTTCCAGGTTTTAGTCAATGCTTTAGAGTCATTACCAATAAACAGATAAGCTACAGCAAGATCTAAGTAATTCAGTGACGTTTAAAAGAAGGAGGTTTTTACACATATAGCTGGTAGAAGGGACTTTCCAGCCTTCATCATACTCCACTCTGGGAGCCTAACAGGTTTAAACTGATCTCTCCTCTTGACCATGTCTACCAAACTTCTGTTTATTCCGCTTGGCTTCAAGCAAACCATGTGTCATGGATAAACCATTAGCCAGAGTTTCTCCTTCACAAAGCTCTAAATTACTATCCCTTTGCTCCTGTAGACCCATCCACATGTACATGGAACTAGAAAGAGCATTCATCACACTATCTGACATATTATGGCAAACAAATGACAATGATTTACGCTAAAGGGAGATGCTAAAATGCAGCAAGTGTTTATATAGTTAAGTGCAAAAGGAAACCTTAGTTTTCATCTGCTGGATCCTGGGGGTTACAGCTACAGAAGCTGGTACTCTCTGTTATGTTGCACTGTGTTATGCTAAGATCTTAAAAACTGATGGTGTCAAAACTTCCTTTCACTATTTCCATTTCTAACTTACTTAGTTTATTAAGACCCCGCTTACTCATAAGCAAGTGAAAGAAGGACATATAAGCTGATGTGGGCTGAGAGCAGGGTGAAGCTGGCTGACAGAAACGGCTAGTACTTTTTCCCTTAGTTTTATACCTCTGTGCTTGCTCCTGTTTTCCCAACTTTGTACTGCAGAAACCTGTCTCAGTTGTCGTCTACTGCTGCTGTGGAAAAAAGGACACAAGCAATAAAAAACCCCAACAGTAGGAGAGCACAACAGCAAATTTTACTTAAATTATGCAGTAAAAATTAAAATGAGACATTAAAGCCCAGAGTCAACAAGGAATCACTTAACTACACAGAAAGCAGCAGCAACAACCCCAAGACACTTGAATGGCTCAAGCATTTTAATGATTGAAAAACCCCATGCTTTATAAATCAGTTGTCTCTGCATAGATAAAGAAAATGCAGGGGGTGTTTGCTGTAAAAAAAATCTTTTTTAGAAATGTCTTTCATGGTCAGGCTGGAGCTGGAGAAACTATTGCCAGACCAATGCCACGAAAAGCATTTGCTGCCCTCTATGAGCTGAAAGCTATGAACAAACCAAAAAGAGCAAGGCAGCTTTGAATCCACTTATCACTTGAATATCACCGCAGCTTTACTTTCCATTTCCAAATTACTTCTCTCACATGTATCCTTTCTGATTTTGCAAGCTAGAATACAGAATTCCCCTTTACAGTTACATTTCCCATCCACTCTAGCTACTGATAACTTTGGACACATGGGGAAAGCCTGCCCTTGGAAACAACAACAGTGAAGAAAGTACACTGTGTAGGTCCACGGACACAGTACAGATGTAGAACACATTGCTCAAGCAGCTCGGTCTTCCTTCCTTCCTTGAAATAAAAAAAAATAACACTAGAAAGGCATATTCGAAAGTTACAGCCTTGCCAACATATTAACAAAATAAAGATCCTCTGCCTCTTCAGCCTATTCATTCCAAGCACCGTAGCATACTTCCCTGCAATGATTTATTTATACAGGTCCTCTCCACTTGCATGCAAAAGGCATTAATACGCTTTTTAGTTCTGAAGTGCAGGAAACACTACTTTGGGTTGATAACTTCAAAGGAGGGCACTTCTGCATGTCCAAAAAATGCTGTGACTGCTCTTCTGTAAAAGTCAAAGGGTTACAGAAGGGAAAAGACTGCATAACAAGGTCAAATATTACAGCACTGTATTACAGCAAGTGGTGATGGAAAAGACTTAAGAGGTCATCTTGTTCATCCCCCTACTAATGCAAAATTGTCCCCTAGAGAGTAATACAGTAGGAAAGTAGTTGTTATACTAAAATATAGGTTACATAATTCAAGAGAATGGGGCCAGGGAAAATTGCTAGAAAAGAAAATAATGTAGAACTTACTGCTTTCTTTAGAGATTACTATAACCCATCTGAGGCTAAAAAATAATCATAAAAAAGTATGTTGAGTCCAATCTTTAACGTTTCTTTCAGTTTAAAACTAGGTCTCCAAATTGCTGACCTGTATGCTTGTGCTTGAACAAGCACATCAGTGCCTCTTGGATTACAAGTATTTAACAACCACATGCTAGTCATGATTTGAGTTTTCTGGTTTTATTGCATTTTAAAGAGAGTGCCAACATGCTGCCCTGCATGCTCAATCAGTATTAGTAAACAAAGAGCAACAAGCAAACTATAGCAACGTGTCACCAAAAAAAAGACAAAATATTTAGGCACACACCCGCTATCCCTAGAATTATGGATGCCTGATCTGTGCTGACAGCTTGGCAAGAGGCAAAACATCAAAGCGCAAAGACATCACAGGTTTGTGCCAAGAACGTGAATGAGCTCATGATTTTCAAATTCAGACCAAGTTTTACTGTTGTGTAAGATATGCCAAAATATATCAGAGGCTATCTCCAAGACTAGGTTGTTCCAGTGATCCCAGTCTGTCTTCAGGAAGTTCATCAGGATTTACCAGCCTTCAGACCTCAGAGGATGCAGCCTCCTAATTAACTGCATGCATTCAACCCCATCAGATGTCGTTCGAAAATTTAGACAGCAAGTACGGACCACTCATCTGATAGCAAGGCAACAGGCAAAAGAGAGCATCAGCAGCAGCTGATGGTGAAAATCTGATAAAACTTCTTCTTCTAAGATTGCTGCTAGTGATTGCAATGGCATGTGCATCTTTAAATACCTGTGCTTGCATTGCCTACACGCATGTAAGACTTTCCAGTCTCAAAGCCACACTGCTGGGGCCAAGACCAAGCATCCACCACAAAATCCTCACATACAAAAAACAGTACATGTGCCTGTGACTAAGACACACAATATATGTTAAGGATTAATATCTGTTTGTACTTCAGCATCACCCAGAAGCATCAGCCACACAGTCATGAAGAGCCCTTCTGGAAAGCTTCTAGAGGGGGCACCCAAATCCAGTGGAGCTTCACCTATAGGATTTTTTCCCCAAAATTAATTAAAACACAGAATAAGTAAAGAATTCCAATGGAAATGCCACAGCATCTCCAGGGTATTTATTTCAATACATTTACTGATGATAATATTGATTTCTAGAACAATTTTTTTTAAATTTATATTTTATTTTCAGACCTCCTCAGTCTGAAAACTCTTGCAACCTCCTCATATAACAGCCTCTTCCTTACATAACATTACTTGTAGCTCATCTTTCCTAAACCACTGATAGTCCTTCTTGTTCTTGTGTATATCCTTGAATGAATTCACATCTTTAAATGCCAAAACCCAGACACAGCAATTCAATTGCCTGAACCCAGACACAGCAATTCAACTGAGGCTTTAATGATTTTGAGTAAAGAGGAGAAAGAGCATTTCAACAGACAAAGACTTGGTTTTGCTTTAGTATTACAGAGTCACTCAGCAAAGAACAATCCCTTAAGTAATAGTCTCATAGTTCCTAGCAGACGTGATCTCAGTCAAAAACATTAGGCTAGTTATACAGCTTTGTTCAAATAACTTGATCTGTCTTTTTCCATGTGTCTTGATGTGTTTTAGGGCTCTTGAAGGATGCCTCTTTAGGTTACTTAAAGGATACAGTTAAATTAACAGAAATTAAGTTAACAGGGGCTGATTTGCAACAGGGAGGGAATGAAGAAATATCAGATGTGCAGAAGGACAGAGTGCAGCACAAATACTTTTAGCAGATGTCAAAGTAATTCAGGGTCAGCCAGTTTCCCATCATTCTGAAATAGCTGGGACACATGAAAAATATACCATTTTGGCAACTGAAAGGAAAAGAAAACCCCAGGAATAAACTGGAACAGAACCACTAAGATCTCAAGCTAAAGCCATGCCAATGCATGAATCTCATCTGATGTGGATACGAGGTCAAGAATGTGGCCAGTCCTCATGCAGTAGCCTGGGGAGGCTCGGAGGTCCCCACTACCTGCTGGACAACTCACCTCCCAGCATTTCTACTGCTGCTGCACCATGTCCCTCACCATCTCGTGGGTCACACTGGCACGTGTTGGGTGCAGGTGGCTGGCACATTGCTGCTGCATCTGCCATACCATGCCTTACAGAAAGAGGGATATGAACAGGCATCCCAAGAACGTGGCACAGGCACCATGATAAGCTTAACACATTAGGAAAGGAGGTAACACCACGGGGGAGCCAACAGTCTCAAGCTTCACATGCTGCACGCAACAGCCCTGCAAAAGAGCACTGCAGTTGCTATCCTTTACTCCTGTGCAATTTATTTGTCCTTCAATTGCTATTTTTTATTACTACTCAGATTGTGAATATAAAGGCTTCTCCAGCAGTGGGGACACACCTTCATACTCTCTTAAGGACCTGTACATCAGATTGCAAAGATTTAACAGCGGAAGTACTTAGGTACTTCACATCCTTATAAAAATGAAAGAAAAGCAGGGCACTGCTCCACTTTTCAAGCACCATGATTAGGATGAAGAGAGGTGTCCAAAGCCACACATATTAAAATCAGGAAATCACTGATAAAAGACCATGTTCATCAAGTGGGAACTTCTCTTTTGCAATTTCTCCCCTGTTTTCACAGGTGAAAAATATCCCAGACTTTCCAGGAACAAGATGTATAATACTGGTAGGCTCCACAACAGTATGGTTGGATGTAAGAGTGAGAGAGAACACAAAGCAAATATCCAAGCAATCATTTCACCCCCATTAACAAAAACAACAAATAAAACCTCTGTGCTAAATGCTTCTCTCAGTTGCATTTGGAAATCAGTGAGTTTGCATAAGTGCATTAGCCACACAGGTCCTACATAGCAGCACGAGAGAAGCTTATATACAAAACCACCCACTGCTCTGGCAACAAATTTGCCCTTCTGAAACAAAAGCTGGCCGATGGCTCCCCAAGCAACAGTGCGCTGCCCATTGGGGCACCAGCTCTTCACCTCTCTCGCCGTCTGCAGAGATGGAGGCGAGACAGACCCTGGAGCACTCCTAGCCTCACTTAGACTGATTTCCCACTTAAGTTTTCCCACCAAACCGCCCCCCCATCAACAGTTTTTCTAACAAATATCATTTAAGTAAATAGTCACTCAAGCCATTGGGTTCCTTTCCGCACAGCTCAGTCCTGTGCTGGTTCAGGGCAGTTTTCAGGCAAGTTTGCAATGGGCATGAAATACCATGTTTGCAGCTTAACAGCTGAACAACACAATTCTTTTTAGTACCAGTAAACCTCTAAATCTGTATTTGTTAAAAACAGTAACAACAATAAAAAGCTATTTCTGAAGCACATAAGAAGAGTTTTCCTTTTATCCTCTCCAGAGGAAAGGCTATCCTCTCAGCACTCTCCACATACCACCCATCATCCATTTATATTTTCAAACATTCCTGAAGTGCAATTTCTGTTTACCATACCGTGCGGCACTTGGCCTGAACTTGTTTAACACATGTTCGCGTTATTTATCCAAACTCATTCATCACAGTTGTAAAACATCTGACAGACGATGGAGGTTTTCCAGTATGTATCAGGCCTCTTGCTTAATTCAACTGCTGATTATTTCCACCTCTAAGTAATTTGACCAAAGCCACACAAAAGCGTTCATCTATACTAAATTTTTCTCTGTTCGTTATTAATTCAGTCACTGGCTTGGAAAAGCTCTAGTTCTACTTACCTAATTAATCAGGAGAATATCAACTATATACACACACATACTATATATACACACATAATACATACACGCATTAGTTATGTATATTATATATGTTTATATACACATATATGTTATATATGTTTTTATACATATTATACATATATAAATGCAATAGTTTCTTTTTAGGAGGATCCATGTGATAAGAAAAGCTTAATTGCCACGTGGATTGGAAATTGTAATTTGTAATATAAATACAGCCAGCTGCTACGCAAAGTGTTTCTCTATGCAAAATGCAAGGTCCTTCCACATTGGTGACTTCCTTTCCCTAGTGTTTATGGAAAACCAGAGAAGCACAGTGACACTCGAGGCCACAACTCTGGTCCTTTTACTCTGCTAACCTAATCTAGGGTTATATCAGTTTCCCAAAAAAATCTTACACAGGTTATAAACAAGTGAAAGCTACGATTAACTCTTCAGAAATGCCAGATTTTGTGTTCCTGCTCTTTCTACTTTACTGTCCTTCTCAGCTACAGCTATCATCATTTCCATTGTCCAAAGCATGTGGTAGCTCAAAGACTAGAAATGTGATGATTAGTGCTGGCTCTAAAGTCCATCAAGAAAAAGACAGGCAAGCACTGATACTGACGCAGAAGTTATTCATACACCAGCATGTTGCTCAATCTTTCCTTATGTGCTCCATCAAGCGATTCAGCTGATCCTGCATTACTCACTTACGATGACATACTCTCTTCTCTACCCCTTCTATCTGCTGATACTTATAAATCAGTTTTCTTGGGAGACAACCCCATGAAAACAGCAATTTACTGTGAAGAAAAAGCCAGTCACCCAGCGCAGAACATCTGTAGTTCCTCTGCTAAAACATGAATAATTTCTAATTTCCTCCTGCAGGCTAAAAGCTTACAGCTATGGGCAGCAATGTGGTACCATTTACTGCAGCAGGAATAGGTCTTGCTGCAAGAGGTCATATCGAAAAGTTAACCACTCGCTCTGTCAGTTGGATGAATACTCAGATTTCCTTATTCGCATCCCTAAGCAACCAGCCAACATCCCTCAAGCACACAAAGATGTGGAAGTTCTCACTGCTCCCTGCTGGTCAGACCCTCCAAATTCTGTCCCCCCTCACAGAACGGGCACTCCTGTCTCAGCTACGAAACGAAATAGTTCCCTGCTAAATCTTAAGGTCATGAAACTAGAGGTCCTTTTTCAGCTGCAACATTACACAAACCTAGCTACTTATCATAATCACATACAAACGCCACCATTCCTGAACAACAAAGCTGACTTGGCAAAATACACAAGGAATAGCTCGCACCATGAACACCAGACAGTCGCTCAGGGTTCACCCTTCACAAGTGCTCGTGGATTTGCAAAAACCTGATGACTTCACTGAGGATACATCGTGACAGATTCAATATGACTTTTACATAAATGGATTTATGACAACGGTGTGCATGAAGGTACTGTTTCTTTTCCTCAGCTAGCAAGGAATTTTCCTGGTTACTATCAGCTCAGCTAAACCAAACATAAGGATGTATTTTGTATACAAATTAAAACAATCAACCAGTTCTGGAGTCTTTATCCTCAGAGGTATTCAATACCTGACCAGACACAGTCTTGAGCAACCTGCTCTGGCTGACCCTGCTTGGAGCAGGGGAGATGGACAAGACAATCTCCAGTGGTGCCATCCAACTTCAACAATTGTGTGAATAGTCTTCAAACAGTTCTGTATAGTTTCTCATCCAGTTGACAGAGCTGATGCATCCACATACGACAGCGCACATGCTACACACATTCAGCTACTTAACGCAAAATTTTTAAATTCCCAGCCATAGGAAAACATAGTAACATAAAATCCATAAATTCACAAATTCATTTAGTAAAAGCATCATGTGCACTAAGTCATGTAGTTTGGCATCAGATCCTGCAACTGGAAAGTAAAAACTGTTCCACTTTCTGTAATTACTGAGCACAAGTACTGTATTGCCTTTTTACTTCTTGTCTCTTCCAGAAGGAAGATCTTTCATTGTTCCTTTTTTTTTTTTCTTATATTGCATTGCTCATTAATCATACTGACACAGATCTATAACCATGAAACTAGAAGCAGGCGAACAGCTAGGATCTGCAAGAACATTAAAAGGACCAGATCCTCCCTTCAGGGTTCCTAATAGGCTTTCCAGATTCAAAAAAACGTAGTTCAGAAAGTGTCATACGTGCTACGAGAATTCAAGATCCATTCACTGTTCCTGACAAACCCACAACTGTTTGCTGCATGGTTTGCCTGTCTCATATGTTACTTTTTTTTTCCCCTTGAAGAACTGTGTAAAACAACATTATGAACTACAGCAATACATTTTCACTTGACAGCACAGGTGGGTTAGTGTAGAGCTCAGTAAACAAATAATTCCCTATCCTTTCCCACTTCAGGAATCCTATGCATACATATTTCTTGTCAGACTGAATCTGAGAGGAATGCCAAATTACTTCTCTTTTTTAAAAATAAAAGATTTAGTTTTGTACAGTTGTAAGTTTACGCTGTGTTGACATTACTCAATGGCTGAGAAACACACAGAGCAAATTATACATGATTTAAGGCACTCTCACAAGGACAGAAGTGTCCTGGGAGAGCGAGGCCCAGGGAGAAGCTGGGGAAGTAAATTGAGAGTGAAAAGTCTCCGCTTCTCTTAAGTCATCTGGATCTTTGCCACTGCCTTTGAGAGTCTTTACCTTCCAAGGGCTAGTATGGATCTGACCCCTTTGGCTCTCTCCACCTCCCACCCTGTCATTATTTCTAAAGTCTATACAGAGCCACTGGAAAATAAGGATGATGATGGGGATGAGTATAGAAGGCAGCTCCAGCAAGAAAACAATAAGGTTTGTACATCTGATTACATTCAGAAAACAGAAAAATGTGGTTTCTTAGAAGAAACACAGGACATATTATTATTACTGTCTACAGAAGGAAAACCATGAAGAAATAACCAGTTGCTCAAGGTTGCCTTAGTGGACCTCCTGGTCTGCAACCAGTACTAACCCTCCATATAGAAAGCAGACAGTGAAGTTGCAGGGACAAAATACCATAAAAAAAATAATCTTTTTTCTTTGGACTGACGAGCTATTTCTTACTGTATATTTCTTTCTTATTGCTCTTGGCTAGGCTTTTTATGCAAATCAGTGCCCTACAGCCTACTGCCATATGCTGTATATGAGACAACCTCTCAAGTGCGTACAGAAAACTTCAGCTGGTGCAGGATTTGGCAACTTGTCTAAGTGGCATTTTAATTCATGAGCATATTAAATCCATGATGCATAATCTCCTTGGGCAGCCTGCTAGTTTTAAGATGTCAGTCTAGACCTATAAAGCCCTAAATGTCTTGGGACCTGCTTATCCAGGAATCGAGCTTTTTTGGAGGTTTTCCGATGAAAGAAAAATTATAATCAGAAAATTATAATCAGAAAATGTCAGTCACTAAGTTGGAAACATTGCAATCTAAGTCTCTTGTTGCCAACAAACTTTCTTTGGATCCAAGATAGGATCCCAATGAGGTTTGCCTAGATTAATTATAGCTGGGGACCCAGGAAGGATATGGCGTTCAGCCCTAAAACGGTCCTGTGGGAAGCTGTCGGGCTGCACCATGGTGAGGCAAATGGGACGGGAACAAACTCCAGATCCTAAAAGTCTGAGAGCTCACGGAGCCCAAGCTCTGCTGCAGGAATCCCAGAGAGCCCAAGTCAGAGCCAAAGTGCTGAAAAAATGAGAAATGTGTATTTCAGCCACAAATTTAAGAAAGAAAAATTAATTTGCGCTCAAAGTACCTTTACTTCTATATAATTTTTCTGCAGAGGTATTAGGATGGTGTTTCCTGAGCAGTTTCCGAGGTGTGCCACAGAATATTGGGTGTGTTTGTGAAATCTCTGTCACTCCTCGCTCCCTGCCACTTCAGGGGTTTGCATGTCTGGAACAATCTTATTTTTTTCCGGTGTTTTATTAGCAGCCCCTTTCTGAGAAATGCCAGGTGGCATCATGCCCAGAATTGCTTGCTAGCTAATCTCAGCGGATTGGGCATTATGCCATTTGAATTAAAAGAGCTCAGTTCTAACTCACTGATAACATTTAGGAATCAAACCAATAAAATGGAGAAACAAAATGAATATGAATAATCTCTGAATGCACACAGATGATGGCTTTTACTAAAAATGTTTACAGTTATGGAGAAAGAAAAAAAATTAGTAGCGGTCTTTTCTCCAAAACAAAGACAGGGTTCAAGTAAGAACAATCTGCTATGATTTCATCAACTTCTGAGAACGGCAAAAAGAAAAAAAGGAATTTGCGCATTTAACTACAAAGGTAATGTCACAGGGTTCCCTGCAACAGGGGGCTCAAACTTCAGGCAAGCTGTGCTACACCACTCACCCCACAGAGTCAGAGGAGAAAAAGGGAGAAAAGAATTTGCATCTGAAGGGAACAATGGAATTTTCCCCTCAATCCCTTCATTCTGGCCTTTTGAAATGTCCTTCCTAAAATAAAGGACGTTTAATTTATGAAGACCAATAAAATCATAAATATCCAGTTAAAAAGTCTGCATAATCCTCTCTAACATTGTCCACATCAACAATAAAACATGGGATACTTCAGCATGTGCACATAGATGAGCAGACAAGAACACAGACTAGCAATTCTATAAATTATAAATTGTTTTTCCATCACAAGTTTTTAGGTTTTATGGGCTAGAAATTCCCACATACAACACAGCCCACAGGAGGGGTATGGGAAGGAAAAACACGAGACTAATAAGGACGTGACTATAAGGAAATAAATTCAAAACCATTTCCTATAACACAATTAAAGAAAAATATGGGAGGCAACTTTGGCTTACTCTGACTGCTGTCTTTATAAAGCATATCTGCATTATTTACATCTTCTTCTCTATTCTTTCGGAGACCATGAGTCAGTAGAGTACAGTTATTTTTCCTTCCACTTGCTTGTGCACACCTTGGAAGACTGGTTAGTTTCCCTCTTGGAGTATTTAATTGTTTAATTAACAGAAACAACAGCTAATCAAGTTAAATAAAACACATGTAGAAAACTGTCCCTTTCCTGTGACATAAAAACATCCAGGCATTTTTTTCAGGAACATCTGTTGAGAAAAAACAGCTGAGAGGGGAGTTGGCAGGTCTCTCATGCAAGCAAGGCGTGCTGCGCAGGGTGAAGCTTTTTTAACTTTGGTCAGAACAAACACCCACAATCCAGATAGATGGAGGCCTGTAAAAGCCACTTGCTTTTTCAGCCCCGTTTGCAAAGCATGGACATTAGCCATAAACAGGCATATTAGCATCATTCAAACAGAGACGACATCTCAGAGAGCGCCTAATCTTGTGCAAGGCGCTTGCCCTCTCCCCATCTTTGCCCCTCTGCCTGCAAAGCCCCTCATGTGTCCCACTGCCTGTGGGGGGCTGCGGGGATCTGCTCACCTTGCTCTCCCAAGGCAGGAGGGGATAGCCAAGCATCTACTGGAGCTGTGTGAATAAAAAAAGAGGTTGCGTGCAGGCAGCTCTGCCCCGACCCAGCACGCTGCTTTCAATGTCAGCCCTGAGCTACCCTTGCCGCTCAACGTCTCAGGTCGCAGCTTGCAGCAGAGAGGAGGGCAACACTCCCCCAGGCTCCCCACAGCTCTGCTGGACTGACAGGGGCTTGATCCTGCCCCAAAGTATCAGCAGTGCTGCACAAACATCCTGCCCTCGCCGGGGAGAGGCCTGCTGGTGCCGAAGGGACGCCTGTTCCCACGTGGTTTGGGCGGCCATTCCCCGCCTGGTTTTCCATGTGGTGCCCTCACTAGTGATTCCCCAATTCACCCTCAACTGACAGGAGCCCTCTTCCAACTCTGCCCATTGCTGTCTGGCTGTGACACGTGTTTTCCAGACTAACTTGTTTTCCCACACAGCACTGTTTCAAGCCACCCAGCCAAGGCCCAGGTATCCCTGGTGTCGTGGTTTAAGCCCAGCCAGACTAATCACCACACAGCCGCTCACTCACTGACCTTCCTCAGCTGGACAGGAGAGAGAAAATACGAGGAAAAGGCTCGTAGGTCAAGATAAGGACATAGGGAGATCACTCACCAATTACCATCATGGGCAAAATAGACTTGATGTGGGGAAATTAATTTATTACCAATCAAAATCAGAGTAGGATAATGAGAAGTAAAACCAAATCTTAAAAAAAACCCAACACCTTGCCCCCACCCCTCCCTTCTTCCTGGGCTCAACTTCACTCCCGATTTTCTACCTCTTCTGCCTGAGCAGCACATGGGGATGGGGAATGGGGGTTGAGGTCAGTTCATCACACGTTGTTTCTGCCGCTCCTTCCTCCTCACACTCTTCCCCTGCTCCAGCGTGGGGTCCCTCCCATGGGAGACAGTTCTCCACAAACTTCTCCAACGTGGGTCCTTCCCACGAGCTGCAGTTCTTCACGAACTGCTCCAGCATGGGTCCTTTCCACAGGGTGCAGTCCTTCAGGAACAGACTGCTCCAGCGTGGGTCCCCCGCGGGGTCGCAAGTCCTGCCAGCAAACCTGCTCCATGGGTCTACAGGTCCGGCCAGGAGCCTGCTCCAGTACGGGCTTCCCACAGATTCACAGTCTCTCCTTCAGGCATCCACCTGCTCAGGTGTGGGGTCCTCCATGGGCTGCAGGTGGATATCTGCTCCACCGTGGACCTCCCTGGGCTGCAGGGGACAGCCTGCCTCACCATGGGCTTCACCACGGGCTGCAGGGGAATCTCTGCTCCAGTGCCTGGAGCACCTCCTCCCCCTCCTTCTTCACTGACCTTGGTGTCTGCAGAGTTGTTTCTCTCACATATTCTCACGCCTCTCTCTCAGCTGCTGTTGCACAGCAGGTTTGGGTTTTTTGTTCCCCCTTCTTAAATATGTTATCACAGAGGCGCTACCACTGTTGCTGATTAGCTCAGCCTTAGCCAGTGGCAGGTCCGTCTTGGAGCTGGTTGGCATTGGCTCTATCAGACATAAGGGAAGCTTCTAGAAGCTTCTCACAGAAGCCACCCCTGTAGCCCCCCCCCCCACTACCAAAACGCTGCCACGCAAACCCAATACACCTGGGATGCTCAGCTGGGAATGATCCAGAGCAAAAGACCTAGCTGCTTGGATCTTTGGCTCTGGGAGTGTGCTCTTGTATGTGGGCACTGCAAACCCTGCTCTGCAAGCCTTGCCTCAAGGCGCCAACACCGGCCTTGATGGATCGGAGACGTAACACAATGGTTGTTGCAAAAACCTGTTGCTGGCTTCTGCGATCCACTTTTTCTCCTGCAGACACAGCATGACAGGCCATGCTGATGGAGCACAAGAAGAAGAGCCCAGAAGCGAACCCTACAGCACTTCTTCATCCTTTCTGCTGCCATGGCTTGCAGTAACTACCACAGTAAAAACAAGCAAAAAAGCAGAATGCTACTGAAACACTGAATTTCATACAAATTAACTCCAAAACACACATTTCTTCCAATGAGAATCATATATGACTTGCTATTGACCCAGACAGGAATTCAGAGGAAAAGGGACTAGCTTCTGAGGTGCTATCCAAAAACCTGTTTGCTACGTAATTTATTATCTACTAATCGTTGATACTTTCAGTTTCTGGGGCGCTTCTTCGACCCTTAGCAAAGCTTGCTCGTGACAAGACAGGCAACAAAGCAAACTCAGAACTAAACCTCACTCCAATGACAGCAGAGCAGATCGAACCTAGAAATTAATGAAGGACAAGGAGCGTAATTACGGATGAAACTTGTACAAGGTCACTTCCCATAGTCCAGCAGTATGTTTTTATATTGATCTTTTAGCTGCTTTAGGACTGGATTAGTTACAGGGCTTATACTGCCAAAGACAGACAGATTTTTAAATACTTCTATACATACCATTTCTTTCAAGGGCCTAACACACCTTATAGAAGTCCTCAGGACATCAAATGCTATGGACAGGCAGGAACTACCCAGATTTGTGCTGTGTGTTATATCAAGCCCATCGTCAATACTAAGTAATCATATTAGATAAATTTCCAAGAAAATTTTGAGGAATGCTTAACATACACACACATACAAACACACATAAATAATCAAAGTATAGTGTGCCATTTGCATTTTTCTGGTGTCTTCATTTTAGTCACACTTTTGATCAAAATGCACTCTTGTTTTCTTCTACCAATAACATTGCTGGTAATTCAACAAATACTTGAATACCAAAAGAGACATTTCACTGAGAAATTGCATGCCCCGAAAGATGTAAAGCAATACCTACTGCGACTGCTTTTACTTTGGCATGCTGGCCTTCCTCCCAGCA
The DNA here is from genome assembly GCF_030936135.1 of Gavia stellata. NCBI lineage: Eukaryota > Metazoa > Chordata > Aves > Gaviiformes > Gaviidae > Gavia > Gavia stellata. The sequence continues at coordinate 74,081,944 of NC_082596.1, forward strand.
TGAACGGATGTGACAACAGACAGATTATAGTTTACAGATTGTAAGTAAAATACCCTGGATAAACAAGCTGGCTAGTTATACATGATCAGAAAATCAGCTCACTTCAAAATCTCTGAAGCTAAGAAAAAAAAAATAAAAAAAATTGAAGTTCCTGTGAGACGCAACCCAGGACCTGAACCTCAGATTCAATTACTCCCTGAGCCCTGGATTCAGATGAGCCTGAACATGGTAAATGTGCTCTTTCTACAGACTATCAAAACAAATGAGACTTTATTATGCAATTAAAATCAAGCACCATTTTTCTGTCATTACATCAGAATTTGCCTAAAGAAATCAACATTCCTGAAGCTGGAGCACTCGAGCCGTGCTACATGTGTTGTCAAAGGCAGGTTAAATCAGTCGGGAATGCTAGCTGCCTAGTATCTGGCTTCAATTTTCCCTGGCAGTTACTTGCTTAGCGTTAAACTACACTAAATCAGTACACTGCAAGGAGTATTTTCTTTTCCTTTTGAGATGCTGTCCTATGAAAATCCTAAGTAAAAGATCTTTTGCAGGTAGATGGAAATTGTTTCCCAGGTGACAGCCTGCAGAGCATCACTGCACTACCTATGTACCAAAAACTTTTTCCACTAGATAAACATGTTTGCGTGTCTCCTGGTCACGTTTTTGTCTTCTCTCAGACTGCTTTCTGAGGGGCAAAGCAAAAGATTGTGAATACATTTGTATGAGTGTTTTGGCATGGGAATGATTTCACATGACAGCATTTCCATACCACTCTGGTGGGGTAGCACAGCGCTGGGCCAGCAGCACAAACTGACATCACACCAGTTTGCACTGTCTGCAGGCGAACCACTCTCCCTTTTCCTATATACCTGTGCTGGTTTTGGCTGGGATAGAGTTAATTTTCTTCACAGTAGGTACTATGAGGCTGAAAACAGTGTTGATAAAGCAAGGATGTTTTAGTTACTGCTGAGCAGGGCTTACGCAGAGTCAAGGCCTTTTCTGCTCCTCACACCACCCCACCAGCGAGTAGGCTGGGGGTGCACAAGGAGTTGGGAGGGGACGCAGCCGGGACAGCTGACCCCAACTAACCAAAGGGATATTCCATACCATATGATGTCATGCTCAGCATATAAAGCGGGGGGAAGAAGAAGGAAATGGGCGACATTTGGAGTGATGGCGTTTGTCTTCCCAAGTAACTGTTACGCGTGACGGAGCCCTGCTTTCCTGGAGATGGCTGAACACCTGCCTGCCCATGGGAAGTAGTGAATGAATTCCTTGTTTTGCTTTGCTTGCCTGCACGGCTTTTGCTTTATCTATTAAACTGTCTTTATCTGAACCCACGAGTTTTCTCACTTTCACTCTTCTGATTCTCTCCCCCATCCCACCTGGGGGGGAGTGAGCGAGCGGCTGTGTGGTTGCCGGCTGGGACTAAACCACGACAACACCAAGCCTGCAGAATCCACAGACAAAGTTCTGTCCAAATCTGAAGAGATTAAGTGAGGGCAAAAAGGAACATTTTTTTTCATCTACAAAACAAGCACAAAACCCACCAAAAAACTAATGTGAATTTAGTAAAGCTACAGAGATATGGCATGCGTACAGACAGTTTGCACTTTCTTCTCTTTATCTAACTTCTGAGTCAAAAGTAGCTTTCATGACAAGCCCTCGGTTGAAATCCTTGAATCTTCTACTCATTTGGCTCACTTAGATGAAAGCCCAGAACATAAAAACTTTTGTTTTCATGCCATCCCCAGCAAGCGGAACTGAAGCAAAGACTTGACAGCTATTTTATGTTTGAAATACTGGCTTCAAAGCAATAGGGACGGCTCAGTGTGGGTGGGCCTGACACTACAGCTGTCTTAAAACAAAGAGCCTATATATCAAAAAAAGTTCACAAGAGACAGGATTTACCCGGAAAAAATTACATCCAACAGAAATGAAGATGAGGAAGAGGACACGCATGCACATATGCATTCAGGGAAAGTGGGGGTGAGAAAAGTAATGATACAGTTTAAAAAAAATAAAATGCTTAAGAATGTTGCATCCAATTCCAACTGTAACCATTTACATGGATATTATTCTTTAAGAGCTTCCTAACTGCATTGCAGTATCTGAGCAATACCATATGAAATGGGAATAGGTACTTGAGCTACTAATGGGGCAAAACACTCAAAAAGGGAGTCACTTTAATGACATGTCTGTATTCAAATAAGACATCCCATGCTTCTACAAACTAGTTTGGAATAACAAGGGCCATCCCCATTACAGAATAAAAATGTTGATGAGGCTAAAGTTTAAATCATGCTTACCATCTGTATACTCCACTGCAATGCATTCAGGGTGATTTTGCTGTTTAAGCAATGAGAAGCAGCAAACATACTAAAATACCACACCCACACAATTCTTATCAGCATGTATTATCAAAATAACAGAAAGCCTAGTTTTGTAAACAGAAGTGAAACACATAAAGATTATGGGGGCAAATCATTGCCACAAATCTCAGTGCCTGAGTTTTCAAATGGAGTTTATGGCAAGTGAATGTTTTGATTGCAGCATTAGTTTAAAACATTTGATAGATTTTCAGGTACCGGGCCTCTCTTTGTACCATTCCATCTGTCAAAACCAGCAAGTGTGTTCACACACAGCAGCATTATCTTCCTACGCCTGCCCTAGCAAAAAGGCTATGAGGGAAATAAATCAATTTGGGCTTGCTTCCGTCCCTCCCTCCTAGGATCGCATGGGACAATGCAACACAGCTGGATGGAGCCACTTCACCTCTGAAGGATCCATTTTGCAAATGAAATTCAATTTTTAATTGAAAATTAATTTTGCTGTTTTGGAAAGGCCACCAAGGCACCACAGTCCACCCACTGTGCTTGAAAATGGCATTTCATCAGCATCTCAGAGGTGAGCTGGTTCACCTTTTGGACATGGGCATTGCAGATTTGAGACGAGAAGCAAGGGACTATAAAGGCATACACCCAAGTGACACTGAAGTCAATACCCTGACACCTCCCCTTGGAAAAGACAGTACTCCACGTTGTGCTGCAATGTGCCAGACAACACAAGGAACCTCTCTCCCTTGGAGCTGGAAGGTTGATGAGCCCAAATCACATGTACCCACTGCTCTCAACAGCCTGAGCTATGGTTTTTGGGTCAGAGGATCTGCGCTGCCAGCAACAAGTAATATCATTAGAGTGGGCAGGAACATTCATTTAGAGCAAATTAGGGTATCTTCACATTGTAAATCTCTCCTCTCTCATGCATGCATGCACAAAAACTTGCTGTTCGCCACCTTCTCAGAGTGATTTGTGTGTAGAAGCTGGCACCTTTCGATTAAGAGCAACCATTTGATGGGGGCATAGGGAGTTACTTGATACTTCCAGACAGAGAACACCCATGGCTCCGTTTGCTCCCAACAGGGCATTTCACTTCAGGGGACCCCACGTAGATGAAAGCTCAAAGTCTCTTTTGCAAATCTCCCTTTGTTTTGTTTTTCCCCTTTGCCAACTATGATGGCTCTAGAGTCACTGATAACAAAAGCAGATGTTTACAGCCACATGGAAGGCTTCTCTGTATACAGTGGCTACTGCATTACATCGCATTAGTCACTCCGTGACATCTACCATATGTATCACGTTGATTAGTAGGCATTTTAAATCCAATTGACAGTGGTGGGATTAGATGTGCACAAATATTAAAATGTAGACTCCTTCCCCATCTGGTGATCATAAAAACCGTTCTCTAAAACACTGGTTTCCTTCAGGATCCTCACACCCCCAACTGAAAAGCGTGCGTCTGGTTGCCTATCATGTCAGGAAACAAAAATGAGGTTTTCCTAGTGCTTAATGTGATTGCAGGATCTATGATAAAACCTTCACACTGTCTGTGATTTATTTTAGAAAGCAGAATTTGTCTTCTATTTTGTATATTTCTGGAGACAGTGCAAACAGCTCTGTCATTCAACACAACTGACACCCTAGATAGTTTTCTCTATTTTATAAAATGCAGGAAAGGGCTTCTGGAAGAAGAAACAAACCTCTTCAAAATGACTCACTGATACATTCAAATCACTGATACCTGGCCCTGGCTGGGGAAGCTCAATCTGTGAATTGCTTTCTGCCATCTAGTTAATTTTGGGGTTTTTTTTCTCCACTTCAGCATGAATTAGGTTATTGGTCTGAATCACTGGTTGCCTTCCATCTGACACCAAACCCTTTCACTCTAACCATCAGCTTTTCTTTCATCTGAGCTGAACCCAGAGCTGGGGCGCCCCAATCTCCTAACAGCTCCATAATTGCTACTACAACTAAGGCCTGTTAGTGCTAATACAATTACTAAACCACTTGGAAAATTTATGGGTACAATTTACAGACTAAGCATTTGCCTGAAATTGCAAGTGTGGCTTTAAATTATTAACTCACACAAACATCAGTGCATTAAAAGCAACAGAATTACTCATCAGCTGGGATCAAGACATCCACAAGAAATTTGTATTATATATCCATGCACAGCAGAATCTGAATATCCTATGCTGATGGAGACACAGATTTTGACTATCAGATGAGGACGGGTATAGCAAGTCAAACTTTTCTGTTGAGGTAATTTACAAAGACAACTTGGTACGTGGTGCTGTCTGGGATTTGGCATTGTTACAATAAAATCCTGAGGAGACGGCTTAGAAGAAAATACATTTTATAAACATCTGCTATTACTGCAATGCAGTGACTAAGGTGCAGAGGAAGGTGTAGCAGGGATAAAAGAAGTTCTGTGGCCCTGCCTTCCAATCACATGCCCATTTCCTACACTAGGCAGAAATGTCAAATTTCTTCTTATTATGTGAGTGTAACTTTGGGGAATGCTGGGATTCAGCTATTGTAATAGAGAAGCCCATTTTTAGTGTTCATTTTCTGTCACAATGGGAACAAGCTGTTGTCTTTACAAGGCTGATTTCATGCTCAGCATGGCCTACTCCGGTACATTCACTGAGAAATTATAAAAGTAGATAAAATTATCAGATAAAAACCCTGACCTTTCTTACAAATGAAACCTGAGGTGTTACAAAAACGTGTGTGTTTTTCATCAAACACTAGGTAACAAACTGGACTGTCCAGTCCATTCGCTACATTGCAGCATGCACAGTCTGCTGGGTCTCCTCCCCATCTGCCTCAGGATCCAAGCTCTAACCTGAGAGACAAACAGGACAGTTCTGGCTCAGCCACCATCACGGCTTAGGGCTTTTGGGACCCACATGGTGGCAGGGTCCTGGGAGGCTCTGCAGCACACTGGGGACCTGGTGGGACCAAATTCCCCTGGCAAGGGGAGCAGCAGCTACGCCATTTCTGCACAGGGGTAACATGCAGGAGGGGTCTGTCCACCTTCTTTCTGTGCTCTCTCCAGCCCAAATAGGCCAAAAAAAAAAGCCATCTTTGCAAATAAATATGTATAGCAATAGCCTTTTCTTAGCAGAACTTATCTGGAAGATCTGAGCTTATCTGAAGGATATTTGCGAATGTTCTTAGGGTCAACTCAAGCTTTTTGGTAGGTCGAATTCACTGTCACTAACAGCCCTAAAACTGATAAGCAGCCTCAAAGGTTTAGCTCCTCCAGTACCTCCTTCTCTTAAGTTCTTGCAAAGTAACTGTTGGGACTATACAAACTCAAGGTTTTGTTTCAATTGATAATCCCACTTTTTTGCCTGTGCCATACAAAGTAGCAAGTATCGTGTTACTGATATGAAATTTAACCACAACTCTTGAGACTGCACTTTTTGTACAGGAAAGATGGGAAAACAGAGGATTTACAGTCAGGAACGTTTTCTCTATGCTGGTGCAGCTTGTGCTTCGCATGACAAAACAACGCTCCACAAAAGACAGCAACTGCCGCTGAGACAACTCCCAAGCATGCCAGTACGCTCTGGTTTAAGTTTTGGTTTCACACCAAAGTGCTTGTTAAGTGTCATGGGGACCTTCCCACTGGAGTATCCCCATAGCTTCTGCCAGCTGCAAGCTAATCCTGTCAAGCTAAGCACCTACTTAAACTTTCAGGTGAGAGAAGTAGGAGATACATCTGCATGCACATGTCCGTCTTTTTATTTCTCCTTACATATCAACTACCATCTCCCCGGCTCTTACATTTATCTTCACAATCCTTTCTCCCAGACCAGAAATAATAACGAAGAAAGTGATCTTGGAGCTGGAGAGCTGGTTTGCACTTGGACAGCCCCAACAAAATCCTACTCCTGCAAGCAGGCTATGCCTTAACCTAATAAGTTCCTCAGCACTTGTTAATTGTGAATGAAGCCCCAAAGAAAAAATACCATTTGTGTGCAAAGTATCAGTCCAGCAGAACCTTTGCTTAGGTACTTTTTGCTTGGTTTCTCATATTTAAAATGTGCAGAATAGTATTTTCATACTTAACAGAAATTCAGATATGCCTTTGGAGCAGGCTACTTTATGTTGTTTTATGGTAGGTTTATACACACAAGACAAAGATAAATAGATTTCTTAATGGATGCAGGATGGCATCAAACATTTGTTACATTCAGAACAGATTAGTTTAAATTTAAAGGGAGCAGAGGCAAATCTGACACATCCTACATAATTATGTAAAATGTCAATCTCCAGTCCGAGAGGTATGTGATTTGCTGCTGTGCCCTGCTTACACCTGGGCTTTCAAACAGCTGGTTAGTGGAGCTGGATCACTTCACAAATTTTGTTCCACTTGGAACTTGAATTAGCTGCACGGCCAGCAATTTTCTTGCTATTCAGACACAGATCAGAGACCTGAATGGCATCTTGCTTTATTGCTCAGCAGATTTTAGACTTGAAAGTAATTTTAGAGTAGCAAGCGAGGGTGCCGGGGGAGTTGTCAAGATGCTTTAGCTCCGATGGTCTATGATCTAGATTTCAATCTACTTTTGAAACAGCGTGATTCCAGCACAAGCATGGGAAGCTGAGCTCTGTTGCTCAGTGGCACTGCTCCTTCCCTGGCAGCAGACACTTGCAAACTGCAGAAGGTGCAAAACCCAACTGACTCCGAGTTCTCCTAAACATTAGAAAAACACAAATCTGAAGCTTGCAGCTGCATTTTATCACATTTATCCATCTAAACAGACCAAACCCAAAGCGGATCCAGACCTGAACTTTTCACCTTGTGTCCCTCTGTGATGAAAATGTATCTCATTTTTTTAGTCAGACCAGAAATTCTTTAAAAGACTTGTATTACATTTCTAGCTAAGGAATGACGTTCTCACCAAAACCCTACTGTGCTATGGTGCCTAAAATAGTTAGTTCACTAATCCTGCCCAGCTTTGGAGGTTACATTTTGAACAACGTGTTTTGACTGAGTAAGGTTTTTTTAATAATCTTTTCAGCTTTCCCCCATTATTTATCTTGTTGGATCATAAGCCACTCTGAGCCTGGACTGGTTTCAAATACCAGTGAAGAGAACACTACTCTCCTGTGGGCACTACCAGAACACCAGAAAGAGAGGAAGAGATTCTCAGGAGGATATCACAAATCTTTTGTCTGGTCTTCAGCGTATCATATACCTTGGAATGTCTCTTATTAACTCTTGGATAAATGTCTCCCACAATGCGTAATAAAATTACTGACGACTGATCAACTACCCTACTTTATCAAGCCCTGTCTTTCATCAGAAACAGACATTTTCACAACCCTGCAGTGATTCTTTCCCCAAATGTAATCCCAAGACATCCTCCTTTCAAAACCATAGCTTGCAAAATTTGGGACACCATTCAAAAAAAAATTCTATCTGTACAAAACAGATGTGAATTGCATGCACTAAACACAAACATTATTAGTATTTAGGTTTTGTGAGGTTTTTTAGACCTCAGAAATTGGGATTTTAGGGTTAAGTAGCATATTTTGCTGTAGTCAACTCTCCACTAGTTGTCCTAGTGTGGAATGAGGGAGACACTGATTTTCTTGTTCAAAGAACAAATACGGATAATGTTACTGCTTTCCGAGTTTTATCTCAGGAATCAAGCTCAGACAACTTTGTACCACACTTGCCATTGCATTCAGTGTCAAGTTAACAAAAAAAGACAGTGATGTCTGATGCCTGAGCTACCATGCCCTGCTTGACTAAAGCCAGCCCATACAGAGCTAGTCTAGGGATCTCCAAGCTGGTAACACAGTCTGGGTAATTTGCTTATGATAACAAAGGTGATTTTACCTGGTTTTCTCAATAAATATTTATAGGCAGACGTCAGCTTTTCAAAGGTGTTCCAATGCCTAAAGCATCCCCAGGCAACTTCAAAATACTGAGGGACATACCTCCTTGACAAATGAAGGAGGTATGTAGCTCAATACAAAGGTACTCAAAAAAAAGCAGCACCAGAGCTAGCTGTAGCCACTACTGGCAACTTTGGTGCATTTAAATGGAGGATGGGCTATGCTGCTCAATCACTCTAAATGGGACAACTTTCTTCAATATCAGTGGAAGTTGTGAGTGGATGGCAGCATTCACAACCTCTTGTTTTCCACTATGTCTGCTTGAAAATCCATCCGATTGAAAGATTAATTTTGTTTAGTTCTGTGGAAACAGGTGACCAAGTCTCCCAAAAAGCATCAGTCTTGACTCGTAGGAGATGGTTGATACAGACTGTTTTTTAAATAAAATAACAGCTTCTTATACCAGTTCTGGAGAACATCTGCTGTGCCACTCACTCGCTTGCTCTCTGGTGAATTTTTTCCTCAACTTGAATTCATTACTAGCTTCTTTTCCTTGTTTTGGTAGTGATAGGAGCCAATCCCACATAAAGCTAGTTTTTCTTTATTACTAGCCTTACAAGTTTTGATAGTGGTAAACTGTTTGTGTAAAACACATTTGCAAATAATCAGTGTTCTGATGTATAGCCATACAAAAATACAGCAAGCCTAACACATGAAAAATAATAAGCAAATCCTCAAATGAGCTGTGGTGTGTCTACAGGGTGCAGTTACTGGAAAGGAGAAATTGTAAAAGAATTAATTTTTCCATCAATGAACCAGAAGAATTACGATTTCCTGAGTTCTTCAATTACTCGCGGTATCTGCCCCCTGCCCCTCATACCAAGACTCCACTGCTGCAATTGTGTCCCCCAAACAGCTTCTAACACAGTCCCCAAATTTACAATAACTACATAAGCGTTGCAGAACGCAGCTGTGCAAAACACTTGTTCTTGGTATATCAAAAGAGGATTCCTGATCCCTGATCCAACCCTGTTGCAAACTAAATTAAGTGCAACACTGATTACACTGCTGTGTAGCATGCTCACAGGTTCTAGTTCAGAGAACCTAGTCTCATGTTAGCCCATGAACGTGCAACACTAAGAACATGGGACTAAAATGTCTCCAGCATAAGTCTGGGTTCATGTAAGTCACAAGATGACTTCAAAGGGGCTAACTGCACTGAGAACTGAGAAACCAGAGCTCAGTCCTTCGCAGAGTTTTTCTCTCTTGTGCTCGGTTCTGTGCTGCTGCAGATGCAAAAGCAGCAGGTCCTGCTGAGGGGCAAAGGAAAAGAAGGGAGCAGCAGATCTCCGTTTATGCCATGCAGAGAGAAGTGGACTCTCTCTCGTACAATGGATCAGCTGTGTCAACCAAGAGGTGCTCTAGTCATCATCATTGCATCATCCATCTCTGGAACAAATCTTGAACTACCTTAATTACAAAGTATCATGGGTTTAGTTTATCACACCTGCTATAAGCAACCAAGATGCAAAAATGCTTGTACACCCAACTCAGCAAAAAAATGTATAAAGTTATCAAAACAAAAATACTTTAGATTGGCAGGGAAGTCAAGGACACCTAGTCCAACCGCCACTCAGAGCAGGGCTCTGAAAAGCTACTTGTGATCTAGCTGCTGCACTGTACGCAATAAAACCAGAAGACAACAAGATACCCAATTCCATCATTCCCTTTAATGGGACCACAGCTGGTTACACCACAGAATCACACACAGAATCATTAAGGTTGGAAAAGACCTGCAAGATCATCAAGTTCAACCATCAGCCCAACACAACCATGCCCACTAAACCATGTCCCACAATGCCACGTCCACATGTTCCTTGAACACCTCCAGTGATGATGACTCCACCACCTCCCTGGGCAGCTTATTCCAGTGTTTTACCACTCTCTCAGTAAAGAAATTTTTCCTAATATCCAGCCTAAACCTCCCCTGGTGCAACTTGAGGCCATTTCCTCTTGTCCTATCACTTGCTACTTGGGAGAAGAGGCCAACACCCACCTCACTGCAACCCCCTTTCAGGTAATTGTAGAGAGCCATAAGGTCTCCCCTCAGCCTCCTCTTCTCCAGGCTAAACAACCCCAGTTCCCTCAGCCGCTCCTCACAAGACTTGTGCTCCAGGCCCCTCACCAGCTTCGTCGCCCTTCTCTGGACACGCTCCAGCACCTCAATGTCCTTCTTGTAGTGAGGGGCCCAAAACTGAACACAGGATTCGAGGTGCGGCCTCACCAGAGCCGAGTACAGAGGCATGATCACCTCCCTGCTCCTGCTGGCCACACTGTTTCTGATACAGGCCAGGATGCCCTTGGCCTTCTTGGCCACCTGGGCACACTGCTGGCTCATATTCAGCCGGCTGTCAATCAACATCCCCCAGGTCCTTTTCTGCCAGGCAGCTTTCCAGCCACTCGTCCCCAAGCCTGTAGCATTGCATGGGGTTGTTGTGACCCAAGTGCAGGACCCGGCATTTGGCCTTGTTGAACCTCATACAATTGGCCGTGGCCCATCGATCCAGCCTGTCCAGATCCCTCTGCAGAGCCTTCCTACCCCCGAGCAGATCAACACTCCCGCCCAACTTGGTGTTGTCTGCAAACTTGCTGAGGGAGCACTCAATCTCCTCATCCAGATCATCGATAAATATATTAAACAAGACTGGCCCCAAAACTGAGCCGTCTCCATTGCGCTAAAGAAAACTATCAGATCCTCTTTCTTCCACTGAATGGCCCTCAAATGCAAGGGACATATCATTCAAGGGCTGTTTTTTCTAGCCAAAGACATCCATTACAGCCAAGAATCTGCAGCTGTTAAAATTGCTTGGGCTCCTACATTGAAATAGCTCTGCCTGGCTACTCAGAAATATGCTGCTTAGAAGCAAGGGGTGAGACACTGCAGAGGGTGGTTAAAAGGGAGCCCAAATTTACACAGGGGGCAAAAAACCACATACACTAGGAATCATCTCACTTGAACTGAAAATGAGAGCTGACCAGAAAGCAATCATAAATATTCGGAATTGAGAGAATAAACCTAGGAAGTGACCAAACTATGGGTAAAAAAAAAAAAAGAAAGGGAGGAAAAAGAGCAAGAAATCATTAATGACTGAACTTTTCTTATTTCCAGACTTTGAAAGCATTTGAATAAAAGACAGGGGTACTTCAGAGATAAATGGTTCCTATTTCATCTCCTTGTCTTTGTCACTGCATGAGTTTCAGTTTTAAAATGGCAGTGCTTCTCAGTGCTAAAAAAGGCAGGGACTTCAGGGACTTGCTCACATTGCCACGTCAAGTGAGTAGCTCCAACAGCTTGCAAAGTTTATTCAATTCACATTTGAAGTGCTCCACGCAAGCTTTCTGCAGGCATGCAATGTCTGAGCAAATGGCAGAATGAGCGATGTGATCTTGCTTTCACTGAAAAGCAATGGACAGCTTCACATTTGCTCTAAAAAGTTTTACACGGCCATGAATCTGATCTGCCTATCCGATTTGCTTTAAACACTTTTTTGCTTTAAAGTTTTCCCTCTCTCTGTCCTCTAAGAATATATGAGTTCTGCATGAACCCTGGTAGTTGTTTCATTACTATAATGCCAATTACTCCGTTAACTGTACATGTCTTTGGATCTCAAAATAGCTTTACAGAAATAAAGTAATCTATATTCCTGCTTATTACACCAAGCAGACTTTGTGATTTCCCTCTACAGATGTCTTCCTAAGGTATCCCTCAGACAAACCATATAACTACAGTAACTCTATGGTTCCCTCTGCCACAGCCCAGGCTTATTTCCTGATGTCTCCCTCACCATTCAAGTATCTGCTCTAATGAGAGCAACAGACCTTCAGCCAAGGGCTGCTTTGCCACAAGGAATATATCCTGGCACGAAGGGCTGGGGGGTGCCTTCTAAGCAGGGGGTGATATGGGCTGTAACTGAAACAAAAAGCCCACGTCCACCTGTTCTGCTTACGGACCCTGTGGTCTCCAGTCAGCGGGACAGGATAGTTCATGCACAAAACCAAAACACCAGTTGTGTGATTCCTTATAGAAAATAAGCCTCTGGTCACTCAGATTTAGCTCCATTTAGCCAGCGCAGCAAAAATAACCCAACACTCCTGCAGAGCATGAAACAGTAAACATCACATCACGTTGGATCCAAAGCACCATGAGATTAAATGAAACCAGAAATGCAGCAGTAACACCTTTGCTGAAAGGGTCCTTTCAGCCATAATTAAGCACTGAAACAGAATGCTGCTATTTAGCTATTGTTTAAAATGTCACTTATTTAAAACACCCATTTTTGAAAGGTCTCCTCAGGGCACAATAAGAGGAGATCAAATGTCTCGCAATGAGGTTGCAGTTTGGACTGACAAAAGAAGAAACATGTGACTATCTGTACTCGGATATTTATCCGTAACCATCAGTGCCATCATGTAGCTGATACCTCCCCTTTTCAGTAAGGTAGGTTATCATTTATTTCAGCACAGCCTACAAAAAAAAATTTCTGCTTTATCTGAGAAACTATCTGATAAGGCATATCTGGATCCATGTTAACAGTAAAAAAAACACCTCAGAAGTCATGCAGAAGTAAAACATTTGCATTTAGAACCTTGTAAATACCATGACCTGTTACATTTATGACATCTTTTCAATTTAAGCAGTTAAGATTTGATGTTAGAAAATAAACAGCTTGCATCAGAACTTACTTAGAACCAAGTTCTTACAGAGTCTTGGTTCCTTACCAATTTCAGATCAAACCACTATTCAAACTCCATTGATGAAAATTCATCTATGACATTCTCATGTTTCATGAGAATCTGAAATCCTTCAAAGGACATTTCTTTTATTCAGACATATGTATCTAAATATTCCAGTATGTAGGCAATCAAGATTAACCTGCAATGGCTTACCATGACAATTTGATTCCAGCTCTTGAAGTCTTAAGTTATAATTATTGCCATAAAGGCAACATGAGTTGGGATTACAACTTTCACAAATCCGAAATAACTTGCGTACACTTACCAGTTCAAGCTGTTGCTTCAGTTTCTAATCCTGCAGAAAATCATATACTGCAGAAAATCATGTAACTACAGATGCCTCTGGATTTGCCCGTAGTTGAACACTCCAAGGTGAAGCTCCCCCAAATCAAAAGTAAGTTTTCACAAATTGTTTAACTTTCTCTCTGCCACAGCACTTCTCTCGAAAATAAGAGAGACCCGGCCGCAGCACAGGCATCCTAAAGTCAGGGAGCTAAACTGCACCTCCTTACCAAGCTATGAATGTCACCTGGAAATTTCAGGTGATTCAGTTCTTGATAATGACGGTGAGACACAAGTTGCATCTGCTCTTACATTTCTGCTGATGTGTGAGTAACTGTGCGCATATGTGAGTAACACTGCATGCAGTTTCCAGGCCTCCAGTTCTGCGAACGCTGATCAACATTCAGCGCACATCCCTAATGACGTATTTTTAGGACTGTTGAGAGCCTTACTGCAGCCCTGCTCTCCTCTGCTAGCCATAACACGGTACCATGAATAGCTTGGCAGTTGGCAGTCCTTTCTATGCCTTTTAAAAAGTTGCTTCTGATCACAAAACAGGCTCTTCTATACGTACTATTCTGTCCAAACAGGCAAAAGATATTATGAGTGTTAACGCTATCTTTCTGGGCAAATATCCTAGACATAATTTAACTTTTTCTTTTTTATAGTAACTTGAACAAGAATTGCAGCCTGAAGACTCAGTATAAAATTGCACCAAACATTCCAGTGTTACTTCTTTAATCTTGGCTTATTCTGTATTCTTTAGGCAAATTGCACAGCAGGGCTACGATATGATTTGTTCTCATCACCTTTTAGGCTCCAAGAGTTACCTGCAGCTCCAGATCCAATTTTAGTTATAGTCTTCTCCAAAATCACTGTGTATCTGTAATTGGCCTTACGTTTGAAATACGGTCTGAGACCCCCCTCAGATGCAAGAGACTGACAGGAAAATACTGGGAAACTACCCAGGCACAAAATGTTACTGGAAGGTAATCAATCTTCTCCTTACTCCTGACCCGCTTCTTTCAGCCCTCAGTTACACACAACCTTTTGTCTCCTCCACCGCCCGCAGCAGAACAAAGCCCGCGCACAGTTCAGCAGCCTTCCCCAGAAGAGGGCCTGGGGAAAGCCACTGCTATAATCAGCTTGCTGTTCGGATAAACCTGTCTTGTAGCCATCATTAAAACATACCATCTTAACAAGGCCAAAAAGCATCCGCCTGAAAAATTCACTGAAATACATCAACCAGTAAAGTAGCAAGGTATCCCAAGACGTGTATGTGGACTGCAAACCTGTGTTCTCCAGGTATGGAAATAAAAAACAGAGATCTCTTATTTAGTAAAACGTGAAAATACACCAAGAAAGTTTTACCTCAGAGCTATAAATTATGAAAAAGGATTTTGCACAGCCTGGGAAAACACTTCAAAACTGGCAGTGCTTTCTCCGGCACTATGAAAATGTGAAATGGGAAGATGGCTGAGGGGGGCTGAGAGAGGGGGGATTTACAAAAATACAAATATTTGCAACTTCACTTTCCCACGTCTTTTCCAGCTCCAAGATTAACAATATATTGTGTCAAACTTATTAAAAAAGAACAAGGAGCTGTGTCATCCAGACGGCCATGGGGTAAAGAGCTATCTGTGTCAACTCCAGCACAGACCGGGACGGACCGAGGGAACAGGCTATTTCACAGACCAGCCACCTCCCAACAAAATGACTACCAGAACTGACATGAAGTAACCACCTGGTTAAGTGCTTTCAGAATACAGGCCAAGAAAGATGAAGTGCTCATGGAGCATGAGATGCCTACACCAAGGGTGAGCAGTCCTCTTGAGCTGAAAGCTGGCTGCCGAATCATGTTGCCAGGATGACCTAGGGAATCCTGGTTCCCTCTGATCCACAGCATTCAGTATTCTGGGGAGAAGTGCTTCATTCCCCAGAGCTGACAAGTCCAGGAATATTACAAGCTACTCAAATTTTCAGACAGATCTTCACTTATAAACTACTTTTTCCTAGGCACCTTCACTGACCAAATTTTGCCAACAAATGAATAAAAAGCTCAAACAGGTATGCACATCTTAACCATGTACTTATCAAATTCCTACTTGTTTCTATTACCTATTGAAAGCAAAACTGACAGTTGACCTGCAATTTCCAGGGTTTACCAAACCCCAGTGATATAATAATAATCCAGCTGTAGGCTTCAAGACAACTTTCAAAAGCAGCAAAGCAACTTAACAGCCAGGGTCAAATTTTGAAAAAGTGATCTATAGGATACAGATCGTAAATGCTTGACAACAGTATCAGAGGCATAATTTTTCTTTTCCAAGCTAGTGATAGAGCATGCAGATAGGAATTCAGCAGAAGCTGTGTCAGTTCCTGGGGCTGACACCTCTCTCCAGGTGCTACGCACCCCGGCTCCCAGGGCAGCGCTGGATCTGCTGAGCCACGCGACATCTACCCACACACCACTGCCCAGGCCCAGCTTGCCAACTTTGGGCACGTGTGAAATGAGAAACGAAAACTCCTGCATTCATGCAACCCTACTGCTTTCAGGCCCGAATACTGTCATGAGTTTACCGATGCTTTGATTGACGTGTCGGAGGGGAGAGAAAGGCATGTATATTCGACATCTCCTTTGCTCCAAGTAGGCACCGCTGGGTCTGGATGCAGCCCCTGGGATGAGCTTCCACACTCCCTCCTGCTGGATGTGGGACCTCCAGAACAATTGCACTGTCCTCCAGAGACATTACTAAGCCTGGTAATTTGCCCATGCACTTCCCAAACCCAAGCTCTTGTGCATTCCTGGTTTAGAAAGTGCTTCTTCAGTGACACTGGACAGTTGAACAACCACAAGTTTTTCCAGAAGTTTCTGAAACGTGGTTGCGTTACATACCACAAGAGATTATACAGCACAGGTGGAGATGAAACAATAAACAAAGTTCATTACCCCAGATTAGTCAGGAAGGCGACATGGTCCCCACAGCCTTCCCCAGAAGATACACAGGTCAACATGGAGACTACAGACACAGGGTGGAGATGGGCAGTCACTTTGCAATCAGGGGGAACAAAAGAAGATATCACACAGAAAACAAATGCAGTCCATACAAATTACCATTACACAAAATGTGGAAATGACACACAAAAAGCCTCCCAATATGTAATAGACAACATTCTAATTTGGGGGGTTGTTGATAATTGCAATTAAAATAATCATAAATAGTTTCACATTTATGTTTTGCACTTATGATCCAGCTTCACTAAAACTATGTGAACAAATGGCCTCAAAGACTACAGAGTAATAATACAAATATTCTTGAATAACATGATTTACAGGTATTCTCTTTTTCTTGTTTGCCTCTAAAGAAATAAGTCAGGATAATCTTTAAGCAAACATCAGAGAAAGTAAGGTATGTGCCTGAAACTCCTGCACTTCAAAATTCAAGAAAAGCCATCCTTCCAAGATCGAGACATGAATAAGAATCCTAAAAAATGGTTGGTGCATCTCGAGTCATCTTTTCCACCATCACCTTACACACACATCCCCCAGGTTGCCTGAGCAGTAGTCCCTCAGCTAAAAGGCAGGACTTCTCAGGCCTTCGCTTGACATAGAGAAATGGGCTGCTCTGTTCCCACAGCAAACACCAACTTGAGTGATTACATGTGTAGTTAATTCATGTTAGCAAATTATTTTCTAACAGTAACAGTTGAACAGAGCTCTCACTCTTGAAAAATCAGCCAGGACTGCAATACAAGTAAATATAAGAACCTGAAAATTTTGAGGTTGAGAGTAAGAAAAGAAGCTAAACTGCATGAAAACCAGTATTTTGCCAAACAAGCGCCAACAACAGCAGAAACCCAAACAGTATGGGACATATTTGTATTTTCTGCCTTTGGCTCTCACAAAACACTGGTTTTCAAGACTCCTTAGAAAGTCTCAGCCCACTGACTTACAGCTAATACTAAAAAAAAAAAAAATTAATCATTTCACTTCCATGTCAAGCAAGTTGAGCACAAATGTTCTGCAAAAAGACCATAAAAGGAAGAAAAGAGGTGAAGAACATGTCTGTGTATTTTCTAATTGCCTTTCAGCTATTGTTAAACTAATTTTCTGGCACTTGAATCTTCAAGGAAAAACAATACTTACAGAAAAGCATAGAGAACTGAGCTTATTCATGGGGTGCTGCTCAGTTTACAAATCAGATTTTTCTTGGTACTGCTGGAAGACACACTGACTTGTGAATGGGAAAAGAAAGGGGAACGTCTGTTGATCCCAACCTCAGCAAACTCATCTCAGCTCTTTATGACAGATTGGGAAATTCTCACTTGCAAAGAAAATTAAGCCCAGATAGATAGTCTTCTTTTGATGTGTTGTCCCCGTTTGTATTTTTTTTTTTTTGACAGTATCCAATAAAATCTTCTAATAAAAGAAGATCAGGGAGTTTATTTCCTTACCTCCTTTTCTCCATTGATGCTTCACGTTAACAGAAAGATTATAATTTAATAATACTCTCTTTAGTGATGGACAAAACATGGCAAAAATATCTTTTCCCTTTTGTACAGTGTTGGTGTATTTGCTCTGAGACAAATGACAGACTCACAGACTGTATCCGTGGGACAAAAACATAACATCGATGTTTCTTTAATATTTCAACAGCTGATTAAACACCTATGATGAAAGTTACGTGAAATTTTAATCAAGATTAAGCTGCCTTATAGAAGTGGAGACTCATGCTGGTAATTTGGCAGGCACTTGAGAACTGCCTAGGCCAAGCTTGGCTATTGTACCTTCTACGTGCTAGAATCCATTTCATCCACCAAAAGGAGATGCAGGGCATGAAGCTCCCTGTATGACACACTCCGTATTATATACCGGTGGCTTGGTTGCTCAGATTAGGATAGAGCATGGCCATGTTGATGTCAGCATTTTTCAGATACACCTCTATCCTCAGAATCAGGAGGACATTTGTCATATTTAAGGGTGGCTTCAGCAGTGATACTACACAGGAAAAGAAAAAAAACTTATATGGCCCAGGACTGCAAAGATCAGAATCAGCATTTTGAGCTGTATCAGGAAGAGACTGATAACCTACACATAGTGTTTGGAGCAATGATGGAAACCGATTCAAGATAATCACGGAATACATGAAGACTAATTAGCTTCCATTAACCAGGCTGTTTTCAATGGTGCCAGTGACAGGATAAGAGGCAACGGGCACAAACGGAAACACAGGAGGCTCAGTCTGAACATCAGGAAACTGTGAGGGTGACCAAGCACTAGACAGGTTGCCCAGGGAGGTGGTGGAGTCTCTATCCTTGGAGATTCTCAAAAGCCATCTGGACATGGTCCTGGGGAACCTGCTTTAGGGGGCCCTGCTTGAGCAGGGGTTTGGAGCAGATGACTTGCAGAGGTTCTTTCCAACCTCAATCCTTCTGTGATTTTCTGACTTGTATTTCCCTATGTAAATGCTACGTTAATCCTTCTGGACACATGTTCCTCTGCAAAAATTAAGGCAATGGTAGATGAAAACTAAGCACCAGAAATGCAGTTACTGAGTATCACCTGATCAAAGGCCCAGGCTGCAAATACAAGGGAAAAAACAGAAGCAAGCACTGATACTTGGATATGAGACTTGATTTTTTAAGTTTGGACTGGGGCCCAGACTGAAGAGCAAGAGTTAATATAATTCCCTTACAATGTAAAAATTAATGTAATAGACCACTGCTGTTCTCATGTGCAAGAGGATACAGGCAGACTTTGTGAATCAGAAAAAAAGACTCAAAAGTGCATAAAAATTACCACTGGGATCTAGACTAAGGGAACTCCAGCTAAGAACTGGCTGACGTGAGACTGATGGACAAAACAGCGAGTGGGGGATGAGATATGGGCAGAGCAATAAGAAACTCTGAAAGTTTAAGTTTCCAAGGCTTACTAAAAGCACCTCACAAAACCTGCGTAAATGTACACTTACTGCAAAAACCTAGCAAACAAACTATCCTCTTGTGTCGTAAAAGTCGGCTGCTTGTTGGGCAATTCTGTTTCAACCATGAAAAAATGTACGACAAGAAATACTGAGCCAAAGCCCAGCTTGCTGAAGCAATTACACAGACCTGCAGGACTCTGCAGCCAAACAGCCACAGTCCATTAATGAAGAGTTGAAGGATTCATCCCCTAAGGTGACTAAAAGCCCAACATGAAACCAATGTCCTAACAAGCCATGACAGCAGTTATCTTAGGAACTTTAAGTATAATGCTTTCTCAATTAACAACCCTATTATGCACACTGCATCAGATAAGCTTTCCCAAAAGGCTGTACGCAGCAATGTGGCCGTGAATGCAAAGCAGCAAGGCTCCCACCCAGGACACTGGTCACAACAGGAGATGGAGCAAGGGAATGTATTGCCCTCTCCTGTAACACCTGAGACGGTACGAGAGCAATCCAGGACCAAAAGTTTCCTTGCAAACCCTTCTGGTAGGAGTTGAATAATTTTTTGCAGTGTCTATGCAATTCTGTGAAGATGAACAACTAGTAAGTCACTGCCAAAGCAAGAATTCATGTATAGCCTTACTGTAAGGCATCTTGAGGGGAGAGGGAAGGGGAAAGAAAAGGAAAACAAAAACCGTAAGAGAAACAAAGACTGCAATCACCAAGGGTTATTCTTTCCAAAAAAAGATTCAAGAACATATTTGTAATGGCAATAAACACTTCAGTTATATGCTTACTGTATTTCAGATTAGCAGATATGTTAGCAGTCTGTCATATAATAGCTTCAGGGGCCAAATAGTTTGCTCAATTCAGGTATCTAATCTGAGACCCACAGGAGAATAAAGTAAAACCATTTGAGCCAAGTATTTGTGTAAAATACTTATTTTGCCAGTACCCTAAAAAAACAAGCAGAAAAATCTCAAGTTGCATCTTAAACATGAACATCTATTACTGCTTCCTTGTGGTCTATAAATCTAATCTTACTGCCCATACATCACTTAGCCATGCCTTCTGCAACTTCTAAAGTGTCCTCTCTTCTGCGACGTCTTAGTCTGCGTTAGCTTTTCTTCTTCATGTGCATTTGAGGTGCAAAACTGGCCTTTCCCTCCTGCAATTATGTCTTTGAAAGACCTTGCAATCACTTTGACTTTGTCCTTTTCCCAATGTAATATATTAACATAAAGCAAATCAGAGGAGCAATGTGGCAGCTGTCCTGTGACTGACTCTGAGGATCAGGAAATTCATCACAAAGCCAAAACCAGAGAAGTTCACAGCGAGAGCAATTTCAGAAGCAAAAAGGGCTGCCATTCCTTCCGAAAGCTCTTCAATTCTGCCAATGTCAAATTACCAAGAGATTGAAATTGGTTTTGATGTTAAAATTGTCCTGGATTTTTATCTGTTTTCAGCAACGTTAGCCTTTTAAAGCCATTTTTAGTTAAAATAGATATGTCTCTCCAGTTGCTGGACTGCTGCTCATAGAAAACTGTTTGAAAAGCCCCTTCTGAGGAACATAGATAATAGCGTTTTTAAAAAGGTTAAATTATCCCTCTAGTATATCAATGTTGTGTACTCGTCTTTATGAATTTATACCTCTTATGCTCATGTAAGTGCTAATCTCTGAATTTGAAACATTTTTGAAAATAACACCACAGTCTAGCAATAAAAAAACCCAGACTACTTAGCATCTTTCTTAGATAAATATATTAATAATGAAAAAATAGCTTATAAATTATGACAGTAGCATCAACATGACCACTGACTGCATCCTTAGCTGTATTCTACACTCTACAATTAGCCAATAATAAAATTCCTTTTTCCCTTATTTCCAGGCAATGTTTTCCTGCGGTCAGCAAAGAGTACATAAGGAAGGATTAGAAAGCTATCCCACAGAAAGCAGCATGAGTGCTTATTAACCTCAAAAGACTGACTCAGAGGAAACTAAATCCCAAAACTTGACACATCCTACTTCTCCTATCCCAACCGGCTCTGTGGTTTCCACCACAATTTCTCCATTCTCCAGCAAAAACATCAAACTATTTGGAACCAGATGCAGTTCAGACAGTAATGGAGATCTCAAAACACAGCTTTTCTGAGCCATAGACAGACATCATCGTCCAAGACTGGGCTTACGCAAAGAGGCATGGTTAAATACAGATGTTATTCTACGGGAGATGCAATGGTTTTCAAGTTTTCCAACTCATCTTAAGACAACTGCTACACAGTAAGAATGCTGTCATATGCAATGGTGGCACAGCTACTCACAAAACATCCATAACCCTCTCTTCAAGCTTGTATGCCTGCACTACAGCAGGACGCAAAGAGGGCATCCATTTTTCTGAATGTAGGACTATATTTTCCAATAAGTCGAATAATAAGAGCAAATTGGTTTCTTTCTAGGACACTATAATCCAAACTCCTGAGCTGGTAGTATGTTTTTGAGGCTTCCTGATTACTACATTTAAAGCATTAAACCCAGTATATTTCCTCTTAAAAACACAGGGTAAGTCACATCAATAGAAGACTTATCAGAAACCAATTAGTGAATCATCTTTTAACAAACACCAGCATGAAGAAAGTTGTCAGACTGGAAGTCTCAAAAAATCCTTTAAACACAAGTACTTCTAAACTGTTGAACAACAGAACCCACAGAAGATATCTGTATGTTGAAATATATTGTTTAATATTCTACCATCTGTTCAGCAGCTGCTTACAGAAATGTCTCAAAACCTTCTGACAACTAAAATAATTTCATATTTCCATGGAATAACTGGAGAATATATGCTAAAATAAAAAGATTCAGCTTCCATTATCTCTATAGTAGGAGCAAGAAATACTGAAGAATGAAGTTACTGATGGTTTTTCATGGCCATGCACACATACACAGAGTTCACATTTCTAGAATGCACTTTCATCTTTTGCTTGAAAAATATGTGCTACGCAGTAAAAGCTAACAAAGGATGGCCACATTTTGGAGGTCAAATCATGAAATGATCAAAGAATTTAATGAGATGGTTCATCATGGTAGAAGATTTCCAGCTACATCAGAAACAGAAGATCATCCTTGTCCATTTTAGACCTTATTCAAAACCGAACCCATCCAAGTATTCTTGAGATTGAAAGTTCAGCATTCAGAAAGTTTCTGGTATGGTCAGAAATTTTTATGTTCATACTAGCAATGACTGCCTTCTTTACAGTAAATATGTACCACAACCTCCCATGGCATCTAAGCCATGCTGTCAACCACAGACATATGTTGCATATTATTATTTGCAGTAACAATCTATTTGCATTCACAGTGTCTTATTCTGTTTTACCAGTGGACCTCTGTCACACAATGCATATTACCATCAGTGGTTTTGTTTTATTTTTTTTGGTCTTGTCTCTGTTAACTTGTTTGCTCCAGTCTTCTAAAGTTTGTGATAAAAAAAACCCCAAACGCTCAAACACTCAAAGTTATAAAATAATTAAATCAATACGTAGAAACAAAACTATGCTATTGTGAAATTTTAAATAACCATCTAACACTTCTGGTCTCACTTTTATGCTCTCAGGTCCCTGGATATTCCAGAAAATAGTTTGGAACATGTCTCGCAATACTACCACTTTTTTAATGAACAGGATAATTTTAAATAATATTTGAAAAAAAATTAGGAAAGGGAAAGAGAACTAATTCTGCACCAGTTTAAAACAAGCCATGAATCAATCCATCCCTTTTCATCCTTCTAATGAATTGACAATTCACTGAGGCAAACAGTGCTCACTGTTTCTCTCCTGCTTTCCCAAGGAGGTCTGGCAGAATCAGATTGCTGCTTTGCCACAGCTAGGAAGACTTGATTTTTCTGACAGCAAAATCCATGTTGACTAAAGTAAGGATTTCTGAATGAAAGCTAGCCAGATGATTAAAGCTGCTCCCTTTAAAACAATGAGAAATCCTTAATTGTCCTAAATCAGTTCTCATGCATCAGCCACAGAGTCCGTCAATGTTTCACCCAAGGGGATGACAGCACGATCTACTTCAATGCAAGCAAGTTCCTGTCGGGGGGTGGGAGATGACAAGGAGCAGTTTGAAAAAGGGAGATGAGGGTATAGATGGAACAGGCATCTGCCCTCAATTCTGGTACCACATTCTCCCTGGATGCTTTGACCTAGAGAGGAGCAAAGGAAGCCAGAAATAAGTCATTCAGTCTAATGGTGACTGTCTATTCTGCTGCTTCTCTGAGCATAGACGACAAGCACTTTTACCACCGCAAGTACTAAAAATAAAACAAGCGATTCTTTTAGCAATATGTTCTTATTTTTGAGTTTAATCACATCTTACACATTCCCAGTGTTCTCTTCCATTTCACAGAGAGTGCTTCCCTCAGCTTTTCTAACAGCATTGCTTTTGGAAGCAGCACAAGGTAACCTGGATGCTGTCCTGTTTGGCCTGCTGTACTCTTACAGTAATTTTGAGAAAATCAGTTGTCAGCACAATTCCAGAACTCAGGTTCCTTTGCAACTCATGGGTAGCAAACAATTTTGCAAGTTGGTAGAGCATTAGAAGGACATACACTATAGTCAGGAGTTCACAGCAGTCACAAATCACACAGAAAATCCCTGAGGACAGTGAGGGCTGCGTTTCCAAGACACTGATTTTACCACCACCATCACCAGATAGCAGGCAGAACTTAGCACTGCTTTATATATGAGGGCCAATGGGATTTTTCCATCCCGTCACTCACTATTACAAAGCTAGTAAACAAATATTTTTAATTGATCTATCTGGTTGTTTCCATCCTTCAAATAACCTCTGTTGACCTAGCCCTCTAGGCTATATACTGCAAACTTTGTGCCTCTGCAGAGCTCCACGTTGAAACACTGCCGGTTTCTTCTGCAAATTAAACAAAAGCCTTCCACCTGGATTTTAGGCAATATAGCAGCAACACATGTAAAGTATTTTAGTCAACAACCTTTCACAACACACACTTTTTTCTCCCTCGGAAAGGGTTCTTTAAATCTGAAATACTACACCTCTTCTTTAAATCCTGGAAAGCATTCAGCTTCCCTTTACCATCACACTTCATTTATCTTGCAAGAAGTTTTTAAGTGCTTGCTACAGAGAAGAATTTAAAAAAAAACAAAAAACAAAAAACACAAACCTGGAGAGAGAGAAAATGTCATAGCCTCTGGACCCAACTCTGCACCCAGACTGCACCGTGGAGAAGCTTGCACTCACGACCTTTGCTACTTATCTCAGTGCAGAGCACTTTGGCCACTACTTACATACAGAATCACTAAGGTTGGAAAAGACCTGTAAGATCATCAAGTCCAACCACTACAAAAAAAAACCCCAAACCCAATAAAACCCAAACAAACACACACCACCCACACCACACAGCACCATGCCCATCAAGCCACGTCCCACAATGCCACATCCACATGTTCCTTGAATACCTCCAGGGAGGGTGACTCCACTACCTCCCTGGGCAGTCTATTCCACTGTGTTACCACTCTCTCAGTAAAGAACTTTTTCCTAATATCCAGCCTAAACATCCCCTGGCACAACTTGAGGCCATTTCCTCTTGTCCTGTCACTAGTTACTTGGGAGAAGAGACCAACACCCACCTCTCTGCAACCCCCTTTCAGGTAATTGTAGAGGGCAATAATGTCTCCCCTCAGCCTCCTCTTCTCCAGATGGAGCAACCCCAGTTCCCTCAGCTGCTCCTCATAAGACTTGTGCTCCAGACCCCTCACCAGCTTCATTGCCCTTCTCTGGACGTGCTCCAGCACAACCTAGAGTCATGCAAGTGTAAATAAAGGCACCACAAAATTATATTCCCATTTTGCTTAGGATTTAACAAGTCTTCCTCCAAAGAATGGTTTTATTTCTCCCTCATCCCCACCCCAGCATACAGAAAGCACCTAGATAAAAAGAACCTTGAAGATGAAGTTATATAGAATACAATGAGCACATCCGGACCCCTGCAGTTATTTTTTTTTTTTATCCTCCTCTCATATTCACCTTATTCCCGTTTTTGAAAATAGAAATCCTTGTGTTGAGTACCTCCCCCTCATCCCCTCTCCCACAGGGGGGAAAAGAAAAAAAAAAAATAAAGAGGATGTGTTGAGATGCCTGGCTTAAGTTGTGGCTGGGAGACATCCAAGGGGCATTTAGGTACCTAAGGGAGAAAAGAGTAAATACTGCTCTTTCCTCTGAGGCAGAATGGGCAAACGACCTAGGGCTTTCTGTGGCCTTGCAAGTAAAACGTAAAACCAAAGTGCTTATCCGTTTGTGGCGCCTAAAAATATCAATTTTTTTTGCAAATGCAGAGAAGCCTCCACCTTCCATGAAGCTGGCAAAATTCTACTTTGGCTTATATCTCACTCTTCAGAAACCTTCCAAACGCTGGCAACAAAAGAATACAAAAACTTGAAATGAATGTGCCCAAGTGAAGAAAATCCATACAACTTGTAAGGCTTGTGTAACACTAATATGCCTTAAATGTTACAGATTACCACTGAAATTTACAATTACTAGAGAGCAACATACTTATTTAACAGGTCTTGGGCAACTACTTGGCAGAGCACCACAACCTGCCCACCTCAGTGAGTTGTGTGAGGCTGAACAGGGTGCCCAACAGTACATGCTTTTTGTTTCTTTGTTTTTGTGGGGTTTTACAATCATTTGCTTAGTGTATACAGATATGCATTATGTATTATTTTTGTTCAATCTTTACCAAATTTGCTTCTTAATTGAATTCAACTTTGAAAATGGAATTTAAATTTAAATATCATTATCATTTACTTCCATGTCCGTACACAGAGAGTGCCTGCAACGTCATCTGTTACAGTGAGATGTGTACTAGATGGATACGTATTATATTGCAATTTTTCTGTAATAACTGCTGTTTATTCTATTGTAAGAGAGGGGAAAAAATAGGGAAGTGAACATACCTGCAAAGTATTTCTCTTCTCCAGAATATTCTCGTAACATAATGCCAGCCTACCAGCTCAGCCAGACCAAATTACTCAACTGTTTCCAGTGAACCAACATATTTTTTTATTCATTTTCTGTTCTGTTGAGTTGTTCTCTAAACTGCCTCCGTCCAAATACAGAGGTTTACACAAGTCTTGTTTTGCAGCATAATAATTAAGAGAAAGCCTTTACGCAGGAAAGCTGTTTGGTCACTGATTAACAAGATTTTTTAAAGATTTTTTTCCTTCATTTAGCAGCAATTTCATGTTGTACCAGCAAGTCAGTCTCACCACCCTGTGAATCATAACTCACTCATCACCAAGCACAGGCAATCTAACCCTTATCTTGTTAGTCAGTACTGGTTCCCCTCAGCCTCATTTATTACTTGTTCTGTCTGAAATATTCAGACGCTGGTTAGAATGAGAAATTAGTATGGGGAATTTTCACAGATGCACATAAATGTTTAATAAGGCCAAGTGACGTGAACACCATGGCCTGAATCCAGTTATTTAGGGCCAACGTGTTGACTTCTGCATCTCTGTGCAAGCTCTCAGCATGAGCATTTGCTGGATGAAGAGGGTCTGTAAAACCTATGAAACATTTGTTTTCAGAAAGCTCAGGGATACTTCAAACTCCTACAGCCAAAATCTTTTTTGCAGCCAGATATGTGAAGGGAGCTGAGTGGCTTTTATCCATCCTAGTTCAAGATAGCCTTTCTTGTAAGCTTCACCTTTCTCCTTGAGACAAAACCAAAGCCAAATGAAAGCAGCTGCAGATGGACACAGCGGCATGTGCTATGGGGAAGCACGGTCAGAGGAAGCTGGCATGACCAGTGACTCCGTTTCTGACCTCACACTGGCGTCCATCTGATGGATCGCCTCGCTGCGGGTCAGACTGGAGATGAACCCGAGCCACCAAGCCTGGCTTTGTACATACTCCTATCCCATTTCCCTCCCAGTGACAGGCACCATACACATCCTAGCATGGGTCCTCCATGAGCTTACAACCAGAATGAGTATAACTGACAAAGAATAACTGACAAAGAATGAAGTAAGAGCAACAGCACCAGTGCCCACTTCTAAAATCAGCAAAGAAATTGAGGTGCAGTTGGCAGTGCTGGACCGTCTGCTTGGCCCACAGTTTTCCTTGTGGTTTGCATGGTGGCATTCCCCAGGCTGTATTCCACACTTGTGCCTGGAGGGGCCGCAGGCGGGAGGGTCCTACTCCCGCTGCTTGGGGAGGGGTGAAGGCAACTGAAATGGGAACACCCCAGAGCCCATCAGGATTATTTCCTTCTTTCTAACCTTTGTTTTTTGATCAAAGGGGAGCTTTTTTTGTTTTCTTGTTTATTTTTTTCACTTCAGAGACTTGACCAATTTGGCTGGGCTCTGGGGCATACTACAGAAAAACCTTGGAAATAACAGATAGATATTGACAATGTGTTTAAGGGCTTCAGAAGGCATACCATTTAGGAGACTGATTTTTATCAGAAGGTTTTGGCAGGGGCAGAAGCCACCTTGAATGAAGCAACTTCAAAATTACTATGTCAACAACCCTCGGGAGGAATAACTCTTTCTAGAGGGGAGGGAAATAAAAGAAAAAAAAATCATGCAATATAAGGTAGGAACAAAAATATTTTGTTTAGGAGGGATTAGCTGTACTTAGAATTTGCAAAAAACCCAACTTTTTTCTGAATTTGGACTTGGGGTGGGGTCGACGCATTTTCTTTCCAATTCAGTTAAGCTAAAGTTGCGTGAGATTTTATCTCATAATGACAGAAAATTAATCTCCTGAGATTTTACCTTTCAGTAGATAAATATAACAATAACATCAACTTGGAAAAAAAACTGTATCAAAACACATCATGAGATTTAGTTGCTTTAGTTGCATCTTAAATGTGATCTCTGATTAGACTATCTATCTAAATTACTAAAATAAGACCTAAACAACCCAGTTAGGATTATTTAGGAATGATAATTTCATCAAATGTCGTACTCAAACACAAAAACTGGTCATTCCAGTGTGCAATTTTCCAAAATGGGCTGATTCCTTCATCATGTTCTCTCCTGTTTTTTAATTGTTAGAAGGGTTACTATGCCATTGACTATATATATTAGCATTAGGCTTTTGCAACTGCAGGAGCTTTACTATGCTATAGCATACTATAATATATATTAATATATTATACAGTATACTGTACTACAGAATAATTTTGAAACTCCTACCCTCTTAAAAGACATCTCTTACCATCATCCCCAAAGTCTTGGTTTAAGTCAGAACAGTCAAAACATTTATTAAAATATATAAAAAGAATTTATGGCAAAAAGGTTCTTAGTTCTACAGCAAGAAAATGACTGTAAAACCCCACAAAACCAAAGAAATTAAAAGCATATACGGTTCAGCACCCTGTTTGGCCTCACACAACTCTCACCGAAGCAGGCACAGATTGCGTGTCGGCAGCTGAACATGAAACTGGGTCCAGGAAAAGCCACTGTGCAAGTGTAGAGGAAAAATAAAAAGAGCACAAAAAGATTAATAGCTTCTCCAAAAAAATACATAGTAACCTACAGAACAGAATGTCAGTTCCAGAAAAGATAAGAGGCCATTCCTTTTTGGTTACAACGAAAGCATAGTCTAAGATTTCAATCTAGCATATAATTGCAAAAGTGCCATATAAGGCAAGAGAGCAGAATATGAACAAAATGCTCTGCGAAATAAATTTCTAAACGTTTCATGAACAAAGGGCTATCTAAGAAAAACGGAGTACTTCACATTTCAAGAGGCATCTGCACCAAGACACCGTATATAAATAAGATAAGATTAGATTTTGAAAACTGGATTTAACCTTGCAGTTCTGACAATAGTTTCACACACTGACATGGTGCCCTTGAATGGAATGCACATGGGCTGCATCCCCCTGGGCTTCTCCAGCTTTGGCTTCTACAGATAATTAAGTACTCATTTGTTAATTCAGCTATTATTGCCTTAATTGCTTTTGTTTTCTCAAGAAGTACAAATTCCAACTTACTAAAAATAATAATTGTTACCCAGGAAGGAAAGCAGCACATATTAAAATACTTCTCAGGGAAAGACATTTTCCCTGTACAATCTGAAATGAGACCCAGTGAGGGAAGCATTTCATGAATGTTAATCCACGTCCACTGAGTCTCAGTCCAATACCCATAGGCTTGCATACATCAGTTCCACTAAATTACACTTCCATGCCCATCTATCTTAGGTAATGACAATGATTTTATCTTCACCATTATGCTACTCGAAAGTTATATTAATTTACACAGATTTATTTTATACTAAAATTCCTTCCATAATTTGCCTAATAAAAAATAAATAAAAAATATTCTGCAGAGCATGCATGCAAAATAAAGTAAGAGCAACTGAGCATAACTTCCACACAAAGCTTGACAAGCTGTGCTAGGAACACTAAAATCAGACACAGCAATAGGAGACTTTCATTTTCGCTCCCCTTTAAAGGTGAACCAAAGTGACATGAGCGTTTAACTCAACTTTCATACACTCTTCAAAAGACAATGTGCAAATATGCTTAATAAGTACGATTTCAGGGACCTTATTTAATTTTTTTAATACCTGCTGCAACCTGAATCTGGGGTAGGTATTTATCCCGAAGCAGTAAGGGAGAGCTCACTAATGCTTCATACAATGTAAGGAATGCTGCTGTCTGCATAGTTTACGTATGAATTGGGGGACATCAGCTCCTACCTGGAAAGCAAAGACTGCAGAGCCCACGCCTTGGCACATATATAAATGTTTGACCATGAGACATGCTGAAACCTCAGCAAGTACTGGTGTGATCAACGACAGCTGCATTTTCAAGTGCTCAGAATCCAGTGAGCAGCAGTCACTGACCCACACTGCCAGCTCAGCTCCTTTGAGAAGGGGTCCATTTAGCCCAGGCTTTGAGCAGTACTGGAAGAATGAGCTCCAAGAGCTGCTTGTCAACCATGACAACTGAACTGCCATGCTGAAAAACTCTAATCAGCAGGCATTTTGTCGTATCTTCTAGTGGCTGTCCTCTACTTTCAATATATTCTCCATACCCACACCCAGAGAGAGCATTTCATTAAAAAAAGTGCACTACCATATTCAATTACTGTCTATAAATTCCTCAGAAACATAGCAAACAAGCCTGCCAGAGTATTTCTTGCGAACTCTGTAAGAGCCCATCGAACTCCAGGTCTCAACTTTGTTTCAGATGTCACTCGCTAGACACAAGCTCTGCTAATGCTTCCAGGGGCACGTTCACTTGGGTACATTCGTGCAGCGGGAGAGCCTAGCCAGGGCTCAGCACTGTGTACACACCCGTGGGTACAGACTTAATACTCTGGACATCCATTAACATCCATACAGGTCATTAGAGTACTGCTTAATGGATACAGATCCCTGAAGTGGGACTTCGATGTTATCACCCACAAGCAAAACAGGAATCCTTGAAAGTGGTCTCTCCCTTGAGATCCCACAGCTTTACCAGACGAGCTCCTTGAGCACCTCTGGCTCTGCCAGGACTACCACCATCAGCTGCCAACAGCTCCTCTGCCCTACCATTAGCTCACCAGGCCCTTCTCCTCCTCCTGTCACACCTCCTAACAGCCACTGAGAGAAGAGGGACACACAAAACTCAGCAGCCCCTCAAATGCAAAAAACAAAAATAGCTGGAGGTGTCTGCAGATTCCTCCCATTCTTTAAATGGTCAGAAGAGCCACCAAGGGCATCGGAAGCCATGCCCAGCACTGTCAGTAGCCTCCAGCCATCTCTCAGCCCTCCATTTCTGCTACCACATCCTCTTCGGCTGTGGGGCAGCTAATGGATTTAGCTGGACATGGATTTTCTGGGTTAATTTTCAATTGATTTGGTTCCCTGGTCCAGCTCACCACATGGTTGGACAAACACTGCTTGCTGGGAGGAGGCCAGAAACAGACACTGCACTTCTGTCAGACTGAAGCAATTCTGGATCCAACCCCATGTTACCAGGATTCAGCTGTGCCTGCAGTCCAAGCACAGCCAGGTACACAGAATTTTAACTTCTCTCAGTGGACCAAGGCCATGCCCAGCTTAGACATGTTAGAGATTCGATTCAGATTACCAAACACAGTTGTAGGCAAACATTCAAAACAAAAAAGGAGATATTTTTGTAGTCTGTGATAGTTTAAAAAAAAAAGATAAAAAAATTGTTCAGCTATTAACACAGCAATTAAGAAACAGACAGGAAGACAGGCTGGGGAAGACGAGGGCTGCCTGTAGCAGGAACGCGATGGGTTGTCCTGAGAGTTCCTCTGAGGAAATCATGCTGGAACGATAAACCTCCAACACGGCGAGCAGGACTGCTAGTCAGATCTTTGCTAATGTACAGAGCCGAAGGGCCAAATTAATTCCTTGTGTAACCCCAGTGACTTCAAAGGAGTTAGCCCAGAGACGAATTTGGCTTAAGGAATTTTGAAATTGACCCTGACCAATTCCCCCTGAGTAGGATTCAGATCCATGGCTTCTTGTGTTACAAAACTGCCTTAGCTCTGTAATGTTATTATGTCCTTTATCAGCATTTTTATTCATACGGAATGACTAACTTAACTCCAAACCAGTAGCACAACCTGATTAATATCAACCACTCTTCAAAGCATTTGTCTTAACACCAGGGGTTGTTGTTTTTTCAAGCTGGTGGGTCTCAGCGCTGATGACTTCATTGTGTGGTCTGTCTGGTCAAATTTGCTGCTGAAATCCAGCCTTTAGCAGCTGAAGGGTAATATTTTAAGTTAGTCATGAGCAGGGTTTGAATGCTAAACTTGACCTTTCCGCCTTTTCCAGTGTGTGTATTTCTGTGCTGCTTCTGCAGCCTCTGGATGCCCATGTGCAGATTTCTTCTAGCGGCTGCTAGAGAGACAAGATTAATGTTGCCTTGTCACATATTGATAGCCAGCAGCGAAACATAAACAGCCAAAAAGCTGTAATGAGTTCTACTTATTATTTTTATATAAAATGGGATTTATGGTGACTGATCACATTTCCAGCAGCCAAAAAGATGTGTAAAAAGTGATTATACAGTCTAGTCTAACTGCTCCTCTCTGCTTCAGCTGTAATTACACTTTTGGGTGACTTGGACTAAGCACACCATTTTTACATGTCTCTCCCCTAAAAGTTCAAAACGCAGCTTTTCTGCCAAAAACCACCTCTGCAGCTGAAAGTACGACTTTAATACTCATAAAAGTATTGAATAGCACTGCACTGTTTAAGTAGTCCCAGTAACTTTAGTGGGGAGAAAGGTACTCAGCACAGGTAAGGGCATCACCGTTGGGCCCATGAGCGTATTATAATATGACCCATGGGGTTTTTTTCAAGGTCTGAACAAAACTGCAGTAATTCCGAAAGTTCTGTCTTTTCCTCCTGAAGCTTTGCTGTGACAGAGTGGGTGGCTGAAAGAATTGTTTGAATCTGCTTTTTCTTCCACGTCGCTTCTTTCATTGCAATTTTTCTACGTCTCTTACAGGATATTCTGTTTTTCATCAAATACAGACAGACTTTCAGACTGTGTTGCTAAAGCCCAACTCGGCCACATTTTAGGAGAAAAAAATATATATTAAAAAAATAGTATGAAGGTAATACACTCCTTGTTAAGAACATCCATTCCTGGTTTAATTTCAAGTTTTATCATACATCTTTTACCACTCTCTTCATATAGACTCATTCAAATTCATAGCAAAAATCAGTGACTATCAGCAAAACAAAACATTTAACCAGGAGCAAAAGGCATACAAAATACTCAGTTTCCATACTCCAAGCATATGCAAGTAGGTAGTTTCTGTGGCAAAGGATTTATTTCCTATCTTGTCGATAAATTCATTACCTCTGTCTTGCTGTTTTCAGTAAGGAAGTACATCTGGCTGCATTAAAGACAGCATGATGAATATTTTATACATGGTTTGTTCATAATTTCAGAATTAAATGAAAATCAGTTGACAATGGAAGGAAAAACTGAAACTGAGAAAGACAGAAAATGCCATTTAAATCAGAGCGGAGGCACTACCGCTTGACAGCTGCACATCCCAGCTGCTCAAGAGACAGCTGCAAGACCTCCATCACAGACAGATGTGGGATAATCAGCCAGCAACCTGAGGCACATCTTGATATCTAACAGATAAGAGATTGGATTAAGACAGATAATGGTTTACTGTATCTTCATGAACAGTGACCAGAC